>NC_087110.1:1207500-1807500 GCF_963855985.1 Ostrinia nubilalis
GTAGACATCCGCTAAGCACGGATTTTACAAAACTCATCCCCTAAGGGGGTAAAACGGGGTCCACGCGTACGAAGTCGCGGGTGGCCGCTAGTTTTAAACAATGTGCTATGTTAAGATACTTAAGATGTAGAATAGGTGTGTTGTAATTTCGTTCTTAATGATACCTAGACTGTGATAATGAGGTTTATTACCTCGGTGTCTGAGCTAGGCGAAAATGGCGGTTACTGGGTACTTTACTGCTAAATATTCCCAGAAAAGTGTTTAAGTGGAAAATCATGTATTCATTTTATCGTAGCTTTTTTTCTGCATCTATTAAATAATTTAATATTTTCATCATTATCATCATCATCATTTCAGCCATAGGCCGTCCACTGCTGAACATAGGCCTCCCACTGCTTTCCATGTTGATCGATTGGTAGCGGCCTGCGTCCAGCGCTTCCCTGCTACCTTTATGATGGCGTTTAATATTTTAATTTTTCTTTTTCTTCTATCGCGTAGTATGTAAGGATTGTGTTCAAAACAGCCTTAAAATCATATTAAATTTTTGTTTTGTTCCATGTGTCGTTTATATCAAATAAAATAGTTTATCGACCTAATCTATTTGCAAGTTTAATAATCAAGAGCGGACCCCAATTAGTGTAATTCGAGAGCCAAACCCAAATCTTTGGAGTCGGACCACGTATTTAATGAAATATGGTTACTGGGGAACGGTCAGCTAGTTACAATTTAACCGTTTTTAAGATGAAGATTGTAGAGAGAATTGAAATCTTGTACGAAAACGTATTGTCACTTATTCGGTTCGTCGCAAAGTGCAAAACCGCAGTTACCCTTTTTTTCAGTCGATGATGGACTTGAATAAAATTGTAATCTCTAAATAGGTTAAGACTTACTATAATTTTGGAGCGAATAAATATTATTATTATTATGTTTGTACGCTTTGGAGCTCACGGGTCAAAAGTGGCCCAGTCCTTTATATAGTCCAGTAGATCGGAAATCGGAAATAATTCCTACAAAACATTTTATTGCTTTAATGGCTTCATTGGTTGCCCATTAAGACTCTCCTAGGTTTTCGACTTCGACGGAGTTGTGCTTAAGTGGTGGGGGCCCCCGAAAGGGGCGCTTTTTAGGTTTTCCGGTTATACCGCGTAAAGGACTTACCCTATCGAAAAGTGGTCTTTCTGACGGTTGAAGGGCATTTAATTCTGCATTAAATAAGACCAAATTCATATGTTTTGGACAAACCGTTCTCGTGCAAATGTTCGGCAAAGTAGAAAATATGTGTATAATTAATGACCCTCTCCACGTCCAATAGCTCGTCACCCGTAGGCTCCCAAGCCTTTTAAAGGGCCGGCTTAACCAGCGTATCCCTGTCAAGGCTCACGAGTTGGATTCGCTTATCCTTGTTCGTCCCAGCCGTTCCTTAACTGCGGTTGCTGCACCTCTTCCTGGCACTCTCCTGAACGACTCTGTGTTACCTAATGTGGCTGCCCCTCTTCCTTGTACCCTCCTGTACGATTGCATTGCTTAGCCATATGCCTGGTCCAAGGTTCGACGCCACAAAATCAACTTCGTACGTGTGAAAATAGTTTAAATACTATTTTCCGTGCTTGAAACATTTTTCTTTACTGCTTCGCCTCTTTTAGTCGTAGAGTAATTGTAAATATTCTATAGCCTTCCTTAATTTATGAGCTATTCAACACAAAAATAATTATTTCAATCAAACTAGTAATTCTTGAGATTAGCGCGTGCAAACAAACAAACAAAAAACTCTTCAGCGTTTTAATAATGAACTTGTTGTTGTTGATTTTTGGCGTCGAACCTTAGACCAGGCATACGGCTAGGTAACGTAGTCGTGCAGGAGGATACAAGGAAGAGAGGCAGCCACAGTAGGTAACACAGAGTCGTTCAGGTGAGTGCCAGGAAGAGGTGCAGCAACCGCAGTTAAGGAACGGCTGGGACGAACAAGGATAAGCGAATCCAACTCGTGAGCCTTGACAGGGTTACACTGGTTGAGGCGCTCCTTTTCAAGACTTGGAAGCCTGCGGGTAACGAGCCATTGGACGTGGAGAGGGTCATTAATTATACACATATTTTCTACTTTGCCGAACATTTGCACGAGAACGGTTTGTTCAAAACATATGAATTTGGTCTTATTTAATGCAGGATTAAATGCCCTTCAACCGTCAGCAAGACCACTTTTCGATAGGGTAAGTCCTTTACGCGGTATAACCGGAATACCGAAAAAGCGCCCCCTTCGGGGGCCCCCACCACTTAAGCACAACTCCGTCGAAGTCGAAAACCTAGGAGAGTTTTTATGGGCAACTAATGAAGCCATTAAAGTACTAAAATCTTTAGTAGGAATTATTTCCGATTTAATTCATTTTTGTGTTTAATTCTACTGGCCTAATAAGGCTTGCGTGGGGATACAGATCCAACACGTAGAGGCCGTTTTAAGCGCAAAATAATCGACAAAAGTGAAAGTGGTGCACATGCTGGATCCAGTATTATTCTTATTTACCTACTTGAACGAGTCTCTCCGGCTTGGAGGATGGTGGATTAAATATTTTTATTGTATGTTATTGGTTACGCTATAGATCTTGAAAATATTAGTAATTTCATCATTTCAGCCACAGGACATCCATTGCTGAAAATAGGCCTCCCCAATCGATTCCAAATTGGCTAGTTAAATGATTTGACCCACATCCAGAGTGTAAATTACTACCTTACAAATAACTGATTCTTTATCATTTAATAATAAATACATTTTTAATGTATTTCCGGCCACGTCATAACGACGTATTGAAGTGTAAGCTCGCGTCATGCTGAGTCAGAGCTTCGAAAGGGGCTTTTGAAATGTCTACGCATCATTCGAAGCTTTGTCGATGCTTGTAGCGATTGAAGTGCTATAGAAATCGATGGACAATCGACAGTACATCGGAATATACATTTTTGATGCAAAATAGCCCTTATTTCAAGGAGTTTAAGACGTCATTGTGTTTAGATTGATGTGATTAGAGTCCAATGGTTGAATATCGATTATGTTTTCATTAGGCGAAAAGGTTTTCGCGACAAATATGACAGAAATAGTGTGATATCACCATTATGACGTCATGATGGTCTTTAATGACGTCATAGAAAAGTTCACGAGTGGCGACCACGGGCTGGAAGACGTAGCGTGGGCAGGCCTCCTACTAGGTGTACCGACGATCTGGTAAAGGTCGCAAGAAGAACCTGGATGCAGGCAGCGCAGGACCGTTCATTATGGAAAGTCTTGGGGAGGCCTTTGTCCAGCAGTGGACATCATTTGGCTGAAACGAACGAACGTCTTTTTGCAAGAGTCTGGACTTATATACCCACCTGTGCCATTGATGTTGTTAAAGGCGATTTAAGGAAAGGTATGCGAATATCAGACCTCCCCAACCCGTCTGGGCAGCATGAGGAGTGGAGGGCCAAACTTTCCATTTGCTACAATTAAATTGGAGAGCTTCTGAAAACTAAGTTCTGGATTAGAATAATATTTACGCCCGTATTCATAAACATTACTATGAGGTCTCACAGTGCGCGTGGACGCACATGGTGACACACGAACCAATCACAGAGCTCTATTCTACGCTGTGCATTCGATTTTATGCGTCACTAAGCAAGGATCGTTGTGAATACGGGCATTAAACTCTCTCTTATGTATTTATTTATTTGCCCCTAGGTGGCATTTTCTAGCAAAATATTTGATCTACTACCCTTTATTTAGTTTAGTCAGCACTATCCTTGTGTAGTAATACATCCCTTTCAAAATAGAAGATAAACAATTTATTCAAGAGACGCGTAAACTTGAGGCAAAAATATCCTGGAGCAATTGTACTGTACAAGGGTTGGCAAATATTTCAAAGAGGAAATTAAATATTTACTAGCGGTCCCACTAAAGTACTACTATCTGTCTCCTGTCAGTGAAAAAATATAGAATTGTTGGTAGAGTTGAGACTTAGTTTAAGCCAACGCGGCGTCAAGCTAAATCGTTTATTTCAGACCATGACCCATAGTAAGTAATTTGAGGGCCTAGTGTGAGTTTTCATCAAACGCGCTCACTTACATTAAATGTATGACGGATTGTACAGCGCCCCTAGCGGGAAACGTTCAAAAACTACAATTTTCATACATTTTTAAACGCGCTCACTAATGAGGACGTTTGGTGTAAACTTACACTCAGCCCACAGGCCTACCTGAGTGTTGAAATCGACAATCGATTCAAACTCAAGAAAAAATTTACTGAAATCTATAATACCTACGTTATACAGGAAGATACGGGTGCCCTTTGGTACGCCTAAATTTTTTTGTTATAATTTCATTTGGCCGAATCGCATTGGCCGAAACTTATAACGGACAATTATTGTTCAGCCTAAGAGTTGTTTTCACACTATTATATTTTGACTGAAAAAAATATAAGCCTAATTTTTCGCGAATTTTTTAGTGATTCGATAGAGACCCCGAAGATACGAAGAACGATTTGCTATAAAAGGTAGTTTTCATCATCACAGATTGTAAAACTTAAACTCAACTAATCAATTTTAAGCGTTGCCAGTAAAGATTAAAACATACCCTTACGCCATTGTCAAGGATAAATGAAATGAAAGTAGTTACCAGCTTGGCAACCCTAAAGCATCTTAGTTGAGAGTCTTGAGACATCTCACCATTTGTAACTGTAAGAATATCCTTTCCCCGGGTTTTGGCTACTTACTACACCCTGGAACTGCACGTCAGCGGAAACGCATACTTTGTTTTGTGCAGAACGTTATTTTGGAGTATTCTGCATTTGTAAAGAACTATTAAGTGCGCACTTGTGTTCTTGGTCTGGGTATAGTCAGCTAATGTTAAAGTATAAAATATAAAATTGTCAGTACACAAATTATCAGTTTTTCATTAAATTGGTCCAACAGAAAAGGAGACATAAGAGCTCCCTACTAAAGCTTGGTCCGTGAGCACGTAGAATTTTGTCCAATGACCCCAAGCTACCCATCCTTGTCGCTCGCGCGTAATTATATTGCTGTCGCGACTGTGCGACGGGCGCCCGCAGTGAGTGTGCGAGTGCGACAGCAACATAATTACGCGCGAGCGATACATGGACAAAATTCTACGTGCTCACGGACCAGGCTTTACATTAAGTTATGTTTGACGTTCACAAGTGCTTTTCGGTGAAAAATAATAAACATATTTATATCATTTCCTTCGATTCACCCAAGAATTTCCACAACGAATGGTCCTGTGCTGTCCACATCCAGGTACTTACCGAGACCTTCACCAGATCGTCGGTCCACCTAGTGTACCTGGTATATTTATTTTAATTTTATAATAATAATGTTTTTGTGTACAGTTTTCCTGATTTTTTGTCTAAGATACTTCATGAGCTAGGTTGACAGAATAAATTTTCTCCCATAAATATTGTAGTGTAGGTATCTCCACTGTCGCTTGCATATTTCCATATCTTAGACCCCATTTCCCGCAATATTTTCCAGCAAATGAAGCTAATCCGCAGAATCAAGTTAACCGCAATGACGTCACTAGTTTTCGCGCTAAATCTCGCAGCGGAACCGCAAGCGTAGATAAATATGGCCGCCGCTCGCAGCGCGGGAATATCGGCCATGCAGGATTAATGTGACCCCGCGTAATTTGTGGCCAAGTTTAAGTTTGTTTTATCAATTGGGGCCGGCTCTAACATGTTTTGGTTAAATACCACCGGTTAATAACGGGAAAGTTACGATCAAATTCGGGGTTAATTGCTTTGTAATGAATTGTTAAACAAATAATGAAATAAGCTTTTTAACCATGTCTTGGCAGGCTAGCAACGACTGTGACAGTGTCAATCAAGGTTTATAAAATAAGAAGGTGGACAGACGACTTCATAAAGGCGCTGGATGCCTAGGCTGCTACCAACCTGTCAGTCTGGAAATTATTGGGGGTGGTCTATGTTAAGCACTGGACTTCACGTGGCTGAAAATTAAAAAATGATGATGATGAAGAAATGAATAACGCAGTTATTTTCCTACTTTTTAGCGGACATTTTTGGAGTCGGTTTGAACTTGTTAAATGGTTTTTATTCCACAAACAATAAGTCATGTTTTTCCACTTTTTCATTATACAAGAATACAGTAAATAACAAAATTAGCAACAATATCAAAATGTGCGTCATTAAACTGAAATTTTCACCTCCATTTTCCATTTTCAGTCGTTCATTATCAACTTCCGTTTCCAGTGCTGTTATACTATGACACCCCGGTTCCGTTCGCTTTGATATTACATGTAATGTGGGAATTTCAGCAAAATAAAGGTTATTTTCAGCTGAAAACTGACTGGTTTTTTATGCATGATAAGGCAGGTATTTGACCGCAATCGCACCCTGTGTTTAAGTGAGATGCAGTTTAGGATGGTACATATTATCTGCCCTGTAAGGCTAAGAAGTCGCGGCGCGATTTTCACCCGCGCCCGCGGCGGTTGTGGAATTGCGGTTTTATTTCAAAACTCACGGGAGCGGTTATTTGCGTGGTTATTCTAAGAACTCACGGCGCTAAGTCACTGGTACAAAATGGTCGCCCGCTGCGGTTACCACGGCCCGCGCGATTCTACTAGTGGCCCGCCGATGCCGCGGGACCGGCATACAACCGCGCCCGCTGCGGGCGAAAACCGCGTCGTGAGTTGTGCATTCGTTTTTGCGTAAGTATCTGCATTCTACAGAAGCTGCGGGCCCGCAACCGCCCCGGGCGCGGGTGAAAATCGCGCCATGAGTTCTTAGCCTAAGGACGCATTCACATTAGGGGGTGAGAAGTGCGACAGCAGCGGGGCAGCGGTGTTTTTATAATGTGAAGGCAGGCATCCGCTGTCATATAGTATAAAATTATCGGCAGCGCGTCTGTTGCGCGTTTGTCGCGCTGCTAAAGTCGCCTAAATGTGAAGGCGCTCTAAGTGCCTATTCACTCGCTGAAAGTGTCGAAGGCAACAAATATGGCGAATATTCAGATAAAATGAGCCTAGGGAAGGCTGGATGGGATACCAAGATACGTGTATCAGTTGTGTATCATAAGAAGCGCCGGAAGTAACCCTTTTCGGTATCGTCACCTGAAACCAGATTGCGCTTTTGATAAATGACTCTAGTTTAGAAAAAAATATTTGTGTAGGTAGGTATGTGCTTGTTAAGAAATGTTTGTATGTCTGAAAAAACTAAGGCTGGGTTTCACCATCTCACTTTAATTTTAACAGACGTCAAAAATCTGTCAAACTCCATACAAAAAACACCAGCAATCGTTACAGTTACGGTTAAAGTAAGGTGGTGCAACTCAGCCTAAAACTCGAACCGTTAAATACTCAAAGCTCTCTCAATCAAGCTTAATCAGACTCAAGCATATGATATTCGATTTTTTTTTCGAAGTTTCATCCGCCATTTTTACTTCTCAGCACCAGCCCAAGTTGTCCCGAAGTGATGGTAGGGCAAGCTATATTTGGGACGTGTATTAATTGCCCTAGAAATGGCCTATGTTCTGAAATAAACTATTTGAATTTGAATTGATAACACGTTTGACACAGGTAGTTTCCGATTTGATTGTAAATTCTAATAGAAGCTGATTACATATTAATATGTATTTCTCTTCTATGTACTGAACACGGCCCAAAACACAACTTAAACTACTTTTTTGGCTTTTAGATAAAGTCTATAAAGTTAAAGGGAAAATAATATATTAGTTTTATTAACATTCAAACTCATCAAGTACTGTGAAGGCCACAGCTTATTTATTGACTAGCTTTGTGAATTTTTGTCTGTCACAGAAATAAATTTATCGCGCGCGTCTCTGTTTCAAAAACCGGGATAAAAACTATCCTATGTCCTTTCCCGGGACTCAAACTACCTCTATGCCAAATTTAAAAATCGGTTCAGTGGACAGACGTGAAAGCGACACAGACAGACAGAGTTACTTTCGCATTTATAATATTAATATAGATTTATTGGAGTGCTTGGTTGGTGTGCCTACCTCTTAAACGAGCCATTCCGGGGTCCTTCATTAGTCCTCAAGATCACAACGTGTCTGCATTTAATCATTAGATAAGAGCCATTCGACCAGACACCATGTCGGTGCCGCATCCGTTTCCGCCACTCGGCGAATTCGCGCTTATTCCGCTAATGTATGGGACGCAATTTGGGCAAAACTGGGGGGAGGAAAATGGGGGAATCGAATTATCCTTGTCAGGGGCTCGTATTAATAAAGGGATTTATGCTCAGACCTTTTTTGGTTTGTCGCGGGTGGTGGAAAACTAAACCATTGAGGGATCGTTTAGGTTCATATTATGGAGGATTAACGGTGTAAAGCGAGTGAATATCAATGGGTTTCAGATTCGACCATAAGGTTACTAAAAAATTCATAAAACTCATTTTAGTTGTCGCAGTAAGCGTTTCGATGAGCTAAGGACTGGAACTCGCTGCCTACTGCTATCTTTCCTAATCACTACAATCCGGGCCTTTTCAAGGCGAGAGTGAATAGGCACTTACAGGGCAGATATGTACCATCCTAGACTGCATCTTACTTAACATCAGGTACGATTGCGTTCAAATACCTGCCTTGTCCTGCATAAAAAAAAAGTTTTTGCAAATAGGCTTTCAAAAAGCACACGTCCCAGTATTAACCCTACCTCTGCTTCGGGACAATAAATGGGCCAGTTCGGAGAAAAACCAGCGCAGAAACTCAGTCACTATTGTCAGCCTCCTTTTTCAAGGGTTTACTATCCTAGAGTAACAATAATAAATAAATAAATCTGCAAATAGTCTTTTAAAAAGTGCTTTTAAAAATCTGATCTGCGAGAGATTTTGGTGACACCCTAAGAGCGCTTACACATTAGGGCGTTAGTAGCGCGACTGCAGCGCGGCAGCGGCGTTTTTATAATGTGAAAGGCATGCATCCTCTGTCACATAAGTATGAAATTTTCGGCAGCGCGTCTGTCGCGCGTTTGCCGCGCTGCTAAATCGCCTTAATGTGAAAGCGCTCTAATGCGACCCACCGACATATTAAGTCGTCCGTCGACCTTTGACACTTAGTTAAAAGTCATAGAGAGTACCTACAACTCGTCGTTAAGGTTCTTTTGAAATAAAGCCGCCGACAACAAGCCGCCGCGAGTCGTGCGTCGGCGGGCTTGGTGCGTGGAGTCCTTAATTGATGTCCTTCATGTTTTAAGCAAATAAATTTATTTGATTTGATTTGATTTGAAAATAAGTCATTGGTAGCTCATTAAATTAATAATGTTGTTGCTTATTGAGTATTGACTTCAAGGACAATATTAACAACCTATCAAATTAGAAATGTTTCATCTATCAAAACGATGTCTCTCCGTTCTCTTATTACATTATAATTAGGTTAAATCATCAAGGCTTTTAAAGTTACATCTTAATGATTGATTCTAACGAACTCCGCTGAAATTTACACGAAATTGGAAACCTTATGGACGTACTCGTCAGTAAACATTTTTGGATGATTAATTAGAACGAATATCAAAGATTAAGAAGGCAGTTATAATTACTGAATCATTGCCACAGTATAAATAGACCCAGTAGATTATTTTACATTTTTTACAAGTGTGGTTTAACGGTTATGTAGGCATAATTTAATAATGATATATTATTAATAGTAATAATGAAATATTACCTGTATTAGGTTGAGTGGATGGCCTGATGATGAGTGATCACCCTGTCACCCTATCACCTGTCATCCGCTTTGCAATGGAGGGGAGTTAAACCTTAATTTCTCCTATGTTCTTCTGATTGATTTCGTTGATGGTCCAATGACAGTTTAACTTTCCCTCGGGACAAACTTGACGTTCATTGGTTGGGTTTTTATGGCGGTCAAGCTGTAGATCCTGGCTACACAGGAGTTGCAGTGGTGGGAACGAGAGGTGGGAATAGTCCCGTAGCACGACGGACCGACGACTATAAGATATAACTGCCAATGATTGATTAAAACTCGGAGGATGGAAGAACCTGAATGCGGGTGGCGCAGGACCAGTCGTTAAGGAAATCCGGGAGGTCTTTGTCCAGCAGTGGACATCATTTGACTGAAACGAACGAACGAACGAATTGATTGAAAAGCAAGAGATCGTGTTTTTTGGGGAAGGTTTACATCCAGCAGTGGAGTTCTGCTGGCGAAATGATGATGCTCGTGATACAAGGTTTCAGGAGAGTCATGAGTAAAACAGTGCCGTATTAACACGAAAATAAAACAGTTTCAAATATCACTGCAGAAATTTTAAATAAACAACTACATAGAAAAAATTCCGCCTTAGGCAGATCCTTTTTTCAAGCTGTTTATTTAAAATTTAGTTTGAGAAGCTACTCTATTCGCTAAGAAATTCAAATAATCACTGCAGATATACGAGTATTATGTGATGTAGGTCGATAGCTTAGGGCATGTCAGACATAACATAACATAATAAAAGCTTAGTAAATGCTTATTTTGGGGCTAGATAGCCCTGTGTAAAATTGTCCAAAGAAAAGATAACCAGTTACCTTAGTACTTAGTCCGACATGGATCAATCGGACCGACGGCTCTACTAATGCCCAATATGAATCTACTTTCGTTTCAGCCTCTTTATGACCTCTATTTTCTGTTCTCGTGTATTTCAGATTAAGTATTTTATTTGTGAGTAACGCGATAATTAGGGGCTTTGAAGATACTAATTAAAAGGTGTATTTGCCTCATTTCAATTTATTTGATTGTGAAGGAAATCACGATTTATTTCAAGTATTCATAAAGCCGGTAGTTGATTTTAATAATAACGATTTTCTGCTTAGTTTTGTACTGCTCAATTGTATTACTGGGGACGTTTGTACGTTTTAGCCAAATGACGTTCACTCCTGGACAAAGAATTCCACAAGGATTTCCACAACCAGGTACTTCCCGCGACCTTCACCAGATCGTCGGTCCACCTATTGGGCCTGCCCACCCTCTGTTTTTCGGAGCGTGGTCACCACTCGAGAACTTTTCTGTCCCTAAGGCCATCAGCTCTACGAGCCATGTACCGGTATACATACATGTATAAATAGCCGGTAGATGATAATTAGTAATATTGTCGATTCTTTGCTTAGTATTAATATTATGAAAGTGTATAACATTAATATATTAGATTTTACGTTAAATGTAGCATTGCCAATATATCTTCGTTGCCTGTGACATAATGGCTATTCTACAACACCCACATTTTTTCAGGGACTTCCCTGAAGGCATTAATAATTCTATAGTTTTCACCCACACGTTTTCCTAGTTTGTATTGCGAATTTATTTTATTAGTGTAGGATTCGGATAGATGACGTCCACTGCTGGACCAAGGCCTCCCCCAATGATTTCCAGATTGGTCAGTTAGTAGCAGCCTGCATCCAGCGCCTTCCTGCAACCTTTATGAGGCTTTATCCATGAGGGCGAATTCGCCGCGAATGTTTTCGCGCGTAGATTCATACGCGCATTGGCAAGATATTAGCAGTGTGTCCACAAGACACGCGCGAGCTGAAAATTCGCCCGTAAATCGCGTCATACATACGCTCGTGTTCGCGCGAAGACATTCGCGGCGAATTCGCCTTCCTGGACAAGGCCTGAGTTCATTTGTATACCTTGTGGGTGACTGAATGCTCTCATTATTAATTTGTCGCTGTTATAGGCTAGTGAGAGGGAGTCCTCGCTGGCAATGTGAACAGTTGCGATCAATTATTAACACGTTGGACGCAGTGCGGCTCACCAGTGACTCGAACTCAAATTATGTTTTTATTGTTTCTAGTTTCTACTAGTTCAAAGTAGCCTCTTTTATTGATATGGAACCTACATTTGTGCTTACTTGAGCTAGAAATACTGGGACAAATGCCTTAGAGACTTGCAACATTGTTTCTCAGAAATGTCTTGGAGTTGTAGAGGGACGTGTTTTGCAACTCCAGTGAACCCAAGTTTTAATTTGTGTAGAATCGTCGCACTTGGAAATGTAGAGAAAGAAGCAATTCCGAAGGAAGAGAGCGAGTAATGCATTTGAGAACGAAGACATGCAAGGAAGGAATTCCTTTTCTTAATTGAAAACATGTTAGGAATTGAGTAATATTTAGCTGTTAGATGACTGATAGCTAGATTATACTTTACGACAGAGGGAAGCCTTAGCATTAAAGTCACCCTATGTACTATTTATATTGCATCATAGGCCCTCAAGCAGGGTAAAGTTGTATAGTAATATTATCTTGAATATTATTACCATATGTTAAGGTCCAAAAACAAAGAGAATTTTAAAGTTTCTGGTCCGATTATAAATTACGAATTACTTCACATCTGTACTACTCTCAGCTTTACTAGTTATAACTCCCAGCAGTAAAATAAGCAAATCTTCATACTGCTACTGAAATTTTGATTGTAATAAGCCCATTTTCAGACATTCTGGAAGGAACAGGCTTTCTATAGCACTTAAATAACCGAACGTCAAAGTATCAAGAGCAGAACTCGACTTTTCAAAGATTCTTTATTCACAGTTTCCCCTCGGTTTCCGCCAGAAATCTTTCTCCAAATCTAAAACACCGATAATCCTCACCTTAATCTTCAGCTGAAAAAGCTCGCGTTTAAAAAGCTCTCCTTACATATATTCAGAATTGTAGATGTAAGCACAGAGGTCGCCACTGGACCAAATGCTCACTTAAAGCTGCCAGAATGCTTTTAGGGATGGGGGCTGGTGGGATATCGATAGAAATATTTAGCTCCATTAAACGTCTTTTTACCTTCTATATTCGAGTTGGTAAAGCTAGCGGGAAGTACCTGGATGCAGGCAGTGCAGGACCAGTCATTGTACAAATCCTTGGGGGAGGTCTTTATCCAGCAGTGGAGGTGGTCATTTGGCTGAAACGAACGATCATCTTTTTAATGAAATAATTTGTCAAAATCCATTGTCACTCTTCATGAATGAACTCTTTATTAATGCATAGTGCTGATTCGGGTTATTTGAATGCAAATGGGAATTATAAAGCACCCTCATAGAGCTTTATAGACTCTTTATAGGACTGGTTCTGTAGGTTCTGGACGTAAGCCTTCCCAAGGACCACCACAAAGTACGATCTTCCCGTGTTTATTCAGTCACTTCCGGTTATCTTCTTGAGATTCTTAGTCCATCGAGCTAGAAGTCTTATACAATGTTTGTCGACACGTGTTCTCCAATAGACAACCTATTTGCTTCGACGATTCTGCGACAGATTTGGCAGCCAACAATGCCCTACTAACCTTCTCAGAGACAATAAAGGCTCTCTGGAGTTTGGAGGTTGACATCACCAGTAGGTTCGCTAAAATCAAGTGGCAGTGGGCAGGGCACATACCTCGTAGAGCTGACGGCCGCTGGGGCAGGAAAGTTCTTGAGTGGCGACTACGAGCCGGAAGACGTAGCGTGGGCAGGCCTCCCACTAGGTGGACCGACGATTTGGTGAAGGTCGCGGGAGGCGCCTGGATGCGAGCGGCGCAGGACCGGTTTTTGTGGAAATCCTTGGGAGGTTCTGTATTGTATAGGTATTGATTTCAAATGAGTATATAAAATAACATTTGGATATAGCAAATAGACGATGGTTGTTAGCGCCATCTATGGGCGCAAGAAAACAACTCATGTCGTCAAAGGCGCGGAACCAGAGTGAAGATCGCAGCTAACTTCACGCCGCTCCGCCCTCCTGTCAACTTAAAATCGAACGTTTCTAACACTCGACAATTTGATCTCGTTGCATACAGTCTGTAAACCTATCACTTTAAATAAACATTAAAACTGTAATTTCAATAATAATTAGTCATTGAAGAGACCCTTATTCCTACATATATTCGAAAGTCTGAGCTCGAAACAATGGTGCATAATTAAAAAGCGCCTTTAATAATACATAAAATAATCCTATCCCGATCGATTACGGTCTCGATAATTTTAATATCGACAATTTCCGTCCTTACTCGACCACCGGAGCGCGTAATCAGGTGACTGCCGTCCCGCGTCCGAATAACGAAAACGCCCGAATTGTGCCCTCTTTGTGCTAAGGGTGGGGCCTCAGTGCTAGCGGGTCGCAAAACTTTATAAAAACTAGCTATTAAGCTCATAGCAGACTTATCAACTCGGAAAGGGATGAACACCGTATCGCCTTTCCCGAGCTGTCATCGCCTTTAGCGCGCTCTCAACCGCGAGACGAGGTGTTTACGTTACGGTGCGGATAAGTGTGCGTTGTGTATGGAGTTTCATACAAAGAATACTGACCGCCTTGAGTTGATACGGTTACAATCCTTTTCCGGGTTGATAAATGTGCGACGTCCTTTAAGCTGTTTGCATATATTAGTGCATTGACGTGTGAAAAGTAAATTGTATTAGGATTACGGTTGGAAATAATGTCATCTAAATATGACTAAATATAAAAAAGTTCGATTAAAACTCTTTCCACCTAAAGCTACTTAAACCTCAAACTACATGACTAAGGGTGGGTTGCACCATCTTACTTTAACTTTGACAAACGTCAAAAATCTGTCAAACTTCATACAAAAAGCACCGGTTATCGTCATAGTTACCGTTAAAATTAGGTGGTGCAACTCTGCCTAACACTTGGATAGCAAAGGGTTGAAAGTTGGTTTCAGAACAGTTTGCCTCCCCAGAACTAAATGAATGAAAATATGTTGTCATAAAAATAGTGTTATTACTTAAATTTTGGCATAATATTTAGACATGATATTTTTATTATTGTTACAGGAAACCGTCAGTTCTTCTTGGATGGAGTAATGTGAGTACGGTTGATTTATTTTCTATAGTTTTTAGGAATATGAATAATAATACGTGTAGAATAGAAATGTCTAACGGCCAAGCGATATTCTTGGGAATATCATGTAGCTGTAAGATAATTTTCCACAGCGTTTGTATATCTTCGTGGCTTGCCATTAAAAATAATCGCTTTAACGTAAAAAGGATATGACACTCTTACCATGTCGGGCAGCGCAGAACCGTGCATTGTGGAAAACCTTGGAGGAGGCCTTTGTCCAGCAGTGGACGTCATTTGGCTGAAACGACGACGACGACTCTTACCATGTAAGAATATAATCCTAAAAGATACATAACACGATCTTATTTGTTTAAAACATATTATAATTTTAACTCTGTAACTGTTTCAGAATAATAACGTTCGCTTCAACCGGAAAAATTACAAAAAACTTACCAACAAAATCGCTGTCACAGCCACCACTCCCAAAATCCCTTTTTTCCCATCTGCCCCTTTCGGTCTCGCGCCACCGCGCAGCCTCTTACCCCTCATCCCCCCAACTTATGGAATATTTCTTGAACTCTGTTTAAACTTAGATATGAATTCGAGCTGTAGTTAAGGTTTAAGTATTTTGGAAGGAAATGTGAGTATGAATATGTAAGAAAGATTTCCTGGATTTTTGAGGGTATTTCGAGCGTTGAAATGGAATGGTTTTAGCACACGTTTTCCGTTGGAACGCTTTTAAGGAATTGAATTAGGACGTGTTCTATTGTAGTGAGAATGGAGCTATTTTCTGCTTAATATAATAATGCGTAGTACATAGTGTTCCCCAGTCGATGAAGCAAATGATGTCGTGCTTTGCGTGCCCAAACAACTACACGCAGGAAGATTTAATTAATGCTACTGACAACGCCACTCTTGTAGCAGTTTTGGGCTGACACTGTGTAGGTTTGTTGTCGACATGACAATAAGAAGAAGAAGTACCTACATAGCTACGTACAGAGACTCTTGTGTCTATTACTAGTACTCATTCATTAGCCTTAAACTCATCAAGTACAGTTTTCAGACTTTAAATGTTCTATGCAAAAAGTTAGTTACTCTATTAATATTATATCTACTCGTATATTTATAAAGGTCACTGATTGACTGACTCACTCATCATGAAATCTCAGAAACTACAAGTGCTGGTTCCTTTTAGAACGTAGGTGCTCACTAAGATGGGATTTTGCAAAATTCAACTCCTAAAGGGGTAAAACGGGATCCACGCGTACAAAGTCGCGGGCGGCTGCTAGTTGTGCATAAACATAATGGATTTGGAATTTTACATCGCACTCATAAGCTATTGACCTTTTTACGCCAAATTACTGCAAAATCACATAATTATGTGGCTTCTCTAAATCACACCCAGGGGGCATATTAATAAACGTCAATATTGATTGAAGAGGTCTTCAGAGAGCATTAATACATTTTTTTATTACACGCACAATGAAGTAGCCATATAAAAGCCAGAGTTTGGGAAGTTTATCTAATAATTTCATACCGTGGGTCGTACGTCGTTAGTTTGTTACCAACTTTGGACTCTATACGCTTGGCCATAAGCGATGTTGTTTTAAGCTCTTTTTGCTGACCGTAAAAGACATGGTAATGCACTCACATAAAGTAGGCCCACAAATGTATTTGAGAATTAAATGAGTTTAGAATTTACAGAGCCTTTTGAGCTTCTAATTATGGTTGTGTCTCAAGGGTCAATATTGGGACTTCTACTTTTTCTCATACAGTATAAATGACCTCCTTTTATTTCTAAAAACCAATGTGAGATTGTAGTGTATCGTTTGTTGATGAATCATTTCTGGTTTTTAAACCTACCAATGGCAAAATTACTTTTATGTTATTTATTCAAATTCAAATTCAAATCGTTTATTTGCCAAAATTTAGGTATGACACCCTCTAGAATGCATAATTCAGCAGGAACCAAATAACTGAAATTTTCGCTAAATAAATTCCTTTTGCTTGAGAAATATAAATTTTTTTCGCATCCTTTGTATGGGTAGAGTTGCACTAGCACTCACATTAATCACATCATTTTTTTTAGAGATTATTACATTAGTAATTTTGTTATTACACAAATTACTCATAGTCACGTTAGCCCCTCGTACTAAGCTAAGCTTGTATCACGAGTGAGCTCTCCACAATAGTCGAGTGGCGGGGACCGAACCCGCGTTCCCCGGATCACGAGTCGGCCAGTCCGACCCCTTCACCGTTCAGCTATCAAAATTATGTAAGCTGAGCACTATGATTCGAATGAATCTACTGTCATTATGGTCTACTGGACTGACAATAACCATAACTTACATGTCCCGGCCATTCTTACATTTAAAGTTATGGCTAGTAATAAAAGTCTTGTTATTTTGTTACTATGTTATATTCCAACATATTGTAGTGCTCATGAGCTAGGCTGAGATATATTAGCTTATGTCTTAGGAGTCAGATATAATCTGAACTAATATAACAAATGGTAAGATTTAGGTTGGCTTTGATTTAAACCATAAATAAACTGAAAATAAATAAAATAAATTTTGGTTTTGATAGGTACTTACGGCCGTATTCACAAACATTACTATGGGGTCTCACAGTGCGCGTGGACGCACAGGGTGACACACGAACCAATTACAGAGCTCTATTCAACGCTGTGTGTTCGATTTACTGCTTTACTTAAGCAAGCATCGTTTGTGTATACGGGCGTTTGAATCAATCTAAAGAAGGGCAGATGCTACCTCTATCGCAAAAATGTAATGAGATAGGTACCTATTACTTCTCAAGCAACGGATATCAAATTCTAAACGAGTATAATACTATGTATTTAATTACAATAAAATCTAGTAGAGCTCATAGGCCACGATGCCGACTTTCTGTGATAAGCAGAATTTTGTGTAAAAAGAAAGAAACCATAAAATACTTTTCCTAATGTTGATTGAAAGGATCAACTAGTAAAATATATTCCAGAAACAACCGTACATACAGCAATAGCACACATATTCAAATAACGGATAAAATGAAACAGCTAGTTCAATAGTCAAATGATTTGGCGCTAGAATTTGTATTGAAAAGTTCATAGATTAACATCCTCTATAAGTAGGACAAAATATGTACCTAACTTCAAAATTTACCAAAGCAGGAAGTGAAACTTTGAGCTGTCGTCAGCTGAAATGGCAATAAATTATAAATTAATCACTCTGTCATGACGCGCCGCCACTTGTTTTGTATGTATGAGAAAATTAACCAAAGCTCCGTGTTGGCGCTTAAAGTTTTTGCAAGAAACTTTTTGGCACCGTAGCTTTATTCAGCAAGAAAGAAAATTAAAAATATCTTTTAAACGCGTGGTTATTGAGGCAATATCATTGACGGTAGAACTGTATATTCTTCAATGAAATATCATACTGTTTAACAGAGTACTGTTTTGCTATTTTGTACAAGTAATATTATGTAGCGACTGTCTTTTAAATTTTCTTGAACAGAAGGTGTATAATGCGTGATTTCTATTTCCGTAATTTATTACAAACTAGCGGCCCGCCCTGACTTCACACGGTTGCAATGGAATTTCCCGGCTTTTCCCTTGAATCACTCTATCTATTAAAAAAAACCACATCAAAATCCGTTGCGTAGTTTTAAAGATCTAAGCATACATAGTTACAGACGGATAGGGAAGCGACTTTGTTTTATAATTATTGATGATGCGAATGTAACTACGTCTGTCAGTCTGTATACGTTGAAACTACAGAACCGATTTGGATGAAAATCGGTCTACATAAATACAGTTTGGGCCCCAATAAAACCAATATGAAGGTTTTTCCCGAGTTTTAGAGACAGATCAAAAAAGCTAGTTTTAATTAAAAAACCATCATAACTGCGTATACACCACCTGAATTTAGCTAGCAAGCAATAGATGTAAACCAGCAGCCCTTAAGTGCGTGTAAGTGTTCGTATTTATCCAGCTCTCATTTAGAAGGGTGTCCTGGTCCTCGCGGGCACTCGCCGGCCACTTAGCGAGGACAGTTTGCACCTTACGATTGCAGAATGACTATTTTCAGACTGCAAAGTATCGTTTAGTAGCGCTTAAACGAGCTTTTTTAACCGACTTCAAAAAAGGAGGATGTTCTCAATTCGAGTGTATGTTTTTTTTGTATGTATGTTACCGCAAAACTCCGTCAATTATGAACCAATTTCCAAATGTTTTTTTAACTCAGGGTCTGATGATGGGATCCTAGGGAAATCGAAGGAAACCGCGTATCCGCATCGTAAACGCCTCGCCTCGCGGTTGACAGCGCGCGAAGGGCGATACGGTGTTGATCCAAATACTCGTACAAATACAACTTTCCGAGTTGAGAAGTCTGCTATGACCTAAAGTTCATTTCGTATTCCAATTGCAACAACTTGAGTTTTGTTATAATAAGCTCGCAAAATACCTTTTCCTCAATCCTTACTAATATTATAAATGCGAAAGTAACTCTCTCTCTCTGTCTGTGTCGTTTTCACGCCTAAACTACTGAACCCATTTTGATGTTTGGCATAGAGATAGTTTGAGTCCCGGGAAAGAATATAGGATAGTTTTTATCCCGGTTTTTGAAACAGAGACGCGCGCGATAATGTATTTTGTGACAGATAAAACTATACGCGGGCGAAGCCGCGAGCGGAAAGCTAATTGAAATTAACAAAATTTTCAACAAAAACGTAAAATAATATTCTTATAAAACATCTACTTACTTCCTTTTACGCAAATACGATAGGGATTTCCCTGTCGCGTCGCGTCGTCGTGTCGTGCCCGTCTCGCGGGGCCTGAGCTCGCCTCCACCTAAGCAAATATATCGAAGCAAATATATCGCATCCCTAAGTAATTGCCCGGTTTCGGAACTCATTGTAGTTTTTGCGGGAATATGTTATTTTTCTTCGGGACCGTTACACGATACCGCTTTTAGTGTTTTATTATTTGTTTTGAATATTTTCTTTAAAAGGTAGGAAACATTGGCCGATTCGAGAATCGAGCAACGCTAGTTCGACCGCTTACCGCTGGGCTATTATTGTGGTGAATTCATTCCTAACACAAGCATAATTTAGCTTAACTAGCGTAGTTAACAGGAATACCTATTAGTAGTTCATGATTTGTGCACTCTGAATATTGCTAATGTTCTTTTTAAACAGTTTTTTTACTACCTAATGAACTGCACTAAAATGGAACTATTCCAAGCTCTCGTTACCACTGCTGCAACTCCTGTGTAGATCTACATACAATAGGGATGTTTCCTGGGTAAAAAAGAGAGAGAAAGAGCTTTAATTAGTCTGTCAGTTAGCTTATCAAAAACTACTCGACACGTATTTTTCACTTTTTAAAACTAATGAAAATGTAAAGAGATAAAGCGTGCCAAAGTTCTAAAGTAAAGGCCCGTGACGTCAGTGAATGCGTAAAAGTGCAGCACTTCGTGACGTCGCGCGGAACTTCAACGCCCTATGACTTTGTAATTATTTGTTAGATTGACAATTCAAACTATACGTGTCCAATATTTTAGTATATTAAAATTGACGGACTAAAAATTTTTTTTTAGGAAACTAGCCTATTTGACCGCCAATAAAAAATCCAACCAATGAAAGCCAAGTTTGCCCTGCACTAGTCTGAGCACTACTATTATGTATATAGCCCTCCTTCTGGCGCAGTCGGGTAAAAATATCGTGTATTCTAATAAAAATAAACTGAACACCAAGCTTCTCTCGACCCTTGTAATGTTACAACGTAACGGCCCCAAACATTATTTACAAGACTGGACAAAACCAAACAGTCAATTTACAAAAAGGCATAAATTCCGGCATTTCCCACCCTTATCGGGGAACTGATGATATCGGCCGATTTCCCACTTTATCCGTAACTTGTAGGTTAAGTGGGGTTTACACGGGGCGATGTGGGAAGAAATTAATGTTGGGCGCGTGACGTTGCCGTTTTTGGCTTTTGTGTGGCGATGTGGTGTTTTGCCGATGTGTGTGTATTTCGCTTTGGTTTTTGGTGAAAAGGTTGATTGATTTAAGCCTTTTTTGTATTAATCATCTGTGTCGCATGCGATTTGTGGGAAGGCGGGCGGTGCTTCTAGCATTTGCTTGTACTAATAACATAGTCGGTGGACACAGGTAAAAAAAAATCACCTCTCGTTCTCACCACTGCAACTCCTGTGTAGCCAGGATCTACAGCTTGACCGCCATCAAAACCCAACCTATGAAGGTCAAGTTTGTCCCGGGGGAAAGTTAAACTGTCATTGGACCCGCAACGAAATTAATCAGAAGAACATAGGAGGAGTTCAAAATTAAGGTTCGACTTCCCTCCATTGCAAAGCGGATGACAGGTGACAAACAAAGGTTTAAAACCCTTAAGAAAAGATTATGCACCACGGAAAATAAATATCAATTAAAGGGGCCTATCTTATGAGCAATTAGAAACTATGTGGGCACAGGTAGTGTAGTTCGGAGCTTAAGCTGGCGTCACTAAGCGGCTAAGTAATTTTATCTATCTAAATATCTAAGGATTTCCGCAAAGTAACGCCTGATATCTACTATTAATCATAAATGTCGGGCAATAAAGTGTTAAACAAGCAAGTCGGTCTCTGTAAACCCCGCTATCGCCTATAGTGATGTCAAAGCGCCCCAACGACTTCGAATTCGTATATTTTACCCGAATGTCTCCTTATATATCTTCCGCGAATAAACAAATGTACTCAGAACGAGAGCCGCAGTTGTTTTATGTCCAAATATCAGATGCTGACGTAAAATATTGCTCGCAAGAAACGCGGGAAAAGCCGCTGCATTTTGCCAGATTGTTATGGGAATGCTACGGAAGCAAATGGATATGAATCGATGGTGAAGCATGGGGTGACCTTTTTGTCTGATATATTGTGTTGACCGATTGATGGGATAGTTTATGAGATATTTCTATCTGAGTGCCAATCGTATGTTTTATTTATCCGGCTCGAAGGACCATACTTAGCTTTATATCGATAGTTTGGTGGAATGATAAATTTAAACGACCTAATAAAATTATTTGGATTATGGGCGTAGGACCGGTCGTTGTGGAAATCCTTGGGGAGGCCATTTTTAGAGTAATTGCAGATCATTTATGTTCTCTCGCGGACTGAATGTTACCCTCGCTTATTCGCAGTAAGTTCATCCATTACCCGCGATACGATTTTTAGCGAAGACATACTATAATTTTGAAACATACGATTATGTACCTATAATTTAACTGATAAATAATACAATACAAACGATACGATAAAGCATACAAGGAACATAGGAACTGATTCAGTTCCTATGTTCCTTGTATGCTTAAGTTACAGCGCCTCTATCGGCATATTCAAGAGCGATTACCCATTTTACAGTTTTATTTCGATCTTCTGTACCTTATTCTATGGCATGGGGCTCGAAATATGACGTCATAATTCACCCAGCACTCCCAAGCGGGTCCCACCGGGGTGAAAACTGTCATTTGTTATTTCTTTTACGTTTGTTCTTATCTCCGAGACGTAAGCCTTGGGAGAGAGTGGCAGAGATTTGCTTAAACAGATTTGTCAATGTTAATAATTTTTGTTTGTGTTATTACGTGTAAGCTATAAATGAGAAGGCTTTGTCTTGCTTGTGGGATTATTAAAAATGATTTTGTGAGGATGGATCAAGATTTATTTAGCACTAGCGACCCGCCCCTGCTTCGCACAGGTGCAAAGTATTATACTTAAAAACCTTCCTCTTGAAGCACTCTATCTATTAAAATAACCGCATCAAAATCCGTTGTGTAGTTTTAAAGATCTAAGCATACATAGTACAGACAGACAGGAAAGCGATTTTGTTCTGTATATGTAGTGATTCACGCAAAAGAACAAATTGCAATGAAACTGACATAAATTATACAGTAAATACGAGTAAATAAATAAATCTTCAGTGATTCCAAAATAGTTCTTGTTTGTAATTTTTATGCGAAAGTAAAGCCAGACTTCGTATTTCATACAAAAATGCATAGTCAAATTAGTCATATCATACAATTCATTACTCATAAAATTCATTTATTTTTGCAAGTAGGCTTTTAAAAAACACTTTTACACATCCCAGTATTTACCCTACCACTGTTTCTGGATAATAAATGGGCCAGTGCTGAGAAGAAGCAGCGCAAGAAACTCAGTCACTATTCTATTTACTTATTTACACAACATTGGAATCAAATGTCTACTACACTCAACATCAAATAAACCGCACCTTCCGCGACGCGAACTTTAAAGATTTGCTTCTGACACAATCATGGTACCCCAACAATATTGATGTTATTTGAAAGCCCAATAAATATACTTAAAGAAAAATACATTTCATTTCTAAATAAATGATTAACATATACCATAAATGTGACTTGAAAATAGATCTCACTTTGGGCTCACCTCTGGGATCAATTAGACCAATTTTTATGGTTATAAAACCAAATAAAGATCTCACGTGTCCTCTTTAACAGATGGATAGCGATTAATCCCAACTTAACAGTTTTATAGTCATAAAAAATGGCTATAGCGTAACTACCTATTTTTTCAAGAAGTGACTCTGGATCCTTGTAAAGACATATTTTTGGGGTAAAAACCTTTCCTTTAATGAAATGAAGTTTAGAACTAGGCTTTCAAATGGTACCAATGTTGGTGGGAAGTGGGGATGCATACGTTTGATAAGTGCTTGTCGCGGGAGGTGCGATTTATTTGATGCCGAGTGTAGTATAAAAATAAATAAAAATCCCTCCCTTAAAAGTCGTTAGGGTCGCAGCAGCTATCTCTACCCAAAAAAGCTTTAGAAGCGCTTTTTATCCGCGAACTACTCACTAAAACTATTTTCTGAAAGCTCATGACGTAGATATCTCTAAGTTGGATAAGGATGTGACTACACTATGTAGTTTAATCTTACACGTTCCTATCCTACTAATAAGATTAATTATATTGATGTTATTAGATGATAGTTTATGAAGACGGATGTTTGTTACACTTCCACGCTTACTAGGGCACTTATACACGTCCCAAATATAGCTGGCCCTACTACCACTTCGGGACAACATAAGTGGCAGAAAATCGCTTGTTCCCAACGAGTCACATCCAAACGAGTTAATACTTGTTAAAGCCCGGTCTGTGAGCACGTAGAATTTTGTCCAATGACCCCAAACTACCCATACTTATCGCTCGCGCGTAATTATATTGCTGTCGCGACTGTGCGACGGGCGCCCGCAGTGAGCGTGCGACCATATTTACAGAGCTAACTATATTACCGACACTGATCAAAAATCAGTAAAAAAAGAAATCCCTACAATTTGTATTGTTTTGTTCCCTACTTTTATCTCTGTGAATATGACAAGGATGCAAAGTAACACTGTATTTATTAAATGAAGTTTTGTGCAGTAACCCGTAGTGTGCTCTTACCCTAAGTATCTAAGTCACACACACCATGCTGGAAGTTTTGTAAAGAAAACTTGGAAGGCTTTGGTAATCGGCCGCAAAGCCTCGCGACCGGAAGCGGGCATCGGGCCCGTGTCACTTCCGGTGATTAACGGCGGTAACCCAATTTCCTTTAAACTCTGAAGAAAATATTGGTGTATGGTTCAAAGGATGTTTGGATTATTTACATTAAATCAGAATTCAAGAATTTGGATTTTATTATTGCTTGGTAGTTTTGATTTGAATTGGATTGAAAGAATTTGAATTTGAACTTGGGTCATCATAATCATCATCATCATTTCAGCCACAAGACGTCCACTGCTGAACATAGGCCTCCTCCAATGCTTTCCATGTTGATCGATTGGTAGCGGCCTGCGTCCAGCGCTTCCCTGCTACCTTTATGATGTCGTCGGTCCACCTTGTGGGTTGACTTGAACTAGGGTACCGGGTAATAAATTATGTGCTCCGACCACTGCCACTTTATTTCGGTAATTCTGCGGGCTATGCCAGCTGCTTTGACTTTCCTATGCACATTGATTCAGCTCGTTGAACTGATGATGATGACGACTGTTTGGGCAGAAAATCTCTCGAGTGGCGATCAGGGATCAGATTGCCACATTTGGTCCACCCCGGTAGGTACCGACGATCTGATGAAGGTTATGGGAAGCACCTGGATACGTTCAGCGCAGGACTGGTTGTTGTGAAAGCCTTTGTTTGTACTGGGGTAGACGCCTTTGGATGAAACCAGTGTCGTGAGAAGAATCATTTAAAGCTCGGTCCGTGAGCACGTAGAATTTTGTCCAATGACCCCTAGCTACCCATCCTTTTCGCTCTCGCGTAATTATATTGCTGTCGCGACTGTGCGACTGGCACCCGCAGTGAGTGTGCGAGCGCGATAGCAACATAATTACCCGCGAGCGATAAGGATGGGTAGCTTGGGGTCATTGGACAAAATTCTACGTGCTCAGGGACCAGACTATACCTTATTAATAAAGAATTAAAAATTAAGTATTAATTCAGCCATAACCCGGGCCTAACTTGCACCACACGAGATAGTCATCGTCGGGTCCCGGGTGTGATTTATGCTCCCGCACACGCGCAAAATCAAACTGCTCTAAATCTCATCGATCTAGGTGGAGCACTCGAGCTTTATTTTTCCCATCTTTTCCGATAGCAGAGATGTCGACTTCATAATGATAAAATTGTGAAGAACACACCTTTGTAAGTTTACACTTTTTATTCTGGTATGCTCTGCTTATTTAAACTTTTTTTAAACTTAAAATGTGAATTATAAATTTGAATAAAGGTTTTAAACTTTAAAAGCATATTTTAATACAAATTAATCTATACTTACTTATAATAAATCTGTAGAGAGGTCAATTCTGTACATGAAATATATTTTCAAAATAACTATCAGGGGGTTATTAGTGATCGATACTAATGCCAAAAATGCAATCAGTAAAATTTTTGTATGTCTGTCTGTCTGTATGTTCCTTATAGAAACAAAAACTACTCGACGGATTTTAACGAAACTTGGTACAATTATTCTTCATACTCCTGGGAAGGTTATAGTATACTTAGGAATTCCCACGGGAATTAGCGGGAAAATCCTTTTGTATGAAAAATCTAAACCGCTTAAGTTAGACTCTTGACATTTAGCATGCAGGTACCTTAGTAAACTTAAAGCTTAGTTACAACAGGATATTGCAAAATTCCCACGGGAACGGGAGTTAGCAGGAAAAAACATTTGTATGAAAAAATCTAAACCGCGTAAGATAGATGAAGGGGGTAAAACGGGATCCACGCGTACGAAGTCGCGGGCGGCCGCTAGTAGGAAAAATAAAGACAAAAAGACTCATTGGATTTAACGCATATTTGGGGGATGTGCTGTGTATCTTGCGTAGAATCTTATTTTAAAATTAAATCAAATCAAAAATATTTTATTCAGCTTAAACTTAACTATACTTTCCTCAGAGTTAAGAGGTATTGATTTTATGCATGACTGGGCTAAAAGATAGTTTATACATTAATTATACTTCCAAACAATATTCAAAATCATCTATCAAATTTCAGTTCGTTAAAACATTCTTCTCAATATTTATGAATTAATTGTTTTCCTTATTGGACTCTATAATAGAATGTTAATCAAACTCGTAAAGGGGCGGAAAAAACAAAAGAAATGTCACTTAATTTAGTCGGATGATTCGTTCTCGACAAGGATGACAAAAATATACGAAAAAATAAATAAATATGTATACTAATAATATAAAGAAAACAGATTTGATAGTGTGTTTGTTTATCTATCTAAATATAACGCAAAGGTGACTGACTGACTGACATAGTGATCTATCAACGCACAGCCCAAACCACTGGATGGATCGGGCTGAAGTTTGGCATGCAGGTAGATGTTATGACGTAGGCATCCGCTAAAAAAGGATTTTACGAAACTCCACCCCTAAGGGGATAAAACGGGATCCACGCGTACGAAGTCGCGGGCGGCCGCTAGTATTGTATAAGCTCCGAAAGTACAGGAGCAATTTGAAAAAAAATTCCGAAATTAAAATCCTAAATTACTCCTGATGAATATAGACGGTACTCATGATTCTGTGCATATTTTATTTTATTTTTGCAAAGGACAGTGCCAATCCATGTATGGAAGTTGGACCAAGTGCTGCCCAGAATGAAACTATAGTGCATTTTGTTCCTCAGGCCGATACTAATTTGTAAACCGGAGCGCACTGAAATCTATCCCTGGAGTTAAGAGATAAAAAGAGTTTTGTTTTGAATTATTTACATACAAAATATCATCGATGTATACCTACTACGCATAAGATTTCGCTATTTTGGCATTAAATAACACTCGCTATGTTAAACTTAACCATACTGCATCCGTACACCTTACGACATTATTCGACAGTACGACTTCGACATTATTTATAAGCGATCAAGCGCTGTTTCAGTAGTTTAGTTAGTTGACCGAAATTAATTATTTCCAAAATGGAGCAAGAAGTTTTAGCTTACAATAACTTCAATAATCGATGTAATACACCAATAAATTGATTTTTCGCAAGGATAGAGAACTAAAACTTCTTGCTTCATTTTGGAAATAATTATTTCTGTCAACTAACCAAACTATTGGAACAGCGTTAGATCGCTTGTAAAGAATGTCTAAGTCGCACTAAAGTAAGGTGTACGGATGCAGTATGGTTATGTTCAACATAGCGAGTGTTATTTAATGCCAAAATCACGAAATCTTATGCGTAGTACGTATATATCGATGATATTTTGTATGTAAATAATTCAAAACAAAACTCTTTTTTTCTCTTAACTCCAGGGATAGATTTCAGTGCGCTTCGGTTTACACATTAGTATTGGCCTGAGGAACAAAATCCACTATGGGTTGATTCTGGGCAGCACTTGGTCCAGACCCTGGCACTATCCTTTTTATTATACGTAAGAAATAGCTTAAGATTTATGTGTGTGACAAACTAAACCTTAAGCTAGGCGAAGCCGCAGGCAAAAGCTAGTAGTATAATATTTCAAAGAGAAAAACTTGTATATTATATTTATTTATTTATTTGAACACCAACAAGGTTACATTGAGGCTTCACAAAAGTAACTATAAAAAATGACACTTGTTAAATGCAAACTTAATTATAGGTAACTTAATATTGGTATATTGGTAGCCCTGTTACAGAGTGATGGACGGACGGCCGTCGTGTTGACTGAAAACAATTTATTTTCAATACAAAAACAGCGTTTGAAATAAAATTCGACTTTACGCCTCGTTCTGCTCGCAATGTGCGTGCTTTCAGTGGAAATAGCTTTATTTTTTTACTATTTATTTATTGCTAACGTTTCCGTGAACCTTTACAAGTACTTTGAATTTTGCACAACCTTTCATCCTTTTATCCATTTAGTAACTAGTTCATTTTGGTACAGTTTTTTATTTATTTGTCCATTTAGTAACAATATCCAGCGGTTGACGGGGACGAACAGTCCGTCGAGCTAACTGCTGTTATGAATTGGAATACGCTTTGGTATGCAGCTTACACCCGTATTCACAAACGATGCTTACTAAAGTGAAGCAGCGAATCGAACGCACAGCGTTGAATAGAGCTCTGTGATTGTTTCGTGTGTCACCCTGTGCGTCCACGCGCACTGTGAGACCTCATAGTAATGTTTGAGAATACGGGCGTTACTACTGAAGGACGGAGAGACATTGTCTAGTACCCGTAGTAAATAGTATAGAAGTTTCAAGAGAATCTCACACACTATTCTAAACACCAAAGAGAAGTCTATTACTAAAATTAATAATTTTTGGTTACCTAAATGCCCTCTGTTTGCACCTTGAGAGGTCCTTCAAATATCTTGTTTCTCGATGCAAATTACTTGAAATGGTTTTCTTCTAGTTGAACTCAAAAGTTTATATAAGAATTATAATGGAACAGTAATACGAGAAAATACAACGTTTGAAAATTGTAATTTCAACAATTTCTTCAAAGTACCTCTATTTATTCAATTTTAATTTGTTCTCGGAAGAAATTTAAGTACTTTTCCATAATGATTTCATGAAATACTTGTGAAATAAGAGAACTCTACCTACTATTTACATTTGACGAAGTGTTTGCCCCGATCCGTTTCTACTTTCGACAATGGTAGATGTAAGCAGAAACGTTTGAGAATGCTTAATACATTTTTGAAAAATAAAGCACATTATTGTTAACCTAAATATACCGCCATCTCTACCTAAGAGGGACATTTTTAGTCTGCAATTTAGCCTAGGCGCAGACCATCGATTTTTCGTCGGCCGATAGTTTAGTCGGGCAGTTGATCAGTATGGGCATGTATGGAAGTGCGCACATTACACCGATTCGATTTGGCCGATTCTTCATACAATTTAAAATCGGGCACAACTATCGGCCAACTAAAATCGGTAGTCTGCGCCTAGTCTTAACATTAATATCATAAAGAATGAAAGATGTGATAGTTTGTTTGCATTAAAAAGGCTTCGAAAATAGGCACCGGATTAATTTGAAAAACTCTTTCACTCATTGATGATAATAGACGATACAATATTAACCAAAAAGTTAGGTATCCGTATAACAACTTCGGTAACTAATTTTCCGCATATCGTTTGAACTCCGTGATTTTTCGGCAATTGACGGCTTACACATTAATTTACTGGGCGGTACGAATTTCGCCGGGCCAGCTAGTCGATTAAAAAAATAGAATCGATCCCCAACACTGCTCAAGCCCGTCTCCAAAGCTGCCACCGCAGCCTGCAGATACAACGAAGGCCTATTAATCTTCCCGACAAAGGAAATTAATGAGAGCCCTTTCATTACAGAACTTGTATTAATATGTATGAGCGGCGTGTATTGAATTTTAACACTATTGAATTTAATTTCAGGTTTACAACAATAGAATTTTGCCGGCGGGAAATTTTAGATCTTAAGCACTAAACGTTGTTTGATAAAGAAGTTTAGTTATGTAACACCTTAAAACCTAAATTAATCTAAATACAAAGAAGTACTAACGTTTACCAATAGATGGCGCTGACAGTGACTTGATTCGCAGTATGGGAGTATGTTTCCGTTACCATACCATTACTGTCTTTGCATTTTGCTATAATAGCTAAATCCTTCCTATAGATATTAAAATTACGGATTGCTTTAGGGTTCCAATTCTCGGAAGGCGCGTTTTTAGTTGACCCTGTTGAACTGAAAACTAAAATGATTTTGGGGTGATTATTTACCATAATTTGATATTAACTTACCATGAAACTATCGATGGGATACATTGTTCTGAGAAGGATGGATCATTTGCAACACTATTTCCTCGTAGTTAGTACGGAAATAACCAGTAGTAGGTATATAGACGCTTATTAATTCTAACATAACAAATATTAAGTGCTGTAATTGGTTTAAATATTGGGATTCAAAGATATTGCTACCTTAGTCTCAGACCATGTGTAAGGCTTTATAAAACTCCGCATATACAGTATGGAATTTTGTTATGCCACCTGAAGGGAAAGTATGTATAATACTGTAGATAGAAAATTTTACTCAAAGAAAACATTCCTTTATTTTTGAAAAGAAAGAGAACTGCATTCAAAGATTTCCGAAAATTCGCTTGCAACACCCGTAAATCAAACCAACTAAATCTGTTCAAAACTAATAACATCCTGTATTTTATTGCATCGATCGTTACGGTTCATTCGTTTGTTCGTTTCAGCCGAAAGACGTCCACTGCTGGACAAAGGCCTCCCTCAAGGATTTCCACTAAGACCGGTCCTGCGCCGCTCGCATCTAGGCACCTCCCGCGACCTTCACCAGATCCTCGGTCCACCTAGTGGGAGGCCTGCCCACGCTACGTCTTGATAAAACTGGTGCCAATCTAAAATTGGAATATAATAAGAGTTAGTAATCCTATTTCAATATACTCTGCCTGAAAATGTATACCAAAATATACTCCCCGAATGTAGGGTAGGGTTGTCCCTTCCCAATGTTTAATGTTGCCAACTTATTGTTTATGTTCCGAGTTTGTTTGGCCGTTTTATAAATTAGAAGGTTCATTTGGAACTTTTAATGTAGATTTAAAGCGGGCAGGCGACATAAATTTTATGAAAAATTTCCGTTTTGTTTTGTCTGCGTTGGAAAAGGGTTATTATTTTTAATCTAGATTTTTGTTGATGTTTAGGATAAATCCAGGCATAAATTTTAAGTGCTACATTGTATTGTATGTCTAGTAGGCAATGATTTATTATTCAGGTATTTTACGAGTATAATTCAAGTAGGTTCTGGTATTACAGTGATTTTTTTCAATGGATACTTTTTTCCGTTTCATCTCTTTGATGAAGTATTTCCTGCCTAAAAGTAGTAGATATTTTTTTCTAAAGAAACTTGCAGAGAGGAAATAGGGGACGAAAGGGAAAGATGGCTATCGTTTTTATACTTAACAGTTGGCATTACGAGATCGAATTGAAATGAGGAGATCCGTAAACTACCTAACTAAAGTCGCTGACATAGCCCGACGGATTAGCAAGCTGAAGTGGCAGTGGGCAGGGCACATAGTACGCAGAACTGACGGCCGATGGGGCAGCAAGGTTCAGGAATGGAGGCTGCGTACCGGTAAACGTAGCGTTGGACGTCCACCCACTAGGTGGACCGACGACCTGATAAAGGTGGATGCAGGCCGCAACCAACCGTGCGATGTGGAAATCATTGGGGTTACGGTTACATACGGTTCAGCAGTGGACGTCCTATGACTGAAATGATGATGATGATGATTCCTAATTTTACTTATGACGTAGAATTCCCAAAGCAATGAAACTTAAATTGATTCGCTTATCAGTTATAATAGTGTAATTGACTGTTAATAACTTCCCAGCTTCTCTGGGACATCTGGAAGTTTGTTTCGTGTTTTGTGAGCTTACATCTCCAAGGGCAGGCCAAAGGCTAAGCCTGCTTAGTCGAAAGTTTTGTACTTGTCACTTTGGTCCTGTCTAGATCGTTTGGGGCACTTTCAGATTAGGGACTTAATGGTTTTGGCATGCAAGTAGGTTTGTAAAGCTTTTCTGGCTTCAATAAATATTGGTTATTAGATTTCTTCCGCTGCTTATAAGCTCTGGCTAAAAAAATATTCTCTTTGAAATTGCTGGTAGGGCAAAAAAAAATGAGACACGTAAAGGCTCCTTAAGAGCCTTGACAAGAACTAATCCAATTAGTATATGCAAATACCCCTTTGAAGGATGATATAAAACATTTTTTTTTATGCAGAACAAGGCAGATATTTGCCCGCAATCGCACCTGATGTTAAGTGAAATACAGTATCATGGGATTCATGGGACATATTTCTGCCCTGTAAGTGCCTATTCACTCCCGTCTTGAAAATGTCTGGAGTAGAAAGGATTATCTGAAAGATAACAAGCTTACAAATATTTTAATGGGTAGTAATAACACTGCACAACAGCATTTTTGTTGCATGGAATGTTTTTTATGGATCTAGTTGCATTTTCTACCCTGATTCCAAATCTGTACTCAGATTTTCGCTAGCAGCTCTACTTTTTGAGATGTGAAGAGTAGCTATTTTTATCAAAAAAACATGGTTTCCTGTCATATAACAATTTCTTTAACTATGTAATTAGAACAAAACTTTCTTTTATGTGACTTTTTTGAATGAGTTCGAGTGCTACTACTATTCTGGATAATCCAACAGTATTCAGCCATCATATTTTCACTCCAATAGCCCTGGTACCGCTCTTCTATAGCGCAAATATCCTGATGAAAGCGTTCTCACTGCTCCTCGCTTAAATCTCCAAGATTTTCAGGAATTCGATCAAGGTGGCTATGAAGGAGATACATCTTAATGCTCATGTTGTATTCAAGTTGCTGAAAGTATAGTACTAACTGATTGACGTGGTCAGGAAAATTGACGGACTACTTATTTCCCAAAAAGTTTTTTACGAACCAAACAAACTCATTCCAGGCATTTTTTTTCAGCGTTTGTCATATTTTCAGTAAAATTTACATCGTTTATTAATTTTTTAAGTTGTGGTCCATCGAAAATTTCACATTTTAACTTCTCAACACTCAATTTTCGTAACGATCCATTCGTTGAACATTTTCATGCGGACGTACTGTAGTACAGTACCTGAGATGTACATGGTTGGGGTTTTAGTGTATCAGTTGAACGCAGGACAGGTCTAGTAACTAACGGCATATTAGAATAAACCCACTTAGAATGATTTGAGCGGTTAATTCCTGTTATCTTTACAACGCAGAAATAACAGTCGTCGTGGTGGTTTGACGGTTCTCGCCAAATCATAGGACTAATAAGGTTCAAGGGATCCCTCTTGTTATTTTTCCATAATCGTAAAGACTCCACACACGTTTTACACACTATATTCGGTATCCAGGGCTTGTTATTTGATTCCAACAGCCGTTGAAAGTACTCCAAATGGGCATTTTTCACGAAGTCTGACACATTTAAACAGGTTTTTTTTAATGTATATCTGCCACAAATGTGACAATTCTATTTGGATTGTTTACACAAGTCCTTCTAGACGAAGTCATTGCAAAAAAAGAAACAGAAACTAGTAAGACGTTAACGATAGCGATATCAGCAGTCAAATGGAGAGTACATTTTAAGAGGGTACCTGTATCTCATAAACTAGAGCTGCTAGAAAAAATCTGAGGGTATATTTAAAATCAGCGAGCCTAAATTAGTAAACAACAAGTGAAAAATCTCATGCAACAAAAAAAAAGTTCGATTTTGTTGTGCAGTGTAATAAATTAAACTTTATTAGGGTCACGACAATCAACTTCTGAGATTTATTATCCAGTTACCAAGATAGGTGGGTAAAAAGCTTGTAGCGCTAAGTTATTTAAAACAGAGCCCCTAAGTAGACTGTAAACACTTACATTTAATTTCCCGTCTAGTCCAAATTATCTCGTGAGTTACTAATGCGGGATTTACACGGAACGATTTCGTGACACACTTAGATACTGTTACTTTTTGACTAGTCAATGTTCACGCAATTAGTATCGACTGGTCAAAAAGAAGTAGTGAAAGTCAAAGTCAAAGGGATAATTATTGTATAAGTTACACATTACCATAAAAGTATTAAATGTTATCTCACACTTATGCAGTTTTTATTAGGCAATTGGTAAATAAGGTAGAGTAATAGAAGTGTGTTTAATGATATTTAATTTTGTGTTAAAAGAAGTTATAAAACTGTTCTACGAGTGTACCTGATTGAAGATTTCTAATTTGGACTTAGTTTTACAATAAGACTTCTAAAGGATGAATGTAGGTACTATAAGTAACAAATAAGTAATTATGATTAAATCTACAACAACAAAATTACTTCTTACTCTATTTTGGCCTTCGTTTGGCCGAATCGATTTGTGATTTACGTGCTAACTACTGCGTTCATTCGTTAGTTTCAGCCAAATGACGTCCACTGCTGGACAAAGGCCTCTCCCAAGGATTTCCACAACGACCGGTCCTGCGCTAACCAACCTTCACTAGATCGTCAGTTCACCTAAATAAAGCCCGCGCAATTAAGTTGCTGTCGCGCTTGCACACTCACTGCGGGCGCCCGTCGCACAGTCGCGACAGCAATATAATTACGCGCGAGCGATAAGGATGGGTAGCTTGGAGTCATTGGACAAAATTCTACGTGCTCGCAGATCAGACTATAGTTGTGTGGCCGAAATCGTCCCATGTAAATCCGCGTTAACGAGATCACGCAGCTTAGTTCCACTTCATTAATATGCCATTTGCTTAATCCTTTCTCTCGCGTGTGTAGGTTTAGGCGATGTGTGCCGGCGATTAGTCGCTGCGATTAATCGCCACACGGAGAGGTAGGTAGGTAGGACCTTCTATGGGAATGAGGATGGGAGGAACCTTCTCTGAACATTTTGTAATATTAAAACATGATATAATATTGCTTCAGGATTGCGCTGAGTTGCTGAATGATTTGGGAAATTTTCCAAGTTTGCGTTTGAGGTAAACGAAAGGTCGTGCGTTCATTAGTAAAAACAAAACAAAAACAAAATTCCCCATCTGAGGCAAGTTTCAAAATTAGTTTGACCTAGAAAAAAAGAAAGCTAGAAATATCTCAATCATATTTTTTTTGTAGGTTCTTCTTGAGAAAAGCGTAAAATGTATTCTTGGACGTTTTGCAAAGCAAAGTAACTTTAACTATGGGAACCTTATTAACACACTTAGGCCCAGAACACACGGTGAAATGCAATTACAACGAAACTGCAACTTCTAGTTACTTTTGAGTTGCATTTAAGTTTCTGCCATAGATTCCGTTGAGAGACCACACATGACGCGACCATTTCAAACCGGTTTCAAACTGGTCGCGTCATGTGTGGTCTATCTCAGGAATCTATGGCAGAAACTTAGATGCAACTCAAAAGTAACTAGAAGTTGCAGTTTCGTTGCAATTGCGTTTCATCGTGTGTTCTGGGCCTTAATGGACGATAATATTAAATTTCCATAATATTTCTTTTTAAAAACCAGATTTTTTTCCAGAGCCTTTTTCCCAGGTCCAATCTTTCAAACTTTTAATTAAATTTTAAACTGGTTCGGTGGTTAAAGCGATAACGTAGACAACAAACATACCAAGTAATTTTCGCGTTTAAAGCCTTGATCACACGTCACGTACCGAGTAAACGGGCGAGACAGTGCTCTCGGCCGAGTACTCGGTGTGTGTGTATGAACATTACGCCGAGTGCTCGGCCGAGCGCTCGAGTATGTGACTCGCTCACCCAACTGTCTCGACCGAGTAAACATTTTACTGTCTCGCCCGTTTGCTCGGTACGTGTGATCAAGGCTTTACAGAGAAGACACGATTATAAATCACATAGTATTTTAACACATTGTTCATCAGCGTCACCCCTTTCTGCTGGGTCCACTTAATGTCGTGACACGACGTGATTTACGGCCCTTGGAGCTGGTATTTAAGCACAGATATTACGTATCACTGACTTTTCATTTGGACTATTATTATGCGTCACAGGGGACGTGTCATACGATAAATGACACGTGACGAGTCACCAGGAAATGACGGTTTTGTTGGAAAATGAGACCTAATACAATAACTTTAGAAGCTACATGGTTTTACTTGACAAAAAGGGATTCTGTTTAAACATTCAACATGATAGCAATTTTTGTGTTGAGTTATTTTTTCGTTTACTTCAAACGTTATTTCAGTTGATGTGCGTTTCAGCAAAGCCTTTCCACTGAGTTATTGGGAAATTTTCTAAACAGATTGTATAAACAAAAGCATGCCTTTTGTTCAGCCTTAAGGCATTTTGAGGGTAAACTGTGATCCAGTGCTAAGCAGATACAGATGTATAAAATTGGTAAAAGGACTACATTACATTTTATTCTCAGCCCTTTGGAATTACTCAAACCTTCTTCAGTCAGAAGCCATCTTTTTGGTTTTGACCAGCCTTGCTCTAACTTCTGCTTTGTTCTTAATGTATCACATGCGGTCTCTTTGTAGGTGCTCTACGGTCAAGAAAATCAGACATTAGATCATTGGGACCTATTCTAAGGCCTTCAAAATCCCCTAAGGCTGAACAAAAAGCAATTTCTTTATGCAGAACAAGGCCGGTATTTGACTGCAATCGCACCTGGTGTTAAGTGTGATGCAGTCTAGGATGATACATATTATCTTCCCTGTAATTGCCTATTCACCTCGCATTGAAAAGGCCCGGATTATAATGTTTGGGAAAGACAGCAGCATGTTTAAATTATTTGTTTATCTTTGATGATACTTCAAATTTATTTTGCCGCGTCACTTCGAGCCAAAGTCGACTTCTTGCTATTTATTTTCAATAAATTAAACTACAACAAAAGACAATGAAAACAAGAACTCAATAAAAGGACCTTCTTAAGTCTGTCACCTTAGTCGCCACAAAACAATTATATTGTCAAACTGTGCCAATTCAGCAATTCAAATTGTGAACTAACTTACAATTGGGAAGTTCCCGAAGTTGCCCTTATCTTTAAGTTGGGCCCAATGACAGCTCTGTCCGCTGGAATACCTTTGTTTGTATTGTTTGTGGGATGACTGTCACACCGAGACGTAAGCCTCGAAGTTTAAGTGTAAACCGGTTGTTTGGTTAGCTCTACTTAAGTATTGGTCAAGAACAGTCGATAGCACATCAGATTATACATTTTGGTTGACATTCTTTCATGAAGAGAGCGTATTAAATGCCAATGCACATGTAACTAACTTCCCAGGGCTGCTCGTTTGCCTCCTGTCCCTTAAAAAATTGCGCTTATTACTAATACTTAAAATTCCACAGTATTAAGCTTGACATGTCGTCGTTTTCACAAACAAGTATGTCTCGCCATCATTGTGTTTACCATGAGTTTACGTTATGTGTGCTCGCTAGCGAGTACGTCAAAAAAATCTACGAAGATTTTATTTCTTGAAAGTAGTCGCTAGGGGTGCTGCACAATGTATCATACATTTAATGTCATTTTTTTCGCAGTCGCTAGCGAGCACACCTAACGTAAACTCATGGTAAGCACATATGTCTAAAGTTGGGAAATAGCATAAGGCAAAAGATCCTATATGAATTACGGGGCCGGAATGTAGAGCATGTAAAAGAAGACTAACTTATTAACATAGTAGGTATACAAAATCTGGGGTGATTTGAATAAAACTGATTTAAATAAGGAATTGAATTGCAAAACTAAAATTAAATGTACCCACCAAATGCATTTAAGATGAGTTCGTTACATATTATTAGCCAACTAGCAGCATTCCAGACGGAGCTGGACTACTCCCAACAACGTAATTCCGAAATTTCGAATATTTCTATCCCTCTCGCACAAAGCGAGGTACCAGGACGAGGAACAGAGAGAGATAGACCCGAAACTATGTGGAAGGAATTAGAGAGAACCTAAACTGGCTCAATGCCAATTTACAAAAATGAAGCCGTTTCGGTTAAGAGTAGGCGCACACCGTTGATTTTTAGTTGGCCGATAGTTGTGCCCGATTTTAATTTGTATGAAGAATCGGCCAAATCGAATCGGCGTAGTGTGCGCACTCCCATACATGCCCATACTGATCAACTCCCCGACTAAACTATCGGCCGACGAAAAATCAATGGTGTGCGCCTACTCTAAAAGTTTTTAAAACTACAAACGCGATAACTCGTTCATCAGACTAATAATACGTTAGTTCGGAATCTGTTTTTAACTGCACCGATGAATGAACTGAAGTAGCTTTAAAAGCTTTGAAATATTAATTTTGCAGTGGCATTTGTGCTGCAATTTAGCGAGTGCAGTGCCTAAAGCGACAGGTTGACGTTTTTGAATGTATTTTGATAGGTATGCAATGACCAGTATACATCGTTTAGCTAATGTAAATAGATGACTTGGCTGGGGTGCACCATCTTACTTTAACTTTGACAAACGTTAAAAATCTGTCAAAATCCATACAAAATACACCGGTTATCGTCATAGTTACGGTCAAAGTTAAGTAGTGCAACTCAGCCTTATTGTGAGGAAACTTTAAATCATTTTTTGAAATCAGTACAATAGTTTTAAAGCCTATTCAATAAAAACAATCAAATTCTTTCCTCTTTATAATATTGGTGTAGATGTAGGTTAAACTGACAACCAGAGTCTTATTTTACACTTCAAAATGTGGATTTAGTGTTCCGTCTAAAATTAAGAAATCAATTTTTTTCTCCGTTTGAGAACTTCTGTGTAACAGAAGGCGCGTTTAGAGCTAAGTTCATTAACATTTGAATGCACGAGCCTATTGTTTATTTGATGTTATATTTTATGTATAAACTACGTAAGGTAAACTCCCGACCCTCGGCCCACATTGTTGTATATTTATGGTTAATCTCAGCCCTACGTAGTTTAGTTCTAAATTTAGAAACTTAACATAACTGGTGCCAACTTAATTTAGTTCACACATCAGTCAAGTGTAGGATTACACATGTCAAAAGTTATCCCTGCTGCTTTATTTAAAGCCTACATTATTGTTTCTAAGCTTATTAGACTTGTTTAAGTCAAATTACTACGCCCATGTTCATATTAGGTGTACTTTGAGCTACTATTTGCTTTCAGGACCTATTCCTACCTATAATTTCTAAATGGAGTGTTCATAAAATCGTAATGAACGCAGTTCGTGTCATTTCACTTGTCAACTTATTGATGGTCATTTAAAATGATCTCTTAATATAAAGATTAATAGATACTACAGTGAGGCCAAGCTGTATCTCTGGTTGTCACCCAATGAGATGAAACATGACTTGAATACTGTTTGTACTGGAATATCCTCAACAATTACAGCTTTTTTACAGTTTTACAATAGTATATACAGGAAGGGCAGCTTTCAATATACCCATAGATATCGGAAGCGACTTAGGAACAATTAATATGCTACCATTAGGCCTTCTCTACCCGTCTGGTCAGCCTGTCGAATGTAAACCCTATTGACCTCTGCTAAGTACAGACTACAGAGAGAGTTCTCAAGTGGCGACCACGGGCCGCAAGACGTAGCGTGGGCAGGCCTCCCACTAGTGGGTCGACCGACGATTGAACAAAGAACTTGAATACGGGTAGCGCAGGACCGGTTATGGAAGTCCTTGGGGAGGCCTTTGTCCAGCAGTGGACGTCATTTGGCTGAAAGGAACGATACAGGAGCATGCTCTTGCAGTATGGACTAAATGTAGACACACACATTACCAAATCCCGCAAACTGACTTAGCAAAACGCTACACGCTATTCATGTATTTATTTAAAATGTAATCACCAAGTATCTGCCAGCTCTCGTGACGTCGGCGATTCCATTCTGACGCAAACTCGATTAACGCGAGGCCCGGGACACGGCTACTATAGATTAATTGTCAACGGAGCTTGTTTACGGGACGACAGGCTGGTTACACACGGACGACTAGACGCAAAAGTGAATGCGATTAGTCGGAATAAGGAACTATTAGTCGTAAGATATTTAATAAGTTTTTTTGAAACTGTGGCAAAGGTCGTGGGCAAAACCTGAACCGGTCGTAGTGGAAATCCTTCAGGTTGAAAAGAAGACGAATTATTTCGTTTAGAAATACCTAAGTGGTTAGATTATTTGGACGGATCTTCTTCTAGATTGGGTGTTTTTAACTGCTTTAATAATGCTTGTGTTAGGAGTGTGTTCATTACAAAAGTTAAGCAATAGATAGGAATGACACAAGTTATTTCTTCACTCTACAGGTCGAAGGCATATCATGTCAAATTATGCAATAATTCTGAGATTATTTAGATTCTTTCCAGTCATCAGCAGAATGATAGCACGAACTTTACGCATAGCACAAAATCAATCTCTACAAGAACTTTTCTTTTTACTTTCAACGCACGTCTGCTGCCAGCCATACAATATATTTTGAACAAATATTGTTCGAGCCAACCTGCATTCAGCTGGTTGATTGACATTGCCCGGCATAGTTCAGTTATAGCAATTAGTTATAGTAATCATGCCCCTTTGCACGATCACAATATCAATAGGTTGCGGCGAACTCGTGCATGCTAAGTGCATTGTATTGTAAATCCTATTCGATGCGGGATCACTTCGAAGTTAAATTAAGCCTAGTATTGTAGGTGGCGGCTTAGCTCTGCCATTTGCTAGTGAATACCAGGATGTACTTATATTATTATGTTCTGGATTCTATTACCCAAGAGTTAAGACATGCTCAGTGGTTGCCATTTTGGTTCAAAAAACTAATTCATGTAACTTAGAAACTAAACTTATAATCTATTTTTTTTGTTCTTCTTTTTTACATCTCTTGTAGGTTTACACTTTATCTTACTAAGGGTGGATTCGACCAAACAAGAGTAAAAATTAATATCATAATAAATCGACAGTTATCAGTAATGTGCCAGTTATACCAGGAGTTATTCTTGTATAAAAGTTTGGTCGAAGCGGGCCTAAAGACGTCTTGATATTTGTTTAAATGGAGAGCGGTTTTGCTCGCTGCTTTACTTGCGTAAACGGTCTGTAAAAACTTATACTCAACATTATAACTAAATCTATTAATTAAACATGTTCCTGTTAAAATGTTTACAAGTCAATACAAACAGAATGTTTGAAGGTTATAGTCATAATATTTTTGGTCCGGCTTATCAAAAGAATGCATAATTTTATTGACTTATGCCACCATAATGTACCAGCTGTAGAACATTAACATAATTTCAAAGAAAAAACTTCAAAGCGTCCATTTCATAAGGGTTCGATTAAATTTCCATTTATATGGGAAAAGTCTGGTTGCCCATTATGTATGGGAAAAAACCAGCTTGGGAGTTCTCTCACGCACTCCCTCCATGATCTGAGGAGTGTTTGGAAGATGCCTCCGGGTTGACACGTGGTCTGATACGGGTAATATTACGCAACACCAGTCGGTCCAAAAGGGTATTAAAATAAAACACGATGTCGGTAAATACCTACCTAAATAAATATTTTGATTCCAAACATTTAGTCCCTCAGGTGAAAAATACAGAATTTGTTGTTTTAAATGTTTGAATTCATGAATATTTTGTACCACATTTGTAATTAACTTCGTCTACATCTCAGAATTAACGCCCGTATTCACAAACATTACTATGAGGTCTCACAGTGCGCGTGGACGCACAGGGTGACACATGAACCAATCACAGAGCTCTATTCAACGCTGTGCATTCGATTTGCTGCTTCACTTAAGCAACATCGTTTGTGAACACGGACCTAAGTTTCTTCATAGTCAATAGAGCGAGAAATGTTTTTACTGTCTTTTAAATAAAAAACATTTCTTTCGCGACTAATTTTAAATACAATAAAACACTTATTGTAGTGACCGACCGAAACATGTTATTTTGCCGAAACCGAAACCGAAACCGAAGGTTCGGTTTCATTGTAATTTCGGCCGAAACCGAAACCGAAACCGAACCTTTTATAGAATAAAAAAAAAGTCCTTAAAAAGTCGAAAAAATGTTATGTGTACCAGAATCTCATGGCAAATAGGGAAAATAAACTTTGTTGAGAGCAATACTGGGGAAATTGGAATAAAGTACGATCTTGATATTGTTTAATTTTTTACTTTTATGACTTTAATATTAATGAACATGAAGTACGAGTATACATTTTAGGTAGGAATGTGTATGAAGAATGTTGTTATACATAGGGTTTTTAACATAGGAAAATGTCTTGAAAAATAAATAAATCGTATATTACTTTAAGTAGGTAACTAATTTTATTATGAATCATACTTTTAACTTATCACTTCATTCAAAACTAGAAAACGATTCTAAGAACTCCAATTGCATTTCTTGTTCTTCAATAGATGATCAAGATAAAGAGGTATTGTAAATAAATTGCTCTTCCAGCATTTCAATGGAGAAGTTTCCTGATGTTAAAAACACTATATTTCTCTGAATGGGATTAAAATATATACTAAAACTAAAAAGACGGTGAATTTTTTTTTAAATCGATCAAGATATGTCTGGGAAATTAATTATTTAAATTACCTACATATTTTCGCGTGGAACTGAAACAGGCGGTGCCGTTCTTTTTGTATATGGCCAGGTCTGGGATATTTAAAAAGGTTACCAAATGTTACTAAGAAAGAATCTTGAGTGACCCTAGCTGAAAAATTAAAAACTGCTAGATTTAAAAAAAATGGATCTGTCAACAGCACCGGATTAGGGGTGATTTACTGTTTGTACTATTTGTATTGTACTGTTTGTATGCGCAACTTTAGGGCCCTGTAACTTATTCATTTGTAGAGATATTTTCATGATTCTTTCACAATTATTATTAGTTTTACTTATATTTATTTCAAGTTTATTTAAAAACTTCTCCATTATTCAATCTTGCTTGATGAAATCTTTTTCATTTTTCTTTACATGGTCATAACATTTTCCTCTGCACTATTTAGTGAGATATACCTGAAAACCCCGATAAAGCAGCTATTAAGTAAGAATAAATAATAAAAAACATAACCCTCCTTCTAACGCAGTTGGGTAATAAACTAAATGTATCAAAACATTTCAGTCCAACTTATTGTCAACTCGACGACGCGCTTTAGAATCAAAGATTGACTTTGAATTATGCCTTATTTTACAATTCACATTGAAAACAATATGACCTGCTTGAGCTTTTTCGACTTTTTCACAAAAATAAGAAATAGTCAAGAAGAGATTACAAATTTTTTGCAGCGGCTGACAGATTTCATAATTTTCATTGACAGGTGACAATTAAACCATAGACAATTGCCATAATATGAAAAACACACTTTTCCAATATTTTTGTTTGCCATGAGATTCTGGTAGACCTATAGTAAGCCCATTTTTTTCTAAAATTAACATCTCGCCGACCTATAATTACAGGTTTCTACTTTCAAAGATTTATCACAATGAAATTTCAGCACAGTTACAGAGGTTCTGTTTGAAAATTTAACTACCCTAAGGTACGATGTTGTAAGTTTCGGCGCGGCCGAAAGGTTCGGCCGTTTTTGGCCGAAACCGAAACTCGGACCGAAACTTGATTTTTTGGCCGAAACTGGCCGAAACCGAAACCGAAACCGAAATTTCGGTCGGACACTAACTTATTGTGACTCTGATAAATACATAGTTACTAGAATTTAAAAAAAAACCTGTAAATTAACAAAAAGACAGGCTGCTCGTATCCCAATTTCTTTTTATGCAAGACAAGGCAGGTATTTGACTACAATCGCACCTGGTGTTAAGTGAGATGCAGTCTAGGATGGTACATCTGCCCTGTAAGGTCTAGTCACTCTTGCCTTGAAAAGGCCCGGATTATAGTGTTAGGAAAGACAGCAGCAGGCAGCGGATTCCAGTCCCTAGCTGTTCGTTCGAATTATAAAATTGTTCAGAAATCAGTTTGTAGCAAGCTAAAAGGCTGTATCGATATCTTAAATACTCCTCTTTTTCACACGCCTCTCTCTAGCAAAAGAAATTCAGATTATAATTGCCTAAAAGATATATTTTTAGCATTAAATCTTATAACAGAATCGTCAAATATGCGCATAATTCAAACAGGAATCTTCAACTTGGTGCGTTACGTAACGAAATACTTTCCCACATACAGACTCATGCTTCGCCTTAGGCTTGTTTCACACTAGCTGACCCGGCAAACTTCGTACCACTTGTGTTCATCAGAAGTAATGTAGGATTGTAATGGTAATTTTTTTTTCAATCAGTCAAGTAGTTTCTGAGCCTATTCAATACAATCAAATCTTTCCTTTTTATAATTATTATATTATTTATATTTCACACGTAAAACAACTGCACCACAAACATAACCACAACCAACCATTTGTCCGCTCGCGTAGCAGGCGAGCAAAACTAGTTTGTATTAAAATTAATAGTTCAATTCACAGGGACCACATTGCTGTCTCTATCGACCCCGTGTGTGATATTAACCACACTGCAGCCACATCGCAACCACAACGCAACCATCAGCAATACGAAGAACATGGCACTACATAAAGCGACGATGCAACCACATCTATATTTTATAGGTCATCATGGTTTCAGCCAAAAGACGTCCACTGCTGGACAAAGGCCTCTATCAAGGATTTTCACAATACTGCGCTGCCCGCATCCAGGTACTTCCCGCGACCTTCTGTCCGGCTCGTGGTCGTGGTCGCCACTCGAGAACTTTTTTTGAATTTTGCAGACACCACAGCTTATGACCGCAGTCTATGGAGGATTACTATATCATGTGGTCGCTATCCTCATCTCACTGACGGACCGAGAAAGAGCAAGTACTACAACGCAACCATAAGAAGCACTTTTTATCGCGACGATTGTGGTGTGTCACACACGTGGTACACGTACCACATATTGTGTGAAACTAGCTTTATGAAAACGTAAAAAATAAGTGTGAATTATTCAATTTCGGTGCCGGAGGACGCCAAAATCTTATCTGCCTGCTATGTGCCTGACACGTTACAAATGAGAGTGGGCATCTAAGCCCGCATACTTAAGTATCTACGCCTGTAGGGAGGGGACTTGTGTCGATGAAATCACCAGTCGACATCGGTAAATTGGAAAATAAGGCTTTCGTAAGCTCTTTCAGCAGTAAAAAATTAAGTAGGTATCTAACAGATTTAGTAAATTGATGGTCATTACAAATCCTCTATTTATCTAATAAATTAGAGAAGGTCGTGCTCGTGCTCCTGTTGTATAGACTAATAAATGACCTGACAATGATGATAATAACGACTTACTGTATTGTAGACTGTGTTGTTTAATTAAAAATTTTCAAAAAAGTTCAATTATTGATAGTTTGCTCACTTAGTTTATTTTGTCTTTTTGAAGCACCACCTGATAAAATCAACGAATTGTTTTCACCACCACCTTAACAACATACTGCTTGCTGTAATGTCAACAATTTAACCCAGAAATGTATCGATATTTCTATCGACATTTCCCCTCCCTAGCCCCACCTGTCACGCGGTATCGCCGTAGCTTTGTCTCGGAGGCATTAATATGAAGACACCGATAATAAGCCGGGGGCTGTGTTAGGGACCGTTCTGCGTTTTTTGTTTCACGTCATTCAGGTAAATTAGGTTTCATGATATGAAAACGATCAAGGATGCTATGAATTATGGTTCCAGGTTTCTGTACGGGTTTTCTTTATTTAATTAGGTTATAATTAATTCGAATTTGTCTTTCAAAATTTTGAAAGACAAAAATACGAATTAAAATTTTCTCTGATTTTTTGTATTCAATTACGATTACGCTTCGAATTACGGTTCCAGTAGTAGGATGCGATGAGATAAGCTTTTATCGCGCCATTTTATCGATTGTGCGCGATAAGCCCATAAGTTTGTCGTCTAAAATCAATCAACGATAAGATTATAATTACATGCCCGGCAGATTTCTGTAGGAGTTTATCTCTACATAATAAGAATACGCTGCATAACATAAAAAAATATTATATGCTAGTAGGTACAATAAGTTTTTCCGCCACTTCTTAGTACCAATTGATATGTTGCACTGAAGTCCTACATTTGTGTCATGTACGAGTGCTCCGAAAAGGGCTTCATAAAATAACAAAAAATCATTATGATAGAAGAAAAGAAGAATGCTGATTAATATGAAGGCTCAAAAAATCTTATTAGAAGTATGAAATATTACCCACAATCTGCCTACGGACCCCTAAAGGTCATCATGCGTCGGGTTGACGCGGGTTAGGAAGTGCGGTAATGTTTGATTGACGTTGAATGAATATAACGGTTCTGTACCCCGTGAAAACGGTTTTATCCAGTTTTTTGGGAGATACCCAGATTTTTCGGTTGAGTAAATGAAAAAAAAATTGTGTGAATTTTATTTTTCAGATTAGGGCTTGTTCCCATGATGATCGAGACGTCCCGTTTTTTGCAGTTCCCGTTTAGATACGTGTGATAATATTAACTTTCACGCGAACATCCGGCTTACGGTGTCCCGCGAAAAACCGATCCGTTCGAATTTGTAATTCGAATTCCAAACACACATAAACACATATGTTCACACGACAATCCTGTTTTGCAGAATTCTGCATAATTGGATCCCGCAAAACTGGATAGCCGTGGGAACGAACCCTTACAGTTGAATATGTAGAAATCATCTTTTTCTATCGTGAAGGTTATTTGATGTCAAACTATGATGTCAGATGTTGTAACCTACCATTTTTTTATTCCCACCTCTCGTTGCAACTCCTGTGTAGCCAAGATATACAGCTTGACCTCCAATAAAAATTCAACCAGTGAAGGTCAAGTTTGTCCCGGAGGAAAGTTAAACTGTCAAGGTTCGACTTCCCTCTATTGCAAAGCGGATGACAGGTGACAAAGGTTTAGTAACCTTTATGAAAGATATACACCACGGACAATAAACATCAATAATGGGGACCTATCTTATGAGCTATAGCAGGGGTGGCCAAACTTTTGACCTGTGAGGTCTACTTATTCTCGAAAATATTTCTTGCGGTCGACTGCAAGATACAATTTAGAAGAGCATGTATAGACAGAATCTACAGTTTTCAACTTAACCAATAGAAGTTGAGTAGTCCTTGGAGATAGCTTACTGTCTTTATTTATTTCGATGTAATATCGACTTTCCTACATTGCAAAGTTGTAGAGAGATGTCTGAAAAGATACTTAACCTTTTAAGAATGAGACACAGTTGCAGTAAATATCAGTGTAAATCATTAGGTATGCTTACCATGACTTTACGTTAAATATTCTCGCTAGTGTCGCTAGTGACTGCGTAAAAAAATTACATGAAATGTACTACCAATTGTATAGCGCCCCTAGCGGTTACGTTCAAGAACTAAAATCTTCATAGAATTTTTGACGCACTCGCTAGCAAGCACCTATAGGTGTATTTGTGTATTAAATTGTGTAGGTACACCTAACTTACACTCACAGTTGACTTGATTCAGTTTGATTTATTAACTACCTAAAGTCACCCTTGTTTTGCTTTACTTAGAATTAATGAAACCAAGAAACACTGTCTGGAAAAAAATCAAGTCCTTGACCATCACAAACTCATAGTTCAAAAAAATTCTTTCCAACTTTTAAGAGCTTTAAAAATAGCTGTAAACGTTACTTCTAAGGCCAAAATCACAATGCAAAGTTGCCGAAATTAAAAGTTTGTTTAGAGTGTTTCAAAGCTTTTGAACTGTCAGTGCAATGCTCCTAACAAAAGCTCCGCTCGGAGCCAATTTAAGCTTTGCAAATAATTTCTAAAATCCGAGAGAAACTTTTAAAATTTCATTAACGGGAAATTATTAAAACCGCTTACATCTCATTGTGTAAAAAGCTGATTTTAAGTTGTGAAATAAAAGTATCTTAGGTACCTTATGTAGAACATGTTCACATTTTTATAGTTATTAAAAATTTTCTGGCTTTAAGAAGAGCAGTACCCTGGCAAGCGAAAGGTCGTGGGTTCGATTCCCGCCTTATACAGTTCGATTTTCAAGTTATTTTAAAAATGTTAAAAAAAACAATTACAAAACTGCATCTAATTTGTTAACGTACACAATTTCATAAAATTCGATTCAATTGCTATTAAAATACCTTATAAAAAGAGCGAAATAATAGTCATCATCATCATCATTTTACAGTCATAGGACGTCCACTACAACGTGAACCGACGACCTCATAAAGGTAGCGGGAAGGCGCTGGATGCAGGCCGCCACCAACCGGCCATTGTGGAAATCATTGGGGTAAATAATAATAAAAATAATAATCTTCAACTTAATCTATTAATCCTCACTCAACACAACTATTGCGACACAGACCTGCGAGCCTAGTGCAGATTTTGTGGTTTTTATATCCCAGAAAATGATATTTGTGAATAAAGATTTTTTTGTTTATTTAAAAAAGGAAATAAAAACTAATTCTGTTTACACTTACTCGTAGTTTGAGATGCTACGGCGTGTATACTCGTAGCACCGTAGTACGTGCAATTATACGTTCACACGATGCTACGATACTCGTAGCTACGGCGCGTAGTCTCGTAGCGCCGTAGTGCAATAGTTGATTGATCTTCGTACGTGCGGTATTTATTTTCAGTCCGATGTCCAGTGAACCAAGATCTCTCATTGAAACTTTATTTAAAAGAAATATATCTCTCTCGCATCCATGCATGCATGCATCCACGCATGCGAGTGGCGCAGGACCGGTCTTTGTGGAAATCCTTGGGGGGGGGGGGGCTTTGTCCAATTGTGAACGTCTTTCGGCTGTTCGTTTCATGTGAATATCTCTCTCATTAGTTTATATAAATAAGAGAGATCTGGGTTGACTGGTCATTAACTGTCTAATAGAAAAGAGTCAAGCTCCAATTTTCAAAGTTTAAGCAGGCCTGTTCATCTCCGCGAGTTTACATCGAAAACAAAACACGCACGATGGCCCACCTACAGGATACTATCCAACAAGGCCTCACATACGAGCGAACATTGACTCACGCACGCGTATTCTTGTGTATGATGGAAGAAAATAAAGAAAATGGTGTACTAAATACTGTGCAGTATTTAACTGCCTAAATAATAATAAAAACACAGAATGTACTTTTTTAAGTTGCCTCAAGACACTGAGAGGTAAATAAGTAGTTAAATATTATTCATGATAATTCATGCTAAATCATGTATTTCCTCCGCCATTTTCCGCAGTTTGGCACCTCACGTCACATCATTTTACCGAAGTCAGCCCTATAGCTTCGGCGCAGTGCCGATCACTGACGTTTGTCAACAAAATGGTGCTTGACTCTTGAGACAGGCTAAAATACACCATATTGTTAATGACATTGAGCATATTTTTTTTAAATACCTCCGCGAAGTAAAACTTCTGTACGTAGTACTTATTATTATTCTGTGGTTTAAGTCAACTTGTAATGTGGTGCTACAAGAGTGAAAATAAAACAAAAATTACCTCTATACTTAGTTACATACTATACAAATAAATACAGAAGGGTGACACATTTCATAACAGTCAGTTCTCTTCAAAATTATGTTAAATACCGGCCTACATACATAAAGTTTTTTTTATTTTTTATCGACCATAACCTTTATTGGCCACAGGGCATATTTTCTCCCCTCGCAATCGACTTGTCAAGTTGTGGATAAGTACAGTAACTAAGTGAGCAATACTTTAGCCAGTCTAGTGGTATATCGAAGTCTTTGGTCCAAACGGAAAATATAATTGGGCACTTAAGAAAGAGCTGAGCTCTCGCAAGTGCACGGAAAACGAATAAATCTAATACGAAAAGATAAGCCCAAGTTTTATCATTATTCCTGTGCAGTGATAGGAAATACGAGCTTTAATTTAAATTTTTATAGAAAGAAGGTATGATTTTTTCAAGAGTTCGTTATTACTTGTAAGAAAAAAGACTCAAAACTTTAAATAACAATCATCGCGTTAAGGTTCAACTATGAAATTAGTTTGAGATACGAACAGCTAGGTATAGATTGTTTCGTCCACGTGCCCCACCATTTTTTCGCGAATGTTTGAGTGTTATCGGTACACGCTAAATTATCCATGAGTGCACACGAAATCGTAAAGGTAGTAGGAAGGCGCTGGACCAACCGTCAACAACGCAACCGGGCAACATGGAAAGCAACATGCAAGGCCTATGTTCAGCAGTGGACGTCCTATGGCTGAGATGATGATGATTTTTGTTTATGTAAGGCAGGTATTTACCGCAATCGCACCTGGTGTTAAGTGAGATGCAGTCTAGGATGGCACATATCTGCCCTGTAAGTGCCTATTCACTCCCGCCTTGAAAACGCCCGGATTATAGTGTTCAGGAAATACAGCAGCAGGCAGCGAATTCCAGTCCCTAGCTGTTCGCATTATAAACGAGTCGTCGAAACGCTTAGGGCGAGCTGGTGGAATGATGATGATTAACAAAGAAATCTAAAGATGACACCCGTAATACATACTCATTCACAGAACTTTTTGTATATGAAACGCAAATCTCTGAATAACTTTTGCCGCTATCAACTTATTTCATTACCAGTCGGGTGACTTGTTTGACATGTCATTGGCACACCTCATAGGCTTTAGTGCTTGGGCCCAGGTGACATGGGTCCCGATATTAACTTCAGGCTAAATTGCGTAGATCAACCGTATTAAGAAATGTTTTGGAAAATATTCGTGCAAGGGAAAATGTGTTGTTTTTGTATAAAATAATGGATGAAATAGATTTATTTTGAGTGAGTTGGGGTTTGAAGAGATATAAAAAATGACAATATTATAACTAACTAACTAAATAGGTAAATATTTTTCTTTTATTTTTTTATTTTTATTTATAACTCAATGTTTTAAAGATCAGTAATCACAGGCAGTCATTCAAACTATATAGGCACATAATAATGCTGTAGTTAAATATTTAAACGATGGAATTTAAATAAAAATCAATTAATGAAGACCATTTTTCATAATGATAGACTGATGTGATTTCAATAATTGTACGAACAAGCTTTGCTTAGTTTGGGGCCTTTTCGTAATTTCCAAGTACATAATTCAAATTAAATTTATGTTTATTATGTATGAACTACATATTATTATTATGTGGTACATTTGTCAAATTACAAATGGGTATAGATAGGCTGCATTAGTTAATGCTTAATTCTAGGGTTAAAATTTCCTGCTTTTGTATTATATTTGTTAAATTATTAATGCTCTATTATTTTTATTTTAATCGCACAACAATCGGTAATGAATCCACCTAAATAATTTTCACCTCAATTTAAAATAAATAATTGCTTCATCAGATAGCGTCCCCAAAGGGCCAATCTCTACCGTCGTTTTATTTTTATCGTCCCTCCGTTAATTTTCGAGTTATTTCCTTCGAACCTCGTAATTATTATTTGCGAGATGTTAATTTAGCTAAGGAAGTAATTTATTAGTAACGGAATTTATCAATATAGAGCTAATTCGCAATTTCCTTTCAACTCCTATTTCGTATAATTTCCCGTCTCTATTATCTGTTAGTTAAGTGTATTGTATTAAAATATATTTCAAGTAATAAAATATTTGTTATAGTCAAAAATACAAAAAAGATTGATGTTTAAAATAATGAGAATAAATCACGTTATAATCTATTAATATGTTAAAAAAGATCTGAAATATTACATTTAACAGAATTTAGTCGATTCCCGGTTGTGGCAAGCGGAATGCGGTCTTTGAATGCAGTTTTCTTTCTATTCAAAAATAAAGTAGGTATAAAGAGTTCAACTTCAACTTTTCCTGCAAGTGGAATTTCAAAATTTCACCCTGTATGATCAGATGCTGCAAATGTAATATTTATCTTGACGAGCTGTTGTCAGTCCTAACGAGTAAAACAGCGGGTAGAAGCTATCTTTCAAAATCGATTTCAAAACCACTAAGCGGGCGTTCGCTTGACAAACTACTTTGTTAATACCTGAGGTACGGCAGCTCGTAAATTGGTTTTGAGTGTGATGAGCGAAAATTTAATAAAGTTTTTGATAGTGCGAAGTTCGTGATCGAATTGACTTTGATGCTCAGAGATATAACGGGACTATTCCAACCTCTCGTTCCCGCTGCAACTCCTGTGTAGCCAGGATCTACAGCTTGACCGCCCATAAAAATCCAAGCAGTGAAGGTCAAGTTGGTCCCGATGGAAAGATAAACTGTCATTGGACTCGTAATGTAATCAATCAGAAGGACATGGGAGGAGTTTGAAGTTATGGATCGACATAACTAGATACGACTATGTATGTACAGTGATCTTGTATAGATAGAGCTGTGGCGTCTAAAACAACAATAAGTGGCTATGCTATGGTCAGTGTGGCCGCCACAAGCCACTGTAGCTAATCTTTAGCCACCACAAACCACTAATGAGCAGTGGCAATTATAAGGCCAGTGATACACAGCCGCCGTGACGGAAACGTGAAGTGACGTGGCGTTGCCAAATAGATCTGATAGATATCTATCTAAAAAAGTGAAAGGTCACTGACTGACTCACTCACTCATCATGAAATCTCAGAAACTACAAGTGCTAGGAGTCTCAAATTTTGCATGGGGTTCCTATTAGAACGTAGGTGCTCACTAAGACGGGAATTTGATTTTGATTTTGGATTTCACGTTTAGCCAGTCTCAACTAAAATACATTTCAAGTTTTGCATAAAAATCAAATAACGATAGTTGATGATGAAGTCAATCAAAATCGAAATCAAAATTATCACTATTTGTTTAGACTAATATGATTTTAAATTTGTATTAGAGAATAAATTTTATAATAATACATTAACTTAAAATGACTTAAAAACTAAAATTTAAAAATTACTAATGATAAAAACTATTTACAAAATAAAAAATACTTCACCCCCAGCGCCGCAGTCAGGAATGGTGCCCAAAAGGCTGGCAGCATTGCCACGTTGAATGGCCAGGCTAATTCTCTGACCAAAATAGCTGCCAGCCTTTTGATCACCGGTCACCTCGGTGAGCCTCTTTGCCAGTTCCTTATAAAAGGAACGAGCGCTTGGACCCCATGGTCCCATAGTCTCAACCCCAAACGGCACAAATATATAACTCTCATTGAGAGCTGCATATTTGCGCCGCTTGGAGCACTCAGCCGAGGCCGCCGCCGCGCCTGCGGCAAGGGAGGTACCTCCTGTATGAGACGGAGCAAGCGTATCCGCGCATGTTGCGTCCCACACAAGAGGACGTCCCTGCTTCCAGGGAATGAGCGTCATGCCGTCAGGTCTCTTGCCGTCGTCACGGAATATGCCGTTAGGCTCTAAAACTGCTGGCACATTGACGGCGACAAGAGCTCTGCGGATGACGTCATTGATGCAGGCGTGTCGGGAGACTCGACCAGCGCTCATTTGGCATGAGAGGCCATGGTGTCCTAACTCACCGACGCGAGTACCGCAACGACAGCGATGGGGATGGTTTGTCTTGACGCCAAGTCTAAGGGAAATGGCAAGGGACAGTGTACTCCTGTCAAGCAGAGTCCCGATATTGGCCGAAGGAAGAGCATGTAGCCAATAACCGGACTCTGCCTGAAAGACCGCTAGTAGGCGAGCACGCTCTGCAGCATTTTCGGAGGAAGCCAATAGATCACTCTGAAAACGCAAACAGAGCGGCTCGTCCCACTGCCTCTGAGACGATAGAGAGGTAGGTGGATCGGCTCCCGGGCATGCCCTAGTCCAAGCGTTTCTGGCCTCTGCGAGGTGAGCCAACTCCACTACCCCTAAAGAAGGGGATAGTAATTTATTAAAGAGTTCGGCTGTACCATACGCAGAAGACAGAAAAGCTGGAAGGGCAATATGCGATATCTGACGTGTGCCTAGTCCTCCGAAACGCACAGGGAGAGAGGCCTGTTTCCAGGCGTTATCGCTAAATGCACAATTTAGAATTTTGGAGAGTGTCTCCCTGAGCGAACTATCAATGGTTGATAGTAGTCCTGGAAAAAGCCAAAAATGGGTACTACGTAAAAAATATATAATTTTTGGGGCGTATGCGCAAAAACGGATTAAATACAAAGCCATGTGAGGGTTTATCTTTAGCATATTTTCGGAGGACTGCTGAAATTTGGAAATTTGTTCATTAATAAAAATCGGAATAGCCTCGTCAAAAATAAGGGAACCTAAAAGACGGAGTGACGTATTATTGAGAATTTTGATATTGGGAGCTAAAGCCAAAAATTTTGTAATAATGTCTTGTAACTGAACATGTGAAAATTTTGATTCTGGGATAAATAGCTCGCATTTTGAATAATTGAGATCAAGTCCGATACTTTTGAATTTATCAATGATGGTGCGGAAGTCTGAGAGAACGGATGAAATATCGCCAGCGATAGTTCCGTCATCTAGGTACCACACATTAAATTTTGAATTTAGTGAATCAATAATGGGTTGTATTGCCAAACTAAAAATAGCGGGCCCGAGAGGATCGCCTTGCTGACAGCCGACAGATGAATACTAAATAGGTTGTTTTTGAAAATTAATTTTGTGGGTTTGCTATAGCATTGCCAAAGATAATTGTAAATATGAGGAACTTTTTGATGAATGGCTGAAAGCAAGGCACCTCTATCTACCGAGTTGAAGGCGTTCTTGACATCCACCTTCAGCACCACCTCCGCGGCGTCAAGTGACAGGAAGGTACGGAGAGCGTGAACGGCTGCTTCGCATCCACCTTTGACGCCGAAACCAAGCTGTACTGGTTGGAACTCTGCAGAAACGGTAGGTAAAATGTGAGAACAGCAAATTTTGGATGCTATACGGCGAAGGGTGGAGCCAACAGCTATAGGGCGAATGCCGCCATCTTTTTTCCGTAAAGCTATTAAGTTGGCTCCATAAAGAATTTCGATAATATCAGCTGGGACTTCGCCGGATAGCATTAGGTTTACCAAAAGAGTCATATTGTGTAATAATACTCTGCCAGCGTCACCGACTGAGACAGAGAGAAGGTCTTTCAGGTGTTGAGGTGAAAGACCGTCTAGGCCGCTGGCAGACCCGCTTTTGAATGAAAAGATGGCAGACGATACGTCATCTTCTTTGCAGATTATGTGGGTAGCGGTAGGATCAGGAGGCGGAGGCAGGAGGAGATTCGGTGCTGGAGGTGGGTGCTTATCCTCAAGAGCACTGAGTGTTTCCTGGCAGTCGACGGCGACAACATCGTTGCTAAATAAAAGATTGGCGGCTCCACGGAGATCACCATCGCTAACTTTTGATTCAATTAATTTAATGGATTTATTGGAATTTTGGGGCCGAGAGGGAGGAATAACAATGGAATGAACGGAGGGATTTAGACGGCAGTTTTCTTTTATTTTTTGTGTTAATGACATGCTATTATTTTGATTGATATGTAGGATTCTATAGGAAAACGTTAGGAGTTCTGCCCAGCTCTCAGTCGTGTTTACTCTAATCACATGCTCGATGCAATGTGCTAGAGCAACAGCGACTAAAGGCCGTGCAGAACGAGGGATTCTTTTCAAGAGTGGAAGTGAATTTTTTAGGTTGCCGAGAGTTTGCCAAAGAGGTTGGTTAGCTGGGTGTGGAGCTGGAGAAACTGCTGGTGAGGAAACATGAGGGGGTTTATGACATCTGCCAATGTGTATATTCAAGCCCCGGTTACCTTTAAAAAACCGGGGCTGTGGGCAATGAGGGCATTGTACCAGTTGTACGTCGTCGCTGCCAGGAATTGAAGAACTTGCCGACATTCACGTCAAGACAAATAGAGTAATTATGACGCTAAACTAATAAAAAGGATTCCAAAAACTCATAAAAAATAAAATATAAAAACACAGCACATTTAAACATCCCATATGTCATCATTGTTATCAACACGTCACGTCGTCGGCTTGGTTGCTAAGCAGCGCAGCTAAAAGGCGAAGAACCGCGCATGCGTGGACAGCGCACGCCGAGGAAACGGTGACGGGTTGCCGTAGCGCATGCGTTGGATTACATCCGGTTATTGGCTGGCTTACGGCAACCCACGTTGTCAAAAAGGGCGTCCTTGGATACTGTCAATACTGGATGATGACTGAAGATTATCAAAACACAGCTCAAAACAGCCACGGGGGAGTCTGTCCTTATGCACAAGACAGGCCTGTCACTTACTGAAGGGAAATATATAGTCCAGGGGCTCGGACGCACAAGAATAACACAGAAAATATTATTTTAATCCGAGCATTCGGAGCGATCGGTTGACAGTTCAATTAAATTAGACTTACAAATCGTCAAATGCTAAGGAGCTTATACATGTCTCATTCTTTTTTTGCCCTACCAGCGCTTCGAGACAAACATTTGGCAAGTGCTGAGAAGAAGCGCGGCAACAAACTCAGTCACCACTGTCTGCCGGTTTAAAAATATAAAAAATAGGAATTTACAATACATTCAGAAGCAAGTTACTTACCATGCGTTCCCGTTGACAGAAGGTGGCCTTAAGACTCCCATCTAGCACGAGACCGCGTGGCAGTTTTAAATATATTTCTTTAGTGCCGTGCTAATTTCTAGGTTAATGTATATTTTATGTCAGGTATATTTTTCCTTGACCAGTCCCCGACTGTTCACAGACATGACGTGTGAACTAGCCATCGCTTCACTCGACCATACGATGATACATTAATATCTGAGACCTCACGCTCTTTGAATACTTTACTTTCCTACTTATGCAAGTGAGTGTGTTAAAAATATTTCGAATTATATTCAACGAAACTGCAGACTAACTACGCTCCCCAATAAGTATTGCCAGCGTTAAGGTAAATGAGGGTTTAATAAAGTTATAAACTGGCAAAATATCGATGAAAATTTCCATCCTCTCATTGTTAAAACCTAGTCTGTGTCTAGTTTAGTTTGCGGCTAATCTAGGCTTGAGTTGAGCCAGCCCGTCGCAGTGGACTGTACGGCTTAGCGAACAATGCCGCGTTCAAGGGTTAACCCTGGCGATGACGTGGGGTCTTACAGACCCAGTCTTACGGAATAAACGGGACTTATTTTTATCATTCTTTCGTTTGTGAATTTCTCATGTAATAGTTTACTTAGTTGATTTTTATCTGTATCCAAATCTAAAGACCATTGAAAAGGTTTTTCACTGCTTGCTGCTGTCTTTCCGAGCACTATCTATATCTGGGCTTCATCAAGGAGTGAATAAGCACTTACAAGGCAAACTGTACCATCCTAGATTTCTTATCGATTAACATCAGGTGTGATTACATACAGTAATTTTATTTGAGTACCTGTACTGGATTCTTGTAAAATAGTCTGACTACAGCATAGGTCTCACAGACCCCATGCAACTAAAATGACACAAAAACCAAGTTACCTGTCACAAGGTTATGTTGAAGCGATGGAAAAAATTATCGATAAAGTTTTAACCCTTCAATATGTTGAGAATAGAGCTGAATTTCATACATGAAAGTTATTAATATAAAAACAATATAAATGTATGTATAATCCTCATAATTTTCTTGATTTGAATGATTTCAATTCTAATTCTTTTTCTGAGACTGTCTTAATGTCACTTGAGGTAGAAACAATGAAATCGAACATCCAAAATATTTTCTTCTGTCTTCTTTGTCCGAATTGCCAAATGCAAAATTATATTTTTGTACTTACATTGTTTTACGCTGCACCCGTCGCGTCGTTATAAGATTTCCTTGAATAAATTAACCAGTCTGTCTAGAATTATAGCTCTAATCTAAAAAACCCGGCTGGACTGAGCGCCGTAATAAATAAAAATGTCAACTTCATAGCTACAACGATATAAAATCTGTTATGGTGCAAACATACGGCGGGGAATTGCGAGCGGGCCCGCTAGCGTGTTTTTGGGTAGGCCAATTTTTCAGTTAGATTTAGTTCCAATATAAATCTTAATTAGTTGGAAATTGAGCACCATTTTCCATCAGAAAAATTGAGCATTATTTAATTTATTTATTTATTTTATTGTTAGGAAAACAAAAGTATTAAGTGGTATTTTGCTACAAAAATGTATGTGTGAAGACGTCAAACACTTTAAACATAACTTTGCCAATTTAATTGTAACAATATCAATAGAAAAATCATTGACCTAACAAAAACATTCAGCTTCAGTAAAATTGTAGGTATATCGTAGCTCGTAAAGTACCAACGAATAGAGACATAATAGAAATCAAACTGTTACTGCGGCCTCATGCGACCGTGTAGGGTTCCACGGGTCATGACATTTTTTAACAGGTAAATAACTTTTATTTGAATATTTATTGATAATAATAATAATTATGTTGGATGCAGGCCGCTACCAACCGTGCGATGTGGAAGTCATTAGGGCAGGCCTATATTGTTAAGCAGTGGACGTCCTGTGGCTGAAAACGATAATATTGATAATATTTGGACTTCACATTAAAACCTGTCATAAGTAATTTTATTCTGCAGATTAAATTGACGGCTGAGAAATCTGCTTTGAAGTTAACACGTCCCAATAAATTATTTGCGAAAGCTTTTAGCGGCTGGTTACAGAATAGTCCCCCGTGGGATCCCACTCCACCGCTGGGCATTAATTTAAACAGCAATTAAAACTTTTTCGGCCATCGCACGCTTTTTAACACCGAAAAAATGTCTCTTTGCTTCTACTGAACGACTAAATTGTGCCACAATTGAAGTGAAAGCAGTAATTCCTGGCATTTTATTTAACTACAAAAATTAGTTACCAATTATTGGTTATTATTATTGGTTACCAATTATGAAAATTAGTTACTGGACAGCATTATTATTGTAGAACGATGTAATAGAATCCTTCACGCCATTATTAGCAATAATATGTCGTTCATTATTTTATCTGTACTGCTGCAGCATGCTAAAAGGGGATTGGAATTCTTAGGCGGTCGATTTTATAAAGTCAAAATTTTATTCATGTTCTAATGAGACTTTGTTCATTACCTGGTTTTAAAAATAAATATGTCTAAATTGACCTGGTTATGTAGGCAAAGCTTCCTGTTAATGTTCGATTTACCTCATGGCAGAACTCGCCTCGCAATGTTAGAGCTGCCGCGTGGCACAAATTGCCTCGCTATGTTTGAGTTGTCACGTGGTGCAACTTGCCTGGTAACGTTTGACCTGCCGCGTGGCAGAATTTGCTTGACAATGCCTGAGTGGTCGTTTGGCTGTAACGTTAACAATTTTGAGACTTCGTCAGTAGGTACCCGACTTGTGTCATTATTTTCAGAAAGAATGAACCTACTGCCACATATTCAATTTTGTTTTAACGCCGAAAAAGTGTCTCGAAGCGACTGAATCGCCGTTCTCATGTGGATTACCAAGTTTTGATTGATCGAGTTTGTTTTGGTTTTCTCTGGAAGGCGGTCAGGGTGGATGTATGTAAATATCGAGGGTAGATAGAGGTCGAACTAGCGCGTTCGAGGTTTTTGTACGCTGGTACGACCATGATTGATAAGTTCTATAAATAACACACAATCTGTCATGCGAAAGAGGGTTGTAATGTATTTTACCTAAGTGTGTTTGTGGAGATAACGACAGTTAAAATATACATAGTATTTAAAGGCCGGTAGATCTATTCTCATAAATAAAACATTGGATACTTAACAATCATTCACATCATATTGTCTTATGAGTATTTTATCAATATAATTCATCACTTAGCACAAAAGCACGCGGGTCGTCCGGCGCGCGTTCCTCTATTCTTCTGACGTTTCTAGTGTGACATAGACATTTTTTTTAAATTATTAGTCAATGTCACTATGACAGCAACTCATTGGCTATAACGATTGAGATTTTTCACAATGAACAATGCATGTATACAGGGTGGAATTTTGTAATGCCATCTGAAGGGAAAATACTCTTAATAGTGGAAATGTAACATTTTACTCAAATAAAACATTCCTTTATTTTTGAAAAGAAAGAGAACTGCATTCAAATATTTCCAAGAGTGGTAGTAGGAAGAAAGATTTCAGGGCCAAGATAGAACATCTTAAGTACAGTCACGGAATGAAAAGGTTCGTCAGTTTTCAAATTGATTCCTTCAACGAATCGCGAGCACATATTACCTTTTGAAACTATGTTACAGAATAATCTCGAGTTAGAGAAAATAATCTTTAACTGTTTGTCAGTAAAGTTCAAAATTATTCAGATCAAAGTTGTTTGACGATTTATCTTGTCAAGAAGATTATTATGATTGATAAACTAAAACCTTTTAGTTGGTTCAACCTGCCATTATTATTTCTTTTAAATAAAAAAAAACTATTGTCAATTGGTCAATGTCATCATTGCATTGCACTGATGGGATAGAAAAATAAACAAGCAAAACCTTATTCGTTAGCAAACGTCATATTTATTTAAATGTTAGCAGCACTGTTTCTTGCACTGTTATGTTGGCAGGTTTGACTCTCACAGTACCTAGTGCAAGCGAAAACCGACACTAAGGTGACGAACCTTTTCATTCCGCGACTGTACAACTATAAACTTTGTTGTTATTTTTCGATAGTTACTAGAAGTGATTTACACAATTTCTTCACCGTATGTTCTCCCGAAAATAAGTTATAACTCCTAGTCTGTTTTTGTGTCGTACAAGTAACATTACTGTCAAATATAATATTTCAAGGAAAGACCTCGGATAAAAAACGTGCTTTGGTTTAACCGACGCAATTTATAAAAACCTTTTTTACCAGAACATGAACTGCTACTGAATAATTTAAGAGCCAACATTTAATTTTTTACTAAAGGTATCAATTTCTTTTAGATAGCCATTCTCAGAGTCCTATTAAGTTATTATAGTAGAAGAATAAATGATGCTTACGGCTTTGATGTTTTGTAACTAAGTACTTATTTCTGACCTGTCTGTCTGGCGTGGCGTGGGGAGTGTGGGCCAATTCCTCCATTTGCTTGTAAATATTTGGTAGTACCTAAATTAAAGATGGCCGTCCTTCTGTTGTGGAGACTAAATTACCTGATGATTATGATGTAAGTAAAGAAAGAAACTTTATTACTAATTTCTGTAGATATTCTATTTGTGTCGCGGGAGGTGCCTGGATGCGAGCGGCACAGGACCGGTCGTTGTCAGCCAAATGACGTCCACTGCTGGACAAAGACGTCCCCACGGATTTTCACAACCGGTTCTGCGCCGGTCCTGCCTGCGAAAGTTTGTCTGGATGTGAACATGTTTGTAACTCATTCACGCAAAAACTACTGAACGGATTTTTATGAAACTTTACAGCATTATTGTTTATAACCCAGAATAACATATTATTATAAGCTATAATTTATAACGATCTATGACAAACTAAATTTCACGCGGGTGAAGCCGCGGGCAAAAGCTGGTATGGTTTATAAAATAACGAATGTCTGGCGTTCATTGTCGTTAATAAGATCCAATTTCTTTACTTCTAGACAAGATCTTTTAAGACTCAACCGGCATTTAAAATTTAATTTCAATAACAACCTTGAAACGGATCACTTTATACATTTTTTCGTAGTATTTTTAAATGGCAGCGTTTCTTGGACCTTGGCATTATCTCAATTTGGAATCCGAAGAAATCTTAGCTCAGTTGTCGGCATCATATCGCTAACGTAGTCCCCAAGGCCTGTCTACCCTTATTGCTTGAGGTGCCAATGCTTGGGCAGTTGCGGTTTTGGATTTTGAAATGTGTGGATAGATCGTTTCGTCTACGAAGACGCGCCTCACCATTCTTCCGCTTATGTTTGAGTGTTATCGGTACACGCTAAATTATCCATGAGTGCACACGCACACTACAATAATGATGTTCGGATTACTCGGATCAACTCCCCGCACCCCGCGCTTCTCTCGAACAAAAATTGGTGGGGCGCATTTTTGTGGATAAAACGATCTATAATAAATATTACATATTGCTGATATATAAACGCTATTGCTAAACTAGCGTTGACTAGATTGGTCGTTAAAATAAAGAATACCTAGGCTGGCTATACTTTTTATTTTTGGAAGTTCAATGTTGAGAAGATCATTACGTTGTAACCAAAGAAATTGTATCATCGAGTCGAAAAGTTACCTGAATAAACTCTACATTTCATACATGTATATTACATCTACCTTAGGCCCAGAACAGACGGTGAGCGTCCGTTGAGAGACCACACATGACGCGACCAGTTTGAAAGTTTCAGTTTCATTCATCAGAATCATCACAAAGTTGCAGTTTCGTCGCAGTTGCGTTTCACCGTCTGTTCTGGGCCTGAAAGTTTTTGACATAGAAAATCTCCACCCTTAACCTATAATCCTACTTCTGAACATACCAATGCCAGCCTAAAAACATTGCCTAAGCCGTAACTACATACCTAAGACGTCTAGTGTTAAGCTCGAACTGCCGTATTTTATAAAATATACGTAGGAAGACTCGCGTTCGCCTATCCCCGAAGCCCTTTCTTATCTCCCTACAAACATGATTTATAGCCGGCCCTCCCGTTTCCCCCAATTTAGTGAAAACCCAGCCTGTAATAAAATATCCGTCTAAGGAACAAATTCTGACACCGTGCCGGACGATAAAACACTGAAATTAGCAGCTATCCCATCGCCGAGGAGCGAAGGTTGTGTTTTATTGTTCGAACTGACAGGTGATTGCAGGATAATTGGTTTGACGTCTGGATATTTTTTTATTTCTTTACATAAGATCAAATTAAGGTGGACGAACAACCTCATAAAGGTAGCAAAAAGGCGCTCGATGCAGGCCGCTACCAACCGGTCATTTTGAAAGTCATTGGGGGAGGCCTATGTTCAGCAGTGGACGTCCTATGGCTAAAATGATGATGATGATAAATCTTTGGGTGAAATACTAGGTAATATTAATTCTTTCTTTCTTTTATATTGTTTTAAACTTTCATGGTCACTAACATTAGAATAAGCACCCGCTAGTTCTTCAGTTACTCCGTGATCATGGCGCTTGCAATAGTGCCGAAATATCGGAGGCTCGTAAACGGTAGCAATTATGTTATTAATTATTCTTATGCAACTCTTGTTTTTTCCACAGACTGTCCCTACTTAAGTGGCAGTGGGTGGGGCACATAGGTAGTTCATAGAACTGACGGTTATTAGTTGGGCCAGAATAAAATCTCGAGTGATAACCACGAACTGGAAGACGTAACGTTAGTCACTGGCTTTCACTAATTTCAAATAGTGCTTTGCCCTGACCTTACTATGGGGCTTAAAAAAAAGCTCTAAGTTGCACAGCGTGCTGTGGAGAGGACTGTGCTCGCTGTTTCTTTATGAGATCGAATAAGAAATGAGGAGATCCGTCAACGAACTAAAGTCGCTGACATAGCCCGACGGATTAGCAAGCTGAAGTGGCAATGGGCAGGGCACATAGTACGCAGAAGTGACGACCGATCAGAAATCATTGGAGGAGGCCTATGTTCAGCAGTGGATGTCTTATGGCCCAAATATTGATGGCGATGATGATGAAGAGCTCTTGTCAGGTGAATACAATGTTAAAGCATTGCACATTAGGTTTAACCATAGCTTATGAACTTGTAGGTGATATTTTACAAAAAACATTTATTAAATAACTAGTCTGATGTAGACAGAACGTAACAAAATGAAAATGTATTTATTATACAGTTTGTAAACTGTGGTTCTTAATAAAAATCTTCACATTTTTCATAAACGAAAAACAAGAATTTAAAATGTTACAACGCTTAATCCAATTATGTATTCAATTTTCTTGCGATTCATCATCACGTCATGTAACAGGGTTTATTTTAAGCCTAAGGCATCGCGCACATTTATAATATTTTTGGAGCCTACCTCTTAAATTCATTAGAGAAGCAAAAAATTAAATAATCACACTGAAAATATGAACTTGTGCCACGGTACTGGTTTTCAGCTTTGAAGGTCCTTCTTTTGGGGCATTGGGGTCGTCGTAAGCGTCAAAACTAAAACTAAAAAATTACAAATATAATCTTAGAGTGGGTTGCACCATCTTACTTTAACTTTGACAAACGTCAAAAATCTGTCAAATTCGATACAAAAAACACCGGTTATCGTCATAGTTACGGTCAAAGTTAGGTGGTGCAGTTTTGGGGCGGGTCACTGTCTATGCTTTAATAGTTGCGTTGCCTAACTTGCACTTTGCTTCTGCTATGCTGCTTGTCTAGTATAGATGCTGGCCTTCCTTATCCGCATCACTGCGGGTGAGGAGGCGAATGGTCTTGAGGGAGAGCGCAACGGTCGTGAAGATCCTCAAGGCAAGACTGAAGGATTGTCCTGCACGTGGTTGCCGCCCTGCTATTGGTCTAATTCCTTATGAAATAGACGTAACGGAAACCTTCTGTCGGAGTACCGCCGGGATGTCGAGGTCATGTCCTTGCGTGTCTATCATCAAAAAGACGATGGTAGATGGTAAAATGACCTCCTGCACCTAGGTCACACCCTGAGGGTCCATTCTCAGGGGGCAGGCCTGATGCCACCGGGATGCAGAAATCGGGCAGCTCATCTTGAAGGGTGCTGGGGAGCCAATGGCGTGGTATACCCCCAAGAAAAAGCGCTGTAACCTGATGATAGATGAGTCATAGCAGCGAACTTTTATAGGGACCGCTGCTGAAACAAAAGTCCTAAGCTACCGAATCAATGGCGGTATAACCATTAACCAACCAGAGGTTGAGGAGGCGCGGGCGGCCTTGGATGGACACAGAAAGGACCCAACCGAACAGTGGCGGTATAACCACAACCGGCTACCACAAGCCATGCGATGGAAAATCTGAGCAAAAAGTGTGGCAGTGGTGCTAGGGGAGGCATCACGGGTTTCAAAAATATCCCCAATAACCAACATGAGCGCAAAGGCAAAAATTGATTTACCCCAGGAGGGTACCAGCAAGGCTGGAGAATCCCTCCCTGAGCATCGCTCAGGCTGCCCTACGTATTCTGGGGGGGGCAAGCAATTGCGTGTTGGAGGAGCTGCAGGAGGCAGCAGGGGCCAGACCAAATTGGGAGGGCCAAAGGTCCCGAAAGGGATAAAGGCACCGAAAGGTGAAGTGGAGGGCGCACCAGGTGCGGGGAGTGGGGTGGCACCGTCGGGGAATGCTCCCCACATGGGGCGGGCACCTAAGCGGAGCGCCGAGAACCCACGGGGTCTCGTTGTGCGAAGCGAAGGCGGCCTGAACCAGGGGGGCGGCTCTGGCAGTGTGGCTCCACACAGTGCACCACCCGAGCAGCGACTGCCTGATGTGCGTGAGGCGCTAGGGCCGCAGGGTAACACCAGTGGCACTGCGCTTAATGCAGCGGAGGGCGGCGATCTGCAGGGGAGAAGGAGGCGCAAAAAGCGGTCGGGATGCCAGAGGAGGGTGAAGGCTGAGTTGCGGAGGCAACAGGCTGAGGACGCCACCTCAACGGCAGACCGGATTAAAAGGGCGAGGGAGATCAGCGGAGAGAGCCAAGTGTTGGTCAGCGCCAAGCGTGCTAAGACTGAGGAAACTCAGTCCTATGCCGCGGCTCTGAACATCTATAAGATGGCGATCACCGCTAAGGACTTTCCAGGGACCTGGCTAGGCGAGGAGGAGTATCTGGCGCTTCAGGGTATCATTTTTGATAAACTGGAGATCACGCCGGATCCCATCCCCGTCGTCAGCATGGGAAACCTGAAGTCAGGAGCGATTCTCTTCAGGTGTGAGGGGGAGAGCTCAATGAAGTGGCTTCGCACACTTGATGGCACTGCCGTCAATGGTGTGGAGCTTAGGGTGGTAGATGCTAAGAACCTCCCAAAGCCGGTGAAGATGGCCTGGAAATCCAGGAACGTCACGAGGCAGGACACAGGGCGGGTCATGAGGTTGCTGCAGAGGTTGCATCCGAGCCTGAAGACCTCGAACTGGAGCATTGTTGGCTCCACTGTAGAGGGGATGACGGTCAGGAGAATCGTCCTGATGGACGAGGCCTCTGCGGCGTACATCAGAGACCGCCAGTACATCCTGAACACTGGGATTGACCGGAGCATCTTCAAGCTTCTCGAGTACGATGTAAGGCGTGGGGATGAACCGGTCAGTGCCAGTGTGACGGCTGAACAGCGTGGGGATGCGGTGGCGGTCCGGGAAGACTGCCCGCGGACAGAGGAGCAGGCCTTGGAACCGATAGCGGGACCTAGTGCGAGTGAAGGGCTATCCGGAGGGACTGGGGGTGCGGGGGAGAAGCTGGTGGTAGATGAACCTGCTGCCGCTCTGTCTCCCGCATCCATAGGCTCGCTGGAGGCCATAGCTGACCTGGACCTGGGACGGTCCTCGCCGCTGGAGTATGATATCTCCGCGGATGAGGAGACCGAGCTCGGGGACAGAATTTGACGTCTGCAGCTCTCTTCGGGGGTTTAAGGTGCGTTCAAATTAATCTGCATCACTGCAAAGCGGCGACTGCCATCATGGCACGAGAGCTCAAGGTCAAAAGATATGATATCGCCTTAATCCAAGAGCCCTACCTGTACAAAGGTGAGGTGAAAGGACTCGGCGGCACAGGTGGAATATTAATATATAATTGTTCTACTAATGATACGAGGACTTGCATTTATGTCAGAAATGGGATAAGTGCGATTCCTCTATCCAGGTTTTCTTACAGGGATCTCACAGCAGTGAAGATCCAAAGGGAGGGGGATTTGCGAGGAGTGATAGTGGCATCGGCATATCTCCCATATGAAAAGGCAGATCCTGTGTCAAGGCAAATGCAGGATCTGATACAACACGGCAACCAAGAAGATCTGGAAACCATCATTGGCTGCGATGCGAATGCTCATCATGTTGTGTGGGGCAGCTCAAACAACAACGCCAGAGGAGAGAGGTTACTGGATTTTCTGGTGAGTTCTGAAACACATATTATTAACAAGGGTAACAAACCTACATTCTTCAATGCCCGGAGGGCAGAGGTGATTGACCTGACGCTTGCATGTAAGAAGGCAGTCCGGAAAATCACTAACTGGTATGTTTCGGACGAGATATCATTGTCTGACCATAACTATATATGCTTTAAGTATAATGCTCCTATAAGAAAGGACGCAATTAAAAGAAGGAATCCCAGGAACACTGATTGGGAAGACTTCAAACGGGACCTAAGGACGGAACTTAGTGAACCAAAATGCAAACTCAACTCTGTGCTTGAAATAGAGTTTGACGCTGATCGAATTACCAATGCCTTGAAGACTGCCTGGAGGGATAACTGCCCGGAACGCGAGGCGGGATCGAAGAAACTTCCATGGTGGACCAAGGAAATAGCCCTCTTACGAAGGGAGACAAGAAAGGCGTTCAATATAGCAAGAGCTAGGAATGACTTTACAGAGTATAGAAGAGCACTGACGGAGTATAGCAAAGCGGTGCGAAAGGCAAAGAGGAAGGCATGGAGGGATCATTGTGAGATGATCAACTCAGTTCCCGAGGGCATGAGACTAACAAAGGCCATGTCAACAACCAAAGCGAACCCACTCACTACAGTATGGAGTGAGAGGGGGGGATATACGGAAGCAGGCAAAGATACGTTGAAAACAATGATAGCAACGCACTTTCCTGAATCACAGGTCCTAAACGATGATCAAGATCCAATCAGCGTGGAGGAACAAAATAGAACAACAAACAAGCTCGACTGGGTTACGGCTAAGAGAGTAGTGGATGAGACTAAGGTGAGATGGGCAATCGGGAGCTTTGAACCATACAAGGCACCAGGCCCAGATTCGATCTACCCAATTCTCTTGCAGCAAGGAATCTCCATTCTGACTCCTCATCTATGCAGGTTATACAAGGCCTGCATAGCATTTGGGTACATACCTAAAGTATGGAGAGAAGTCAAAGTGATCTTTATACCTAAACCAGGTAGACCGGATTACAACGACCCTAAGGCATATAGGCCAATAAGTCTACAATCTTTTCTTCTCAAATCGCTTGAAAAACTTGTAGATAAGTACATAAGACAAGGACCACTAAAAAGATTTCCTCTACATGAGCTTCAATGTGCATACCAGGCAGGGAAATCTACAGAAACTGCGCTACACTATGTAACCGGCAGGGCGGAGGCGGCTCTTGAGAGTAGGGAGGTTACTGTTGGGACATTTGTCGACATAGAGGGGGCATTTGACCGCACTACCTTCTGCTCTATAGGAGCTGCTGCTTCTGACCACGGGGTACCACTACCTCTATGCCGGTGGATAGACTGTATGCTTAAAGGCAGGATTATTCAATCAGAACTGCAAGGAGAGTGCATGAGTGTAAGGACTGTCAAGGGCTGCCCGCAAGGGGGGGTACTCTCACCCTTGCTATGGAGCCTGGTCGTGGACTCACTACTTGTGAAACTAAACAAAGGACCACTCTACACGGTTGGATATGCAGATGATTTGGTAATTATGGTAAGGGGCAAGTTCCCAACTATTGTGACAGACATCATGCAAAGAGCCCTCAACACACTGGAAGAGTGGTGTGACAAAAACCACCTCTCGGTGAATCCGGGAAAAACGAATGCGATTGCATTTACAAAAATGAGAAATACAACAGGGCTAGGACATCTCTACCTTTATGGTAAGCAAATAACCTGGACCAATGAAGTGAAATATCTAGGGGTAATCCTAGATAAGGAACTTACATGGCGTAAACACCAAGATACGGTCATAGCTAAGGCTATGAGAGTGCTGGGAATGTGTCGTGGTGCATACGGGAAGGCATGGGGACTTAGTCCCAGAGTGATGAGGTGGATCTATATAACTATGGTGAGACCAATAATACTTTATGGCAGCATTGTCTGGTGGCCTAGAATTAGGTTACAGACGTGCAGAACGGCACTGGGCAAATTGCAAAGAACTGCATGCCTAGCAATAACGAGTGCGTTTAGAACTACGCCAACTGCAGCATTGGAAATTATTCTGGGATTGCCCCCACTGCACTTGGCGCTAGAAGTAGATGCAAGGAAGGCGCTGCACAGACTGAAGGGGGCGGGACTTTGGAGTACATCCAAACCTTGCACCAAGCACACAAGGATGGGGAGTGATCCTCAATTAGATGCAATAATGGACATGGGTTGTGATACAATGCAGCCTAGGTACATGTTTAGCAAGGATTTTAAAGTGTCTATACCAACAAGGGAAGACTGGAAAAGAGGACCAAAACGTCAACAAGACAGCCTGATCTGGTATACTGATGGCTCCAAGATGAACTCAGGAACAGGAGCGGGCGTCTACTCCAAACAATCTGAGCACAGTGAAAGCTTAGGGAGGTTTGCAACAGTGTTTCAAGCTGAAACCTATGCTATAATCATGTGCGCAGTAAGGAATATAGAACAGGCGCATAAAAAGCGTGACATTTACATATTAAGTGACAGTCAGGCAGCACTCAAAGCCATTGCCTCAGTGAGGGTTGGATCCAGACTCGTTTTGGAGGCAATCTTGGCACTGAATAAACTTGGAAGGCACAACAGGGTGACCCTCATGTGGGTACCTGGACATACTGGAATCGAAGGCAATGAGAGAGCCGACAGTCTAGCGAGACAAGGGTCAGAGGCGGCACCTATTGGGCCAGAGCCGATAGTGCCCTTATCTATAAGCACTGTACACATGGCCATGAGGCAATATACATCCAGGAAGCACAGAGCTGAATGGGAAAGCTCCAACGGCATGAGCCACTCCAAACTATTCCTAGTTGGAAACACAAGATCATGGGAAAAGCTCATACTCAATGGAAACAGAAGGCAAGCCCGAGTGATCACGGGTGCGCTAACAGGACACTACACTACAAACCACATGCTCCACAAAATGGGCCTAACTACGGATGACAGCTGTCGAGCATGTGGAGAACATGCGGAGTCCATGAAACACCTACTCTGCGAATGTGACGCGCTAGCCAGAACTAGAATGGGTCTCCTGGGGTCGGCTTATCCGACACCAGAAGAATATAGGTCCTTCTCACCCAAGCACTTGATCCACTATATGGATAGGATCTTTGTGGATGAGGGGGGATAAAGGTATAGGGAAGCACAAAAGATCCCAATGGGTCGACGTGCACTGCGCCCATGCGCGGCCCTAAAATAAGATAAGATAAGATAGGTGGTGCAACTCAGCCTTAAACAATTACCAGTGTTGTTCTCTCGTCTTTGTATTATAGAGATGTCTTTTCCCGCCAAACAAAAATAACCTCACCATGGGGGACCTAAGCTGAATGTCATGACATGTCGTTAACATGACAAAAGCCCATTTACAAGGCCCCTAACCGGCTATCCAATTTAAAAATAAACTTCATTAACAGCCCACAAAAATGGGTTCGTAATAAAAGTTGTTTTTCCACACCCAAGGGACCTCCCACTTTTACCCTTCGGGCATTGTGGACTGTCCTGTGGTTTAAGTAGTTGTCAAAAGTATGGGCACATTAAGGCTCAGTTGCACCATCTTACCTTAACTTTGACAAATGTCAAAAATCTGTCAAACTCCGTACAAAAAGCACCGGTTATTGTTATTGTTACGGTTAAAATAAGTTACTTTGTGGAGTCTTAATTATGTAATTATGATAGATGCTATGGTTTGATGTACTGTTGAGCGTACCTCATCCATCATCATCATCATTATCATTATCAGCCATAGAACGTTCACTGCACTGCTGAACGTAGGCTTTCCTCAATAATTTCCATATTGATCGGTTGGGAGCGGCCTGCATCCAGCGCCTTCCTGCTTACCTTTATGTGGTCGTCGGTTCACCTGTGTGTGACCGTACCTATAGAACCCTAAAATGATGTTTTGTTTAATTAGGATCAAAAAGAAAACTACCTAAGTAGGTCTTACAGTTATTAGTCGTTGTTTGTTTTGTTCATCATAATCATAATCACGAGCTTATCTGATGAATGAATGCCTCTCATACTACATGCATACACTGACTTCGGCTGGATGTGAACTTAATGGATAGGTCTTGGATTGTAATATTTCTAAAGGCCTATTTACACGATTATTATAACTTGCTTTAATATACTTTCATAAATAAATACCTTTTTCCAGGAAAGCTCTTCATAATAGCACTGCATATTTTATACGAACACTGAAAACTTAATAAATGAAAACATGAAAACATTTTCATTCATTAACAAGACCGCAAGTGACAAGTGACGAAATTAATTTTAACAAAAATACATTGCTTGATCAACACGAAATTTCATTCCCTGTAAATATTAACAGCAGCAACAAATGGGGCGCTAGTGTGAAAAATCACGTCTTTCATTTAATTTACAAATTTAATAACGTCCATTGTTTTTAATTTTGCCACTCGTTGCTGAGTAAATAAAGGTTACGGTCGGGTATATAATATAAATGGGAACAGTAGATTAAAGAAACTTATCTGAGGTACTTAAAAAAATGCTAAAAACTGAATTCAATCTCAGTTAAAGATTGTTTGGGCTAGCGTCTTGAATAATAATATTATGCTTTTAGTGTTAAATGTTAATCACCTTTTTGGAAACTAGATGGCACTGTTCTTACTTAGTTCGCGATATCAAAATATTTTTTCCGGCTTCTGGCGTTTTGTTCTTTGCCTAACTCGTTATACCCTCGGACAAAGATTCTGTCTTGTGATTGGTCAAACGTCAGGAGGCAAATAATAATAAATGGTTTTTATTCACATTGAGGTAGCATCTTACCTGATGGAAAGTGATGATTAGGCCGATGGTGGAAGCGAGCTTCACTCAGAATTCCTCAACCACACAGAAACTGGCTAGGGATCCCACTGCCGGAACACAACAATGCTGTTAACATTGTTGTTATGGCGACAGACTTAGGAAAATGGTGTTAGCTAACCAGGCGGACTTAGATCAATGCTTACCACCAACCAAACCGATCAGAAAAAATGTTCGTTCGTTTGTTCGTTTCAGCCAAATGACGTCCACTGCTGGACAAATACCTCCCCCAAGGTTTTCCATAATGACCGGTCCTGCGCTGCACGCATCCAGGCTCTTCCCGCGACCTTTACCAGATTGTCGGTCCACCTAGTAGGAGTGGTGCCCACGCTACGTCTTCCAGCCCGTGGTCACCACTCGAGAACTTTCCTGCCCCAACGGTCATCGTCTCTACGAGCTATGTGCCCCGCCTACTGCCACTTGATCTTAGCAATTCTGCAAGCTATGTCGGTTACTTTGATTCTCCTGTGGATCTCCTCATTTCTGATTCGATCACGCAGAAAAAATGTCCGTACTGGGAATATGCTCTACTGAGTATCTCTACACTGTGGTCTGGAAATACTTGCCCAGTTTTATAATGTAGGTTTTATAGCTTCATTGTTTGAGACTATTGTTGTGTTCGGTGTTGTGTTATTTCTGAAGACTTGTTATTATTGAATAAGATTTTCATTTACCAAACTTCCGTAGCGAAAAAAAGTAGGCTTTCTCTAGTTTTGGTGTGTGTTTTCACCGAATAAATCAAAATACAGTATAATGTTTTGGTAGTTTATTTCTCTAGCACTACTTCTCGTACCTACACAAAGAGCTTTTTTTTACATAAAACCTTCCTTTAGCAAGAATTTTTTTAAAGAATCTTGCACAGTATACAGCACATAGAATTATACATTTTTATTGAAAAATAACACTTATTACAAGCCATGTTGCCCGGTTAAAGGCGGCCTTCGGATTCAGTAAATACCACAAAATAAAACTTAAGTTTCTTTTTTGATTGGCCCATTTTACAAGATATAAAATTAAATCCAGTGTTGGCGCTTAGCTCGTGTCAACCCCAAGGTGACTCGTAAAGTTTACGACAAACCTTGTCGCTATACTTTGTTATAGACAGACCTACAGAAATAAAAAGAAGGTACACTTTTTAGTATGGTTTGCACATTTAGCCTAGGCGCAGACCAACGACTTTTAGTTGGCCGATAGTTGGGTCGGGCTGTTTAAAATCAGTATGGACATGTATGAAAGTGCGCACATTACAAAAAATTGAATCGGGCCCAACTATCAGCCAACTAAAAGTCGGTGGTCTGCACCTCAGGCTTAGACAGTGTCAAATACTCGTAAGTATAATACCTATTATTACATTTTAATTACGTTTATACAAGTAATGGTGTAATGGATGATAGTGTTTTGTTTCATTTGCCTCGGGCACGATCATGAACACATAGTAATGAATAACCATATAAGCTCATAGCAGACTTATCAACTCGCAAAGGGATCAACACCGTATCGCCTTTCGCGAGCTGTCATCGCGTTTTGCGCGCTGTCAATCGCAAGGCGAGGCGTTTACGTTACGGTGCGTTGAAGTATGGAGTTTCATTCAAAGAATACTGACCGCCTCGAGTTGATACGGTTACATTCTTTCATCGACGACGTCCTTTATTCCGCAGGGCTTAACATGAATTTTATTACACAATAATATTTGGCGTAATACACATTTTAGAAAATGAAATAAATAATCTGTTAAACGTGTCGGTTCACTTTTCCAGCAATAAGCTTAGGCTGTACAAGTACATTTTATAGCAGTAAATATTTATGATAAAGCCTTTAAAAGCTTTTGGCTGAATATTTTACCTTTGTAATCTATTGCTTTTGTTGATCTTGTTTAATGCATTTTTTTTTTTTTTTTTTTTATCCACAACGAGGAAGCTCTTAGCCTGAATCTCACCTGATGGTAAGTGATGATCAGGCCGAAGGTCGAAGCGAGCTTCACTCGGAATCCTCAACCACGGAGGAACTGGCTATCTTACCTCTAACTGCCGGAACACAACAATGCTGTTAACTTTGTTGTTATGGCGACAGACTTAGGTAAGATGGTGGTAGCTAGCCAGGCGGACTTAGAACAAGCCCTACCACCAACCAAACCGAACAGAAAAATCTGCCCCCACTGGGAATCGAACCCGGGACCTCTGTGTCTGAAGCAGGTGGTCTTACCACTAGACCACAGAGGCATTTCTTGATGATTTTACAAGGTTACAATTTGTTATTGAAAAGATAGGCAATTTATTGACACTGGAAGTCTGGTTTTGTGATTTCTTACTTTTTTATTAGAAAAACCGTGAACATCAGTGATTGATATTCTTTTTTGTGATTGCAATTAATATTAATTTTAGCAATTTTATTTTATTTTTTTAGAATTATTCCAAAACAATGAATGCATTTTCCACTTACTATTTTCGTGATAAAAATCTTTATTTATGTAAAAAAAATCCTGTCTAAAATTGTAATACTTTCTAGATTAGGACAAAAATCAAGACAAATCAAAACAAACAACATATTTCAGCAATGGAGGTCGCATAACGAAAACTAAGTGTACTTCAAATTTAAATCCCGGAAATCTATTAGGGCCAACCCCTGTCAAGTAGGGTTGTGTTTGTCACTTTTGTAACGGCCTTTATCCGAAAAATGGCGTATCCGTACCCTGGGGATAGTTTGTCGCTGTTAGTCGGTATGGGGTACAATAATTGTCGATTTGGTTGTCATCACAAACGAAAACATTGCTTTACAAGTAAGTGCTGAAAAGTTTGAAACAATCTAACATAATATTGGGGAGGCCTATTTTCAGCAGTGGACGTCCTATGGCTGAGATGATGATGATGATGAACATATTATAGGTGCATTATATATTCAATACTCAATAATTTTACGAGTATTGCTTTATCACATTAGTATTTAGTCGCTTCTGTTGAACGACTTGTCGTGCAGGGGAAGGTTGAGGGCACAAGTTGAGTCCACTCCACGAGTGCACAAGAAAGGCTGCAGTGCGGGAGGAATGGCGACGGATTGTGGGCTTGCCACCGGGCCGGGTGTGATGACCACGACCACTCTGGCAAGAGTGTAGCGACGAAGAAGAAGATTTAGAACTTGCAAATTTTTAAGGTGCAATAATTTTGTTATTTTAATTAATGGTTGTTACTCAATCAAGAAAAAGTTAGTGTTTGGATTTTGATGAATTTATTGGCAGTGACAACATGCTGACTAATGTCCCGTTTTTTTAAGTACGGAACCCTCACAAGGGATATTTTAATGCTACTGCAGTCCCATCACTAAAATCCTTATTTCGTTGACGCCGAAACAGCCTTGAGGCTCAGGCCTATGGCTCTATTTCCTCCATTACGCCGTCCATTGGCCCTTTGATGCTATGATATCACGATTTAAGAGTATTAAGGAGTTTGAATAGTAATGCTTCGATTTTATATTCGGCTTCGGTATCCATTAGTTTGGCGGCCAAGTGAGGATTAGACTACTTATTCTTGGCACTGGCTTATCTAGAACGCTCTTATTGTCTTTAATATCTATAAAAATTACCTAGTAAAAACACTTGAAATGGTTATTTGGAGTGAAAGTTAAAATAATTGAGAAATGAGACCACTAACCAATTGATATTATTTTATTTTATGAGTTATCTAAACGCGGATCCCTCATAGTTTTTGTAACACCCAAAGTTAAAAGAATTGAGAATTTGGCACCACTAACCTATTGATATAATGCACCAGCGCACTTTAATCGCGACTTTAACAATAACCGGTGTCTTTTGTATGGAGTTTAACGGATTTTTGACGTTTGTTAAAGTTAAAGTAAGATGGTGCAACTCAGCCTAAGAGTTATCAAAATGCGGTCCCTCATAGTTATTGTAACACCCATAAGTAAACACCATAGGAAACAATATGATGTAGCAAACTTGCTCGGAAATACTTTTTATGAGTTGTGAAAACGCGATACCGCCATGTTTTTTTTTTAAATTCATTAGTTGCAATTAATAAAATTTTAAGGGCTTAGCGTTTAATCTTTTAATTATTCGTTCATAGTGTGAACTAGTGCTTATATGTTTATTAATATAAAGTATATTTTTATAAAAGAAACTGGGTACCCTCTAAACTTTCAAAAGCTCAGCAAAGCACAGCTTATCGGCAAAAACATGCCAATATAAAAAGACGGAGCTTCTCAGCTTCGTAAAAGGACAACGTAGTAAGCACACAAAAGCTTGAAAACTGCCACAAACAAAGCTCAAGTTCATAACTTATCTGGGAGTTTAAGTCGCAGTTAACTTGAACCGAGCTTCATGACATCGTGCTTTTTCTTGTAAGTTTCTGGAAATTACTGGGGCAGTTAAAGCTCTAGTTTTATTTTAAAAGTTGTAAAACTTTCATCTCGCAGGCGCAGGTAAGTATTTTAGTTTGCAAAACATTTTTAAGAAGCAATTTTTTTTAAATCATGGTGGATGTGGCTAGATTGAGGTTATTTATTGTAGCCCAAGTATAATATGGAAGCATTAAAATAAAAGAGAGAAACACGGGTCTCAATGTGACGTTATATAAGTTGCATAGCGGCTTGATGTTTCGGCTGCTATGCTGCAGCCGTGGTCACATGCAGACTGGCGGCTCACGGCGTCGTTCGTTCGGGCGGGCTTGAATATTTTTGCCTACCCTTAAATTTACATTTAAATTAAAATAGTATAGTATTAAAAATAGTATCTATTGTACCTTCCTCATTAAGTTTCGAAGTGATTTCCCTAACTAAAGTCATTGTAACTCCTCCACAAGGAAGCGTGGGACGATCACTTTGAATCTGTAAATGATTAAAGACGGCGGGGTGTGTTTCTGGCGCTAATTTCCAACTACCCTCCGTAGACACTCGGCAAAAACCGCCAGCTCCATGAATTTAAATTAACTTCGATGATTTATTACTAAGGATCTGCGTTAGTTGGTAACACACTGATGGAGAGATCGTAGCGCATATTAATTGATTTAGGGCAACGACTTTTTACGAGTTTTGGTGTGTCCAAACATTTTTTAATGCTTTTCTATCTATAAGGTGTTATTTTTTATACTGATCATACTTTACCAACGCATCTAATAAAATCATACAAATACAACCCAAGTGTTTTTAAAAAAAAATTCAGGCTAGTTTTTGTTTTTACTTTTCCTAACAAAAAAAAGATATTATTTTTACAACCATCCTGTCTTCACTCACTGCCTCTCTCTCTTTCTTTACTCATTTCATTCATACGAGTACGAACAATGGGCGCGCGCGTTCATTCAACGTTCACACACATAAAGGTTAGATTACACTAAACCTACGTTACCAAAAATTATCACTCGTGAGTATGTACGATGTTACGTCATGTTAATAGGTACTACGCGCTGGGAGAAATAAAATCTAGCCACATAGGTAGGTAAATAAGTGTAGGTATTTTCATTAGTGTAATAGCGGGGGATTTTTCCAACGAACCGAGGCGAATCATCCGCGTTAAACTAGAAATTTAGAAAAGGATAGAAATTGGAATTCAATATCTACGGTTTCGTAATGCCTACGCAATTTATTTAGAGACGTAATAAAAAGATAGGTAGGTACATACCTATCACTACTTCGCTTCGCGTCAGTGGAAATGCACCCTAATATTGAATATGATTATGTGTTGTAAATAAAACTCACTGATCAATTTTCCTGGTTTTAATTCCTAAATTATGATTTGCCATCACACTTTAGATTCATTGATTTTACTTATTCACACATTTACCTATTTTGAATGTTGTTATTTAAAGTTCCTAGGTTATTATTACACTAATCACAATACATTTTGAATGTCAAGCCTTTGTTGAATGTTCACGTAAACACTGTCTTGCACTGTCTAATCTAGCCACGATCGAATTGAAATAATGCTTCCGGGCTGCACACTTGCTTGCTGTTCACTAGACACCACGTCGGATGTTGTATTCACAATTCGCGCACTAACTTTTTTACGGAAAAAGTCCCTTTCGCGTAAACAAGCACTCATCTGTCCAAATCACACTGTAGGTATGTACCTACCTAGGTAGACTTCGCAATAACCATCGATAGAACTCGGTCCCGGTCGTGGCCCTCTGGCAACAACTCCTTGATAAGGCATTCCGTATTTTTACGCAAAAGCCGCCGTCTGCGGCGCTCGCATCTGGGTACCGCCAGCACTGTGCCGGTGATTGAAATTGAAATCCAGAACTTCGTCCTCGAAGCGCACGGGATCTCGTCAAGTCAGGATACGGCTGCGCTCCCTGAAGCGCTGCGCGGCTCCAAACAAGCAAGGTGTGAAGGTTTTCGACTCGTTAATGTTTCTCGTCGGCCAGTTAGTGTGCCCGAAACATAATTTCACCTGCGTTTTGTTATTTATCAAGCGCGGCATTGTAATAACTCGCACACACACACTGCAATACGTTTGGGCACAACATTGGACTGACTGGGACGATTGTTTATGTTGTGGCGCTCCCGCATGCCGATCGGCGACTCGGCGCGGGCTGTGGGCGCGGAGCGACTGGCTGGCATATCAATATGGCCGACTCACGCGGCGCGGCACGTGGCAGCGGTCGTTGCCCTCGGCCGGCTACTACGATAGTGCGTAAACGAATACTCTGCGCGCTCAAAGGATGATTTATTTTTTATTTTTTTCGAAACATTCTTTGTCGTTTTACTCGAAAACTAGCCTGAATTTTTTTTTAAAAACACTTGGGTTGTATTTGTATGATTTTATTAGATGCGTTGGTAAAGTATGATCAGTATAAAAAATAACACCTTATATAATGACTTAATTTTCTCACTTAGTTATACTCTTAATATAGTAGTCGTGGGCGTCTTAATAAAATGATGCAGAGTATTTTTTCACAGAATTTTGATAGACCATTCAATTGATGTTATTGTAGTCAACATATCTCAGAAAAATATTCCATATTTGCATTTTTTGCAAATATGACTCAAACATCGTCTTTTTTTCCGCTAAGTTCAAAATCCAAACAGACTCTGGCTCGCCATCCCACAAAGCAGTGTGTAGTCCACTAATCGTAGCATTCAAACGGTTCGTTTAGAGAGAAAAACTTCACGTATCACCGCCTCTACCAATTGATTAATGAGCGAAAGTTCGCGCTAAAAATACAAGCGACGCTTAGCGAGTTTTAGTCGGAATGCATTCGGTTTTTCCAGTTTCGGTGTTGGAGTTTTGAAACGGAATTCATGTTAGTTTTCGGGGAAAAATTTGGGTTGTAGATTCATGTTTTGCTTGATAGTAGATACATAGTTAGTTAGGTTTCGTACATAGAGATCTTTAGAATTCGTAGAGCCATAACATACGATATTTCCTGCATTATATCAATTATTTATTAATGATTTAAAGGAGTTCTGTCATTGGGAGAGTCCTATGTCCGCCTTTTGGCTGAAATGATGATGTGTTAGTTGTTCGTTTTAACCAAAAGAGTCCACCGCTGGGCAAAGACTTCAAGGCTACAACGACCGGTCTTGTGCTGCCCACATCCAGGCGTTTCCTTACTTTTTTTTCGGCGAAAAATACATTAAATTGCATACCTACCCTGCAAGGACAGGGTAGGTTATGTGGGGCTCACCACGTCAGAAGGACAAAGGCATACCCACTAAAAAGACCCCGGTGCTCCGTCATTCGCCTTAAGTGGGAAGGAACTGTGGGATTCCAGACAAAGTTTTAACTACCATCCCTATTTCAACCTTAATTAGTACCTGTACTACACAGGCCATGCTCTACTGAGATCATTTTAATTGCTTATAATAACTATTAACAATCAATTTTGTAAGAGGAGAAGACTTGACGTGAGGCCTACGTAGGTTGTAGTTGACAAATTAATATCATACTTTCGTTCAATGATACCGTAAAAAACGTTATCATGACGTCTTGTTATATGATACGAAGTTATTTTAGGTAACGCTCACACCCAGGCCATGCCGTGACACAGTTTTGTTCTGAAAGTACCTGAGGTACAGGAGCGGCATGGGAGGGTGTTTTTTGTTACGTCAATAATGTCAGCGAGTAAGGGAGAGTCCGCTAATTTGGACCGGTTTTTTTCAATCCCATTTTACACATAGTTTTCTTTTGTTTTTGCTAATGTCCATGGTATATAATAAAATATACATTATTCAACTTACTATTTCATAAGTATTAATTAACATGATTGTTGTATATTTAGCACAAATCAACAAAGTACGAGTTCAGAGCTTCGGTCCAATTTAGCCAACCGGTTCGATAATTTGTACCACAGGGTTACTAAATTGGACTTCAATAAATTTCAAGCCTTTAAAAAAACTATGGCAAAATATTATACGATACATTCTTAACAAATTAGGAAACGAAGAGGAACAGTAGTTAATAACATAGACAATCGATATTGTTTTACACGTTATCACGATTTTGAGTACAAGTTTTGTAATTCCAATTATCGTAACGCACACTTGTACCTAATCTACTTTGCCAGTCTTTTGCTTTCATTTATTGTTAGTCAAACATAACTACGCTATCATAACTTCAAAATATGATTTACTAAAAAAAATTTCAAAATCCTTTGGTAAAGTTCCATACAACTTGATGTGGTACAATTTAGCCGACTAGGTGATAGTGCTTTTAAAAAATCGGTAAAAAATATAGCTTATAAATACCGAAAAATGTTTCAAATAATTGTAATCCACACTAATTTACGCTTCTAAATAATATATTAGAAACACCCTGTGATTAAACTTAACAAAATTACAATCTAAACATGTATTGTCAAAAGTTACTTGAAAACAATGAAAAAATACTTTTCAAAATAAAACACACGTGTTTGTTGTCACGGCAAAAACCACATGGCCGATATTAATTGATTTTAGTTGTGTATCGCTGAGTGTTGCAATTACAGACATTCAATAAATACTTTACGAAATATGAGGGTGGTACAATTTACCTGGCGGTACAATATACCGAACTCTCCCCTATATTGTTTTAAACTTTCATCTTCACTAACATAATTATTAATACTGTCGGGATTAATCCAAATTGCTACCATGTACCTTAATTTTGAGTTTCCGATATTAGTTAATTACTCCGTGACCATGGCGCTTGCAACAGTGCCGAAATATCGGAAACTCAAAATTAAAGTACATGGTAGCAATCCCGTCAGTAATAATAATAATGTCAGCGAGTATTCAGATTTGTATGCCACACACAATTCTTGTACCTTAGACACTGGCTGAATTTTATTAAGCGCTTGACCTATAGTAGCTAAGTTAGAAAATCTTTGATCGTATCAGGAGAAATCATATGAATCACATCGACAAAAACACTGGTTTTTCAAATGCTATAAGCTCCAAATCTGGAAAGCAAGGAGCCCCATAAATTTTGTTATTTCCTTCTTACTCTACCCAAAAGTAGGGATGTTATGGATATGTAGTTTCGGTTATGGATACGGTTACGGATATATAATATTATACCGGTTTCGGTTACGGTTACGGATATTTTTTTATTTCGGATATCCAAAAGTTTCGGTTACGGTTACGGATATCTGTGCTTTAGAATACAATTTACAATAGTTCATTCAACACGGTTCATTCATGGCCGCACACTTTACATCGAATAAAAGTATTAAAAAATAAAAATTGATACTAGATGGCATTATAAAGGTAAATGAGGCTGTTATGCCTTTACATATCATGCTATACAAAAAACAATTTAAACTGCCTCCATCCTAAACTTTTGAATCGGTTACGGTTACGGTCTCGTATATTACTTTATTTCGGATATCCGTAAGTTTCGGTTACGGTTACGGATATCCATAACATCCCTGCCCAAAATTTATTTGTCTAAAGACAGTTTTTGATGCACACCTGCAGTTTTATGCTGTGCGGAATTTATTGTTCGTGTGACTGATTTTATAGGAATTTTACAGTTCGAAGTTATGACCTAAGAATGTTGTACGAAGCAAATGTAGAACTCTGCCCCGATTTCTGTTGTGATAAAAATAAAGCTGACACATCATTTTGGTTGAAGTGCTCACGAAGAAAAACATCAACGGTCTGCGAATATCTTGTGGGGTTGTGATCTTTGTTAACATGAGAATGTGATATTTGTATTTAGTACAATCGTTCAGTAGGTAGGTACATAGTATAACAATTTATGAGTCATCGTATACGATTTTCCATAGAGGCAATTTTCAATGTGCAAAAAGATAAGTTCGTTCGTTTCATCCAAACTACGTTCACTGAAGGACAAAGCCCCCAAGGATATCCCCAATGAACGGTCCTGTGCTACCCGCATCTAGATGCTTTCCGCGACCCTTATCAGATCGTCAGTCCACCTAGTGGGAGGCCTGCCCATAGACCTCTACCGTGGTTGTCATTTGAAGACTTTTTTGTCCGAACGGCGATTAGTTCTACAAGCAAGGTGCCCCACCACCCAGTGTGGCCCAGTGCAGCTTTAGTTTGGCAAGTCTGCCAGTTTCTTTGTCAGTTACTTTGTTTTTACCGAGGATCTCTTTATTTTAATTTACAAAAAGATAAGTATTTTATAAATGACTAGCGGCCGCCCGCCACTTCGTGCGAGTGGACCACGTTTTATCTCCTTAGGGGTAGAGTTTCGTAAAATCCGTTCCTAGTAGGTAAGCACCTACGTTCTAAAAGGAACCCACCTGCAAAATTTGCACTTGTAGTTTTTGAGATTTCGTGATGAGTGAGTCAGTCAGTGACCTTTCGCTTTTAGACAGGGTGCTGATTTCAATCCTCGCCATATTTAGGGAGTTGATTACGTAGCTTATTCTGATCACGAATCAGTAAACAAATTGACTTCAAAAAAAATTTCCACTTTCGTTTGTAATTTTTTTTGGTGGATAATGCGTTTATAAAGTCACTAGCGGCCGCCCACGACTTCGTACGCGTGGATCCCGTTTTACCCCCTAAGCCCTACATCTATTTTAAATTTTTAATTTTTTTCATACAAATGTTTTTCCCGCTAACTCCCGTTCCCATGGAAATTTTGCAATATCCTGTTGTAACTAAGCTTTAAGTTTACTAAGGTACCTGCATGCCAAATTTCAAGCGTCTAACTTAAGCGGTTTAGATTTTTCATACAAAAGGATTTTCCCGTTCCCGTGAGAATTTCGGGAATTCCTTTCTTAGTGCACCTCTACGGTACCTAAGCTACGTCCCTACCAAATTTCAAGTGCCTACGTTTAGCCATTTAGGCTGTGCGTTGATCTGTCACTAAGTCAGTCAGTTTCTCCTTTTATATATTTAGATCACCTAAATAAATATGGCGAGGATTGAAATCAACACCCTGTATAGATAGATCAACATAATTATTATTTATTCAGGCATCTTATTCAGTTACAATAAGTGCTATTTTGCAACAAAATGTGTAGTGTAATGTACTTAGCTGATGTCTGTACGTGCGTTAATACGGGAGCAATATCGGCGCCGACACTGAGATGGGTGCAGTTATTAGATGCCGCTCCGCTTGTCGTGTACTCTAGCCGTATTCATAAGCCGGTACCAAAATTCTCCACGAAACTGAAAAAAATATTTTTAGCTGGCCTGTATCTCACCTGATGGTAAGTGACGATCAGGCCGAAGGTGGAAGCGAGCTTCACCCGGAATCCTCAACCACGGAGGAACTGGCTATCTTACGTCTAACTGCCGGAACACAATGATGCTGTTAACATTGTTGTTATGGCGACAGACTTAGTTAGGTAAGGTGGTGGTAGCTAGCCAGGCGGACTTAGAACAAGCCCTACCACCAACCAAACCGAACAGAAAAATCTGCCCCCACTGGGAGTCGAACCCGGGAAGATCGAAATCATGATATGATACAGTATCTACTTATACATTCATGCCTCTCCAAATCGTCTGACTCTAACCAACACGCGGGGGTGTGTGCTAAGTTCTCCATTTGCCTCTGGTCAATTAGAGAGAGTCATGCTCCTGTAGTAGAGACATGCCTGATGATGTCACATCATGATTTTGACCTATATTAAAAATAAGTTCATGCACACCTTCAATCACTATATTTCTAAAAAGCGAGAAAGATTAAGTACTTTGAAAATGTCCAGTATATTTTTGTAAAAAAAATCATATTCGATAAACTAAAAATACAGGTCAAAAGCGTTTCTCGAAAAATATGTATCATGCACAAAGGAAGGAGACTAAATTGGCTCGAGTGAAAATTTGCATCCAAAGGACGGTTCAAATCCTTAGTTTATTTAAGGGTTAAAAGCTTTTCCTCATAAAGCTGCAAGTTATAGTTTTACATAATATGTTTTACGCTTCAAATTTATTTTTGTATTCAATTCTGTTGCTACTATAAACTACTAAGTTATACTTTGAATTTAAGAATACACGTTCTTTCGGATTTGGTAGGGAGTTCTTTCAGATTTTGTTTTAGTCATTCTTAAAGAACAATAATAACCTATTATGTAATTTTAAAAATCTCGGAAATTCAATTGACCTTTTTTGTCTATGTAACATCGTTTTAATATTTTTGTCCAAGTGTATGAGAACAGCAAACATTCTTAGTACCTACACTTTGCTACCAACCAGTCAAAATGAAAATCATTGGGGGAGGCCTATGTTCAGCAGTAGACACCCTAAAGGACGAAGTAATTATTTATCAACCCGGAAACAGATCGAAACCGTATTCGGTCAGTATTCTTTGTATGAAACTCCGTACTGCAACTCTGTAAAATTATTCGCACCGAAACGTAAACGCCTCGCCTCGCGACGAAAGGCGATACTGTGTTGTTGCCTTTCCGGATTGATAAGTTTGCTATGTATGACCTTTATGCTGAAATGATGATGATATTGTCATCATCATCAAAGAGATCATCCTCTTTGTCAATGAGTGCTGCTGAAAACGCCACTCTTGTGGCGGAGTTTTGGGCTGAAACTGTGTAGGTTTGTTGTCGACACGAAAAGAAGAAGATCTTCCAGAACTAACAGACTGTTTGCGACATAATGAGTTGAAAAGGCTGTATTTAGTGAGCAACTGTGTAAAATGAACAGAAAAACGTTTCAGTTAGTCTCTTAAAATTTGGGACTGGATTATGAATGCCCGTTCATAGCCATGCAAGGAATTCTAGTAACTGGTACAAAGCATTTTTCATTGAGACGACCTTCGCCAAATAAAACCTTCCCACGGCTTCCGTTTTAAATGTATTCTATTAGATTAAAGCTCGTACGTTTTTCAACTTTAATAATCTAATTATGTATATAACTCAAAGGTGACTGACTGACTGACTGACTAACTAACTGAATGACATAGTGATCTACCAAACCACTGGACGGATCGGGCTGAAATTTGGCATGCAGGTAGGGGTAGGATTTTACGAAACTCCACCCCTAAGTGGGTAAAACGGGATCCACGCGTATGAAGTCGCGGGCGGCCGCTAGTACTCGTATATTTGCACACCTAGATAACATTCTGGCAATTTATTAAAAAAAATATTTCGATACAGAAATTACAGAATACAGAATTTATTTTTAAATTTTAATAATAACTAGCTGACCCGGCGAACTTTGTTCCGCCTTAATGGCAATAAATAAGCAGACTTTTTTTTTTTAATTTCGAATGGGATAAAAAGTATCCTATGTCCTTCTCCTGGCTCTAAACTACCTCCCTGACAATTTTCAGCTAAATCGGTTCAGCCGTTCTTGAGTTATAAGTGGAGTAACTAACACGACTTTCTTTTATATATATAAGATATGAATCTTAATCTAAACGGAAAAACTGACTGACTAACTGACATATCAACGCACAGCCTAAACGGGTAAACGTAAGCACTTGAAATTTGGAAGGGACGTAGCTTAGGTACCGTAAAGGTGCACTAAGAAAGGAATTCCCGAAATTTCCACGGGAACGGGAATTACCGGGAAAATCCTTTTGTATGAAAAATCTAAACCGCTTAAGTTAGACGCTTGAAATTTGGCATGCAGGTAGCACCTTAGTAAACTTAAAGCTTAGTTACAACAGGATATTGCAAAATTCCCACGGGAACGGGAGTTAGCGGGAAAAATCATTTGTATGAAAAAATCTAAACCGCGTAAGATAGATGAAGGGGGTAAAACGGGATCCACGCGTACGAAGTCGCGGGCGGCCGCTAGTAGGAGTATATTCCTAGAAATTACGAAAAAAGAATTTAATCATTTCATCAATGTAATATTTTTCAATGAGAGTTATTAATTTCCCAGTAGTTATTTTATTCAGGATCCAAAAATAAATTACTTGATTACTTACCTACTTTTCAGATGGTTTAATTTTTTAATATTGTGGGTAATGTGAAATGGACCAGATTTTTCTTTCAGCTAGTTTTATAATCTTATAACGTTTCTCGGAATCATTTTTGACGGATACAATCTTTCATGGAATGCTCTTGTCCAAAGCTAAGATGAAATTGATTTTATTTACAAGATAATAAATTAAAATTCGCTGGCACTAGCAATCTCATGCCAGCTTCCTAATAATATTCAGGTTGACTTTGCAATCAGTAAAGAAAACAGAAATATTTTTGTCATATAATGTGAGTCACGTTAAAGTGTACACATGAAAATATATGAAACTAGACCTATTTTTATCGAAAAAAAAGAGGTCAAAATTTTTTTGAGATTTTTTTTAAAATTTTTATAGAATTTTTTTCTTCCAATTACTTATTGTAAAGAAAACGTAATAACTTTTAAACTAAACGGTATATCCTGATAAAATAAAAACAGTAATAATGCTAAATAACAGGCGATACTAAAATAATACATAAAATACACAAAAAATGCCAACAAATAATAAAAAATGATACTTTTTGAAAAAAATCTGCTTTTAAATTCGTGTTTTTTTGGTTATTTGATAAATTTCTCCAAAAAATGCCCCTATAATCGGTGGTTTTTATTACTTTGTATTATTCTCTATCGTAATACCTTCGTAAAACCAAAAATCGTATGTCTCTATCCCTATCAAAACGTTTGCAATGATCGTTTGAACTAAGCCTCTCCGGGCGCGCCATTCAACGCTTAGTTAACAACGCTTAGTTTTCAGTTTGAAAATGGCTCTAGATTTGTAATTTTGATAAAGACAAGTTAGATTTCAAATAAAAACAAAAGATTTCGAAGTAAAACAAGCATTTTAGTTAAAATTAAAATTGTCTCTACCTGTAGCGGAGAATAATGTTGTGGCAGGCCTTTGTTCAAACGATCATAGCAAATGTTGTGATAGGGATAGAGACATGCGATTTTTGGTTTTACAACTATATAATAATATATATTCAAAATGTACAAGTAAAGCGCTTTCAAATGATACCAAACACTGCATATTTATCTTAACTTTATTTTTTTACTCTGTATATTTTGTCCGCTAGAGGGCGCCACATCAGATTTTGTGAAACCCCATATAGCCTATAACCAGCGGACAATTTAGACGCTTCTAATGATATAATATATATATCATTTGTCGAATTCTGATAAGTAGTTTAGACGTTACGAGGGAACACATGAACATACATACATACATAGCCTGTCAAAATCATAACCCTCCTTTTGCTTTGCCGTAGTCGGGTAAAAAATAACTGTGCCACTAGCGGCACTTATGATTTTTTTTATAGAACAATTTAGGTAAGAATATAAATTTATCTTAATTATTTTTAATCGTGGTAGTTTCGCAAAAAAAAATCTATTCATCTTAAGTTTTAAAGGATAAGGCACATAATATTTTTGAATTTGATTTTTGATTTTCAATGAATACTGATCGCAAAATCGCCCTGTATAGAAAAGCTTTTTCTTTGTGAATTCTTAGTTGAACTCCCATTCGTCTATTCTAAGAGGATCTCTGCCCTCACATCCCAAGGGAACAGACGAATCAAAGCACAATTTCTACTTAGTTGCTTATTTTCATTCATTTATACATTATTCTAGAAGCTTTGAGAAAGAAAAACTGGGGTAAATGTTTTGTGATGGGAGGGAAAACGTATTATAATTTAATTTGAAAATGAGGCAAAAGATGAGTATTTTTTACTCGACCGCCAATGGAGGGGTGTGTTTTGATAAAAGCTTATAATTAGTGGTCTATAAAAAACGTATTATTTTTAACTGACTTAAAAAAAAGAGGAAGTTCTATGTTTCTCAGTATGTATTTTTTTCTAATTATGGTCACCGATTACTCCGTCAATTATGGACCGATTATCATTTTTTTAGTCGATGTAGTAAGTTAGTAGCCACAATTGTGACAATTAAGAATTATTAAAATAGGTACCTAAGTACCTAAATCCTTTCTTAAAATAAAACTAACTAAGGCACAAAAATAAAAATAGATAACGTCATTGAAGCATCAAGCTGTATGGGCTTGTTCCCACAGAGACATCCCGTTTTTAGCAGGAAATGTTTTTTTGCAGGATCTCGTTTAGTACATGTAGTACATGTTTAGTACATCCCGTTTGCAGTATCCCGCAAAAAACCGGTCCGTTCGAATTTGGAATTAGAAATTCAATCACACATTTTGTTTAAAAGTTGTGTTCATACGACAGTCCAGTTTTGCAGGAAACAGTAATGCAGGATTGTAACAGGAACGAATCCTAATCTAACTCCCGGATTCATAAACATTACTATGAAGTCCCACAGTGCGCGTGGACGCACAGAGTGACACACGAACCAATCACAGAGCTCTATTCAACGCTGTGCGTTCGATTTGCTGCTTCACTTAAGCAAGCATCGTTTGTGAATATGGGCGTAAATAAAAAGAACAGTCGACTGCGACCGAAACAATTTATTAGCAAACCGGTCCGCTTTTTCACTTTGTCATCGGTTCCGTTCCGCGTGACTAAACAGAGGCGATAATTAGATATGGATACGGGTCCAATCAAGAGATATGGCCAATCAGATGCGGGCGAAATATTCGCCATTGCTTTTTAGATTCGATGAGTGGAGGATGATGAGAAACGAGAAATAAACGTGAATATGATATGCATAAATCAATATTCATTAGTTAGAGAGGAAGACCCTTGACGTTTCCTTCCATTTCAAAAACCTGAAAAAGAAAATAGAATAGTTTTAAATGATGAGAGCTTAGAAATTATAATTTATCTTAAAGGACAGTTATGAGTTTGAAATATTAATAGGGTTCCATTTCTACTTACTTACATTGATTCCTTAAAACGTTGTATTGCATGCTACTTAAAAGAACTGTGCAACACAACCTGCACTGACAGATTAATTTTCTAATTTGTACCAACATAGAAACAATGTTTACTTGTTTAAATACAAACAAATAAAGACTAACGCAATGCATTAATTGATAAACGTTTTTCAGGCTCTGAAACAAATGTTACAAAATGCCAAAGCATTATTTTGATTTTGTTACCGTTTAATGTCGTTTCTTTACCGTATCTCTGTATAACCGTCCATAATAATAAGAAAGAAATACACTATGGCGGCTCTACGTGAGTGAAATTTCGTAATGAACGCGCTGGATCAGATAATGATACTTCATAGATAGTGATCCTGAGGCGAATGAAAAATACATAAGATAGTTTTCATACCAGAGAGCTGTGCTTTTATATGATTTTTTTATTTTATTTAAGTCTGTGAAGGTGTTTTTAAGTTCTGGGGGCGTATATGAAGATTTTAGTTCTTGAAAGATTCCGCTAGGGGCGCTGTACAATCCGTCATACATTTATGTGTCACTTTTTTACGCAGTCGATATCGAATGCGTTTGACGTACTCACACTACGCCCCCTGATAGGTTAAAAGGTGAGGTTTGAATGTTAAAGTTATATTTTGTTCGTTTTCATTTAATGGCAACATATTTAACAAAGTAAACTATAAAATAAGTTTTTTTTTATTGTTACTTGTTTGAATAGTGTAATTGGTATACCGTTCTATGCATAAATGAATAATTCAAAGTAAAAAACATATTAATTACATTTTAAATCCATACCGGCTCCAATCAAAATAAAAATCAAAATTTTCTTACTATTAGACATTATCTATTTCTTAAAAATCGTCAACTTGCTCTTAAGAAGCATTTCTTTCCAAAATATGTTATGATTTATTCCCTACCTGGGTCCATTGATCGAACACACCGAAGCTGTATTTATAAGGGGAGGTGAATTTATTCCATTTTAGGATAACACAATGAAATGTATATTTTTATAACATTGATCGAATCATGCTGAGCGCTACTTAATACATACAATACTACCCTCCCAAAATATTTCAATCTTCATTACGGAACCCATAATACACTCGGCGTCAAATAAATGGCACCTCCCGCGACAACAACTTTTAAGATTTTCTTTTGACATAATCATGGTGCTCCAACAAATACATTTAAAGAATCAGGTGATCCGTCTGCTCGTTTGCCTCCTGTCACATAAAAATATCATTTTTATAAACAATTAATACCATAAATGTTACTTGAAATAAGCCAAGTGAGCCCCAAGCTCTCCCTCTGTCGCTGGGACCAATTTATTAGACCAATTTTTGTGGTCCAACAACCAAATAACGATCTCACGTGTCCTCTTTAATAGATGGATAGCGACTAATCTCAATTTAACAGTTTATAACTATGAAAGTTGGCTCAAGCGAAACTACCTCACGCTTTAAGAAGAGACACTGGATCCTTCTAAGAACACATTTTTGGAGTAAAACCTTTCCTTTAATGAAATAAAGTTTTGAACTAGGTTTTCAAATGGTACCAATATTGGTGGGAAGTGGAGATGCATTCGCTTGAAAGTGCTTGTCGCGGGAGGTGCGATTTTTTTGACGCCAAGTGTAAGTGCACCGAAAACTCTGAAATAATTCAGCAAAGGCTTTTCTTACTGAATCGTGTAAACAAAACGTCAATCAGTGGAATTGGTTCGCGATCGACAGAGCTTCAAAAGAGTATCAGAAAAAATACTTTGGATTACTCTGTCTGGCTCAAGTGAAAAATGGCTGCTTTCTTCAATGCCCTAATATTTTTGTAGGGCTGCACAGACTTGAGACTTTCTTTTGTTGGGAAATTACTTTTCTATGTAATAAAAATAGCAAACAATGACGATATGAATTGCTTTAAGTGGGTACTACCTTTGTATTTATTTTTAGACGGATGCCTTTTGTTCGTTATTGTATTCAATACCGAAATTAATTAAATGATAAAAAAATCTGTTCATTTTACATCATAATAATTTCAGCCACAGAACGTCCACTGCTGAACATAGGCCTCCCCCAATGACTTCCACATCGCACGGTTGGTAGCGGCCTGCATCCTGCGCCTTCCTGCTACTGCTGTCGTCGGTCCACCTTGTGGGTGGACGTCTCAGCCTCCACTCCAGAACCTTGCTGCCCCATCGACTGTTAGATCTGCGTATTATGTCCCCTGCCCGTTCATTTTACATATTTCAATATAATAGTTAAGTTTAACTAAGCGTCGGCGGGGTTCGAACCCGCGTTCCACGGATGACGAGTTGGTAATTCCGGCCCTTTCAGCTTTCATCGTTTAGTTTTCGAGTTAAGTGAGTATTTAATCGATCGATCGTTTTCTTAAGTTCTCCAGGAATTAAGCGTTTCGACGACTCTTTTATAATGCGAACAGCTAGGGACTGGAGTTCGTTGCCTGATGCTGTCTTTCCCGAAGACTATAATCCGGGCCTTTTCAAGGCGAGAGTGAATAGGCACTTACAGGGCAGATATGTACCATCCTAGACTGCATCCCACTTAACATCAGGTGCGATTGTGGTCTAATACCTGCCTTGTTATGCATAAAAAAATTGTTTCGTGTGAATGATCGTTCTTCAATTATTACGTTGTATTTTATTATTGTTAAAAATCAGTAAAAATATTTGAAATTAAATTTTTAAATTCTTCACGCAATTCTACAACCACATTTTATATCACTGGCAGGTGACAAGTTTATTTTCTCTAGTTTTTCAGTTGTTCAAGGTTTTTCTTTTTGTTTGTCACCTGCCTTCCGCTCTGCACCGGATAAAGTCCAGGGAAAGTCGATTCAAACTTGGAACTTCTAATTACTTCCGATTAATTTCGCTGCGGCTTCCAAGACAGACTTTTCCAATAAGTTGGTACCTTTGGAACTGGTTACTATTTGGAACTAATTGGTGTTCTGCTTTAGAACATTTACAATTTTCTCTTTAGATTCCGGTCAAAAGAATCTCAATTTCTCATTATAACTTTCTAGAATATTATTTTTATGGGGACAGTACAGTACAATACCTAAACGAAAAAACCTGGTTTAGCATACATAAAACATGAAAAAATAAAAAGGTAAACTTTAAATGTGTAGTTTCGATGTTTTCTACTTTTTTTCTATGTAAATACACAATTTTTAAGAAGCAATAATCACCTTTTTCCACCGCGTTGTCAAGTTTTTTTATTATTGACTTCCCCAGAAACAATACCGTAGTAATCCAATGTACTTCTTACTCTAGGTGGACCGACGATATGGTGAAGGTCGCGGGAGGTGCCTAGATGCGAGCGGCGCAGGACCGGTCTTTGTGGAAATCCTTGGGGGAGGCCTTTGTCCAGCAGTGGACGTCTTTCGGCTGAAACGAACGAACGAATTTCTAAAAGTTCTGCACTTTTTTGTGAATTTAGGTAAACAAAGCAGACACTCTAAATTCTACCTATTCAGGCTTTTCTTCGTCGACTATGTAATGAAATGAATCCTCCATGTGAAATCTATATATTTCTAAATATACGAAGGTGACTGACATAGTGATCTATCAACGCATAGCCCAAACCACTGGACGGATCGGGCTGAAAATTAGCATGCAGGTAGATGTTATGACGTAGGCATCCGCTAAGAAACGATTTTACAAAACTCCACCCCTAAGGGGGTAAAACGGGATCCACGCGTACGAAGTCGCGTGCGGCCGCTAGTTTACAAATAAAGTCGCTCGTCAGCCCCAACTAAATTGTCCATCCGATCCACTCACCGAATCAAAAATGTTCATTCCTATTAAGTCTGGAATATTTAGCCCTTTTCTTTGCGAACCCCGGCGGACTTCAAACGGCGGGTTTCTTTTTAGACCAGCCAAAGGGTTCCGTTGGTATAAAGTGGGGGGCACACTGGGTGGTGATTAGTTTTCAAAATGTCATGAAAGATTCATCATCATCATAATTTCTGTCACACTGCTGAAAATAGCTTCCGTCCAATTATTTACATGTTTTCCAATAGAAATTCTTTAGCAACCTACAAGGGCATTTCTACTGTACGGTGTATTTTTTCTCAATTCGGTGTTAAAATTTATATTTAGTTTTTTAAGTAGTTTCAATACAAAAAAATAAATGTTACTCCATTCTGAATGTAAAAATAACATTGTCACTAAATATTGTGAAGTAGTTTATGAGAAATGTTAAGCATCGAATTGAGAGAGCACCGAATTGAGAAAATGAATCACGGAATTGAGAAATGAATCTCCAAATAAAAAAATCGCTCCGCAAACTTAGAATTGATGACATTATGAAGAAATACCTAATGTATTTCAATAATTAATATAATAAATACTTAAAACGTTTTGATATCTGATTGCTGGTCTATTAGTTAGATGGTTCATCTTAGGTTTATGTGTCTGAAATACCAATGGAATAAAACAAAAATCCTAATCAATATGTTTAATTTTTTAATAAGGAACTATAATAAATTCTTAATTGTTATATATTATTTTAATTTTTTTTTAAATAAAACAAATAAATACATAACACAGGGTCTCTTTGTTTATTTATTCTTAACCTTAAACATTAAACAAATATTGCAAAACCCAAGAGCTAGATTGACCTGACACTATACCGAAGATATTATATCGGACGTCAGTTTGTACACGATTAAAATGGCACTCAAATAGCTGAAATACAACAAGGCACCAGGTGTTACGGCATTATAGCTGAGCTTCGCCGGTACTAAAGGCTCTATAGAAGCAGTTCTATTCCGCCATTCTCGAAGAAAAAACGCCTCCGGCATGGCACAGAAGTGTGGTGATAGCATTATAGTCATCTCACTTATGAGGCGTGTTTACAAGCTGTTTTCGAGAGTCCTTACGAATCATCTCGCTCGCAGACTCGACGACTTCCAGCCTTCCGAACAAGCTTGTTTCCGAAAAGGCTTTAGTATTATGGTACACACACAGGTACGCTACGGCAGATTGTACAGAAGACCAAGGAGTCGCGATATCGGGGATGATATCGGAGTCATGGCCTCCGTAGAGCCTTTCAACAAGTGGGTCTCAAAATGAACATGGACAAGACAAAAATCATGTCAGATGTCCGTGTTGCACCCACTCCTCTGAAGGTTGGAGACTACACTCGAAGTTGTTGACAATTGTGTATACCTGGGACAAGAGTCCAGATAGTTAGGTCCAACTTTGAGAAAGTTCTATCGCTGAATTCAACTCAGCTAAGCATCGATCGGGAAGCTTCGCTATTACGTCTGAAATACCGCAGCGTCTTAAGACAAAAGTCTTCTACCAGTGTGTGTTGCCAGTGATGGTGTATAGATGTGAAACTTGGTCGCTTACTATGAGCCTGATAAGAATCAGAAATGTGAATATCGGCAAAAGAACCAAAGTGACCGGCATAGCCCGTAAAATTGCATAAATCAAGTAGCAGTGGGCGGGGCACATAGCTCGTACAGATAATGTCTGTTGGGACTGAAAAGTTGTCGAATGGAAACCACGGACGAGTGAGCAGGTCCCCACTAGGTAGACCGACGATCTGGTGAAGGTCGAGGGAAGAACCTGGAAGAATTATTTTAATAAGATAGCAATAGCAGTGTATTTTTTTTTAATGAAACCTCAAAAAAATAGTTTTATTGTCTTCTGTCCAATGACTGGTACGGTCCAATGATTGGTAGTTCACCCTATTATTATGCTCTATTGATTTCATTATTATTTTAAGTTACACAAACAATTTATAGCACAATAAAAGTATCTATTTCCATTTAATATCAATTCGGTGTACGTGTTTTCTCAATTCGATGCCCCATATTCCGCGGAATTGAGATCCACGGAATTGAGGAAAAATCACATTTCATCAAATTACTCGAAAATATTATAAATTACAACGATTTCTACCAAACGTAATGGCAGATATCAGTTAAATACTTAATTAATTCAGCAGTAATCTCAATAAATACTTCATGAACATTATTAATGTCGCACACCGGTTTGAGAAATGACCAGTGACCAAAAATTCTGATTGATTTCAAACCTCTGAAAAATGCTCCTCAAAGCGACTGATCCCTCTTTTATACTGCTCGACCACTCGAATGCAACTGCTAGTTTATGGGAATCAGGCGTGGGTGTTTGTATTGTGCGTTGTTAGTGATATAGGAGCACAAAAGTAAAAATCACGGAATTGAGGCACACACGTCGGTCAAAATTTAAATGTATTACTGTATTAAAACCCAAGGACTTGCAATAGAGAAACTCATTTATATAGCTTTATTAACTATCCCTTGTTCTGTGAATGTGGGTTTCATAATGGGGAAGTTATTATTTCAAAAGTTATGAAGCAAAAACGAGTAAATTCTGGAAACCGGACACTCCATTTTAGGCCAAATATCGCCCGTTTTTGAATTTTCGGATTTTTTCAAGGCGAGATGTAAAACCTGGAGGTCTTCTAAATATGCTCTCCATCAAGTCAAGAGTCCTATAAATACGTGTGATTTTTTTCAAGTCCGTACTTCAATTTTAAAGGTACTTTTTTCGCCCCAGTAGGTCGATCGGTCGTCCCCGTAGAAATGCCCACAACCATTATAAAAGTACATACTTAAGATTTTAAAAAGCACATAACAAAACTGTATAATTTTTGGCCTCTTTTCCAAGTTAAGGAAACTTCTAAGTTGTAAGAGGTATAAAGAGTAAATTGTTAATTTACTACAGAAAGAATGAACTATTTTGCTTTACTACAGAAAAGAACATGTATTGTGTAAATTCATCACACTTCATACATTAGTGACAGAACCTAATGAAGTGACAGTTACGCCCGTATTCACAAACATTACTATGAGGTCTCACAGTGCACGTGGACACACAGGGTGACATACGAACCAATCATAGAGCTATTCAACGCTGCGCGTTCGATTTGCTGCTTTACTTAATCATGCAACGTCTGAGAATACGGGCATTAAACATATAAATAAAACTGTGTCAGTTCTCTCAGTGTGTCCAGTCTTATTATACAGAGCAGGTGGACCGATTCGCTTGAAACTCTTTGATTTTGAAGTATAGATACTTTTAAACTAACTAGGTTCCGTTATTAACTTTAAATATTTATAAACGCTGGAAAAGAATATAAAAGAGCACAATTTAAAAAGGGACAAAATAATAGAATATTTTTCGAACAAAAAGGTACTTGAAATGTGTATGTTGTTTTCGATAATAATAGACATGAATGGGCATGAAAGGATACCTAGGTAGGCTCAAAGAAAGATAATATTATAAAACTCTGTGAAGTGAAGGCTGTATTATGATATTTCAGTTTATTTCTTTCAGAGCTTACACATACAAAACAAGCAAAAGAGATTCAAACAAATACAAACGATGTAGCACTTCGGTCCTGCTTGATGTCTGACAACTAGGACTAGCACCATTACAGACAATTAAATAAATTAATAATGAAAAGCTACTCGTTTTTTTTTCATTATTATCAATCAAGTCATTTACATAGTCTCCACTGCAGCTTGGAGAGACCTGATGTTCGCATATTAACTACACCTTTGGGAAGAGTGGAAGTGGTCATTCTACTATGCTACACACCTATCGTTTTATCCTTTGATTTGAAATCAAAAATCAATTGTTAAATGACAGAGATGTGGGTATCGCCATACAACCTAATACAAAGAAATAGAATTGTATGTGTCACATTCCCCATTTCGTTTGCCTTTTTTGAAACCGCAAAACTTTTCCACCAATCGTTTACACGGTTTCGGTTTCATGCCCTTTACGTGGCAATCGTGGAGGACACACATCTGTGCGGTGCAGCGAACCCGGGGCACCTTTAATCGGGTCCGAGCGGATGCATTTTATCACAAAAGTTCCATTTCGATGCGGTCTGCGAGTGTGGTCGGCTAGGGATGGGAATGTGTCGATGGTTAAGAAAGTTTTAAATATTGTAATATAGTATAATTAAAAACATTTTCTTACATTTTTCTAATATAGCGTAAATGTATATCTTCTATACTTATAATAAATCTGTAGAGAGGTCAATTCTGTACATGAAATGTGTTTTCAAAATAACTATCAGGGGGTGATTAGTGATCGATACTGATGCCAAAAATGCAATCAGTAAAATTTTTGTCTGTCTGTCTGTCCGTCTGTATGTTCCTTATAGAAACAAAAACTACTCGACGGATTTTAACGAAACTTGGTACAATTATTCTTCATACTCCTGGGCAGGTTATAGTATACTTAGGAATTCCCATGGGAACAGGAATTAGAGGGAAAATCCTTTTGTGTGAAAAATCTAAACCGCTTAAGTTAGACGCTTGAAATTTGGTATGTAGGTACCTTAGTAAACTTAAAGCTTAGTTACAACAGGATATTGCAAAATTCCCACGGGAACGGGAATTAGCGGAAAAATCCTTTTGTATGAAAAATCTGGCATGCAGATACCTTAGTAAACTTAAAGCTTAGTTACAACAGGATATTGCAAAATTCCCACGGGCACGGGAGTTAGCGGGAAAAAACATTTGTATGAAAAAATGCAAACCGCGTAAGATAGATGAAGGGGGTAAAACGGGATCCACGCGTACGAAGTCGCGGGCGGCTGCTAGTTTTAAATAAGACACAGAACTGAACTAGATTAGTGATTGATATAAATTGTCCGTAGATAATTGACTTTTTTATCTATATTATATAAATTTATAAATAAAGTTGAAATACAAATAGGTACCTACATTACATGGATAGCGTGACAAGCTATAGTATGTTTGTTGCAAAATAATTCCAGTTGTTAAAGTTAACAGCAAATTAATGAAGCTGTGTTTAATTTGAGCGTATTGTTAAGCAAATTATTTATTAACCTACTATTAACGCATAAAATTGCGAGTTTTAAATTTCAACACTTATCAACGTGTTATATTAAATTATCAGTGTATCATGTGTTTACACTTAATTGAATATTAATTAATAAATATTTTCATAGATACAGTTAGCAGTGATACTTAAATTAATGTTGGCCGTGAAATTTTGGCACAGCAAAATAGGACTATAACCTCTTCCAGTATTTTCGCTTAAATGTTGTAAATGGCGACTAATGTTTTGTTTTTACGCATTAAACGATGAATGCCTTGTACGGCGCATTTATGTGTCAATCAGTACAGTAACAACTAAAGCCCTTGATAGAGTGAAGTATAGGCAAAACGCGATTTAGACTAATTACGTTGTAAGCATACAGCGAACAAAGAATACAATCACCAATTATGGTTGAAAATCGGCACTAAAGAAAACGTTAATAACGCATTCCTGGTAGCCTACGATGAATGCGTTGTACAACGCATTTAGACGTCAATCGGTAGATAGTAAATAGCTCGAACAGCTCGATTATTGCGGGCTAATGGCTGTGGTCGGCTCTCACTCGTTAGATAGGGATGGGGTGTTGCTATCGATAAATGGAGACATCCTGCTTTTTTGTTGGAACTGTTTTTGCAGGATTCCGTTTAATAGTACACTTCTTGTTTTTCTAGCCTTTTTCCCCATTATTTGGTTCCCGTTTAGTAGTAAACATGATTTAATATTAACGTTCACACAAACATCCTTCTTGCAGTGTCCCGCAAAAAACCGATCCGTAGGAATTTGTAATTCGAATTTCTAACACACATTTATTATGCGTTGACGATAGTCCGTTTGACAAAACCATACAAATAGTACTGGTCTATGTTCGAGTTCTCAAACACTGTAAAGTAAATAAGACTATCGATATCGATACAATTACGCAACACACCGTCCCAGCACTAGCCGAACACAGACCGTGCACAACAGCTCACTCGGGCATATGATCTGCGGCTCGAGTCTATGCGCGACTGTGCCTGAAGAATAAGTGCAAATAATGCGAGTCTATTTCTGAGTTGGTAGTCAAATTCGCACGCGAGATATTTTCTGTCACACGTGATTCTATGAGATATTTTCACGCGTGATTCTCAATTTCTATAAGCGAGAACTGGCACTTCTTTCAAATAAAATAGAAAGTATTTATTTGTCCCAAAACAGGTTAGGTAGGTACATTTACAAGTTATCACAGTATACAACAGTGGTAGGAGACAAAAAGGTCTTGACTCTGTGATTGCAGGAGACCCACAAACCCTGTTATATGAAGGAGTAACAACCATCCATTCATCCTCACATACATTCGCTTTTAAAATATCCAAATTAGTAAAGATATCGTAGTAAGAGGCTATCTACTCATCATTGATTGATTTATCTTACTGGCCATAGCAATGTTGTGTTCCGACAATTGAAGGAAAGATAGCCAGTTCGTCTGTCGTTGAGGATTCCGGGTGAAGCTGGCTTCCACCTTCAGCCTGAACATCACTTTCCATCAAGTGTGTTGCATGCCATGATTTGTAGTGGCTAAAAAAAAGTTCCCACACAAGAATCTCCAAAAATCTAATTCCGATCGAATTCATCAAAAAATCATGCTGACCGCGCTTCCATCTAATCCGATGCACTCAAAAAAGATGGCCGCCAGCATCACGGAGGCACAGCGTTTGTGCAATCAAGACTGCACTCTACCCTTTGAGCACTAGCGCCGTTTTCATTTGCATAATTTGATTTTTGATACGCCGCATGTGCTGAAGAAATTCGGTGCACTCCCGAAATTCAGGTAGATTAGGTGGGCGCATGATTTTATCTTGGCTTTAGGATTTTGTTGTTGGTATTATAGTTGTAGCTTTTAAAACACCTTAATGGAAAAGGGCTACTATAAAGTTGATGATTATGGATGTTTAATTGCCTAGCTCGCATAAATACTTATGTACCTATATTTTAAAGACTGTAAACTCTTGAAAAGGAGGCTGACAATATAGTGACTGAGTTTCTTGCGCTGCTTCTTCTCAGCACTGGCCCATTTATTGTCCCGAAGTAGTGGTACGGTTAATACTGGAACGTGTCAAGTGATTTTTAAAAGCGTATTAGCGTAAATAAATGAGTGTTATGGTTTTTTCTTGATAAAGATGTCCAACATGAAACGTCTCAGCTATGAAAAGGTGGAAACGATAAGTGATTTCACTCGATTATTTCTAAACTACACAAGGTATCGAAAAACTGGTAACTGATCCTGAAAGTGCTTCACGAGCTCTTAGGCTAGTTTCCTGAAAAAATTTTTTTAGTCCGTCATGTTTAATATCAAAAAATATTGGACACATATATTTTTATTTGTCAATCTAAAAAATAATTACATAGTTATGCTGCGTTGAAGTTCCGCACGACGTCACAACGTGCGGCACTTTTATGCAAGCATTGACGTCACGGGCCTCTTCTTATGAACTTTGGCGCGCTTTATCTCTTTAAATTTTCATTAGTTTGAAAAAGTGAAAAATACGTGTAGAGTATTTTTTGATAAGTTAACTGACGGACTAATTAAAACTCTTGCTTTTTGACCCAGGAAACATCCCTATTAACTGGATCTGTTCGAACCTCCATACTAAATGTATGCCAGACACAATATTAAAATTGTTGATTTTTTATATTAAATAATAAACACTTAAAATGAACTCGTAAATTGCATTCTTATTTAAAATTATTCATGGAAAACATTGGTTCTAGGCTTTACTTGCTATAATATTATTAAGACATGAGTGCCATGACTGTGGCAGTACTAAATGTATGAAAGATGGAAACATTGAATTTTCGGATAAATGCAGTTTATTTGGTAACTTATTATTCATACCGTTGCATAGTGCTTGTGAAGCACTTTCAGGATCAGTAACCAGTTTTGGAAAGCTTGTATAGTTTTTAATATTAAGTGGTTTTACTAAATGTATGGAAGCTGGAAACTTTAAATTTTCCGATAGATCCAGTTTATTTTGTAATCTATTATTGGTACCGTTGGATAGAGCTCGTTAAGCACTTTCAGGATCAGTAACCAGTTTTTCGATATCTTGCATACTTTAGAAATAATCGAGTGAGATCACTTATCGTTTCCACCCTGTATAGTATACAGTCATATAAACATGCTTTTATTCTTTCTTATTCTCTACAGAGTCGACTCATCACAGGAGGTGTATAAAACGCACTTTATTTTTCGTTTCAATGGCGTTTATATTTATGACGAATTTAGTCTTCATGAAAATTATTTATTATGGATAGAATATCTTTATGAGATAAAATCTGGAACGAGGTTTTTCAGTTATACACTTAAATAACAAATGAAGACGCCTCATTATTATTGCAAAGAAGCTTCAATTTCATATTTCTTTTTTTCCAAAATGGAAAATATGGAAAGTTAGCGAAATCTGTCGCTACTCAATAAATAAGTACCTACTCACTCGTGTATATTTTACTTAATCCAAAAACCTAATAGAATCCCATAGGGTTGTATTCCATTCCCGAAATCCAAACAGACGAAGCAAGAGCTATATTTCAACCACCCCAAGCTCCCAATAAAGTTTCGAATAATTTTCGTCCTGACTAGGGATGTTATGGATATCCGTAACCGTAACCGAAAATATCGGATATCCGAAATAAAAAATATCCGTAACCGTAACCGAAAACGATTCAAAAGTTTCGGATACAGGCGGAGTTTAAATCTTAATATGTATTTGTTACCTACTTGTCTGGCATTCCCTGGCACCATCTAATATCCCCGCCTGTTTTACCTTTATCATAGGTGTCGTCATAGTACATAAAGTGGCTATGTGGGTCGCGCAGCATCTTGCTATTTGAATATTACATTTTAAAGTTCTAATATCCGCAGGTAATCGAAATTATCCGAAACTTTCGGATAATCCGAAATGATTATATATCCGTAACCGTAACCGAAACCGGTATAATATTATTGTAATATCCGTAACCGAAATAACCGAAACTTCATATCCACAACATCCTTGGGCCTGACCCTTTCCCATAAGTAACATATCGGTTCCCCCCACCCCATTGGTATGACCCACTAATCTCGCAAATGCGTCTATACGTCGCTTTTATTATACTATCCTGTTTACACTAAAACCTAGTAAAGCGGTTTAATTTTTAATCTCAATTTCTCACACGGCGCCGGAAAATTAAGCTTGTGTAAAATACCCTTTATCGTATCTCGGGTTTCATGGGGAGAGGCTGCGGTTTCATTGGCAGCGAACATGAATCTTTAGTTCCTTACTATTCCTTATAAATATTGCTAACTGTAGGTATCATTAAGCCATAGGTCTATAAAAAAGTAGAGTTTGCGACTATTAATCAAATCATACTTGCGAAAATCAGAAAACTATAAAATAGATACAGGCCAGCTACAGGCTTCCATCTGCAAGATTGCTGTTAATTAGCAAAGCACATAAATCACATAATGCAAGGCAGGCTTGTTAAGATTATAAATAAACTGTCATTTTCAACCAAATACGAGTATGAGTAGTCTTCAATTCATGTGACAAAAAATTGCATGCTTATCACAAAAGAAAGTTCGTTCGTTCGTTCGTCTCAGCCAAATGACGTCTACTGCTGGACAAAGGCCTCCCACAATGAACGGTCCTGCGCTGCCCACATCCAGGCTCTTCCCGCGACCTTTACCAGATCGTCGGTCCACCTAGTAGGAGGCCTGATAAAAGAAAGTATTCCGCTGTAATTCTAACCACCGCCTCTTGATCTCATAACCGTAAATCATTGTTTTGCCCGGCTCTAGATAGGTTGATGCGGCTAATTCCGCTGGGGGACTGATTTAGATCCTGGAGTAGTTCAGATTTGATAAGTGAAAACCTCTTAAAACGTAGGCTGTGTTTCGTAGTTCTAAAGACCTGAGCATACAAACTGACGGAGTTGTAGGGCAGCGGAGATGTTGAGGATAGAAAGGCCGTGTTTCACAAATTTACTTTATTGGCAGGTCTGCACAAATACAGCACAAGTGTGAAGGCCGGAGTAAGAAATGCTACTGGGCGCGATAGCGCTCAAATACAAACGTCATAAGACCAAACGAATGAATGACAAATGTTAATGTTGGAACCCAACAGGAACGAATCTCAGTCCCTCGACAATTTGTCACCCGCGATGACATTGTGGCTTCCTCATCGCTGAGTGACGCAATATTGGCTGGTGTCACTCCCGCGATATCGCGCGCGACAGAGCGGCGACGTTTGATGTTGGTAAAGTCCGTTTTCAATTATCGAGCGAAGCAAACCTCTAGTGGTTACAGAGTTGCATCCTTTCATTTGAAGTTCCGTGGTTCGAATTTTATGTGAAAATTGATAATTTTAAATTAGCTTTGAATATTTAACACGGCTTTCTTTGAATGGAATTTTTAATACTTTGCCCCAAAAATACTAAACATTATTATGGTGACTCTAATTATATAGTTTAGCATGAAGGACTTACAAACATTCATCTATCCTTATTAGTATCAATTTAAATCGAAAACTACTTACACGAGTACATCGCTTCAGATGCGATATCGATTTTATGCTCTCTATTCAAGTATTTTACTATGATAGCAATCGTTGATTTTCTCACTTCTAAAAGCGCCACACCCTGTTCCAATGGTAAACAATCAAAAAAAATAAAAATGTTCTTATTTACCAAAGAAATTCTGTGTCTCAAGAGGCACGTATCTTTCCTCTTAGTTTAAACTAATACAGCGATACAGTAAATAAGTTGAGGAACCCTAATAATAAGAGACAAGAGTAGAAAATACAAAGATTTTACGTGACCAAAATTCAATACGGTTGTTCGGGGGCATACGTGATACGGGTGCGGGATACCGTGCTTGTAGGTTAGGGGACTGACTTTCAAAAATTTAGTTCTTCATTTCATTCTACTCATTAAGTTTAGAAAAAGGTTACATAAACTTTTGTTTGTCACCCGTCATCCGTTTGCACTGGAAGGAAAGTCGTTCCTTAACTTCGAACTCCTATACTATGTTCTTCTTCCGATTGATTTCGTCATAACTTTCCACAGGGATAAACTTGACCTTCATTGCTTGGGTTTTTATTGGCGGTCAAGCTGTAGATTCTAGCTTCACAGTAGTTGCAGTGGTGGGAATAGTCCCGTACCCATTACTCCGTAAGCCCACAAGCTTAGATGTTCGTTCGTTTCAGCTAAAAGACGTCCACTGCTGGACAAAGGCATTCCCCAAGGATTTCCACAACAACCGATCCTGCGCTTTCCGCATTCAAGTGCTTCCCGCGAGCTTGCGGGAGGCTTGCCCTCACTACGTCATCCGGTCTGTAGTCGCCACTCGAGAACTTTTCTTAAAATAGTTTTGATTAAATCTGATATAATTGAATAATTATTATTGCCGTCAATGATTGCTTTCAAGTGTCCGATATTTCGGCACTATTGGTGATCATGGAATAACTGAGGAACTGGCGGATAAATCTGATAGAATAGATATTTTGATTTTAATGTTTTTGATGATAGATTCTCCCTAGTTTAATTCAAATTGTGTCATAAGCTGTTTCCAATAATATTTGTTTCCTATCTCTTGGCCTACAAACCTGGTCGAAGCGGTAACAAAAAAGAATCTCAAGTCAGTATTTATTATCAGAGGACTATGGCTCCTCATTAACTTATTCCCTAGCCGGGATTATTAGGCCAACAATAATATTATTACATTCATTGCTTTTTGCTTGACCGGGCGAACTGCTCGGCTGGCAAATTGGGTTGTTTTATATAATGTAACAAAGTGGAACAAGGTTGCCGAAAAATGTAATAATAGGGGTTGGGTCACAATTCACTACAAAGTCCTTGAAGTAAATAATGAAAAGACGATTTTCAATTGTATGAAAAGTTGGTTCATTTTCTTTTGATTGTTGTTTGATTTCTAATTAGTAATCATCCGATCAGTTGATTTGAATGAATATCAGAAAATGTAAAAAGTTAAACCGTAACAGACACAGGATCCTTTTTGTATATCTATCCATTGTTATTTTTGTAGGTTTCTATTTACAAAAAAGTCCTGTATTCCATGACACAGTAACATAATGCATAAATGTTTAAATAAAGTTTTTATGACAGAGTTAAATGTATGTGTACACAAAATACATAGGCAAAGGCTGGTAATACCACAGAATAAGTAATAGGGATGTTTCCTGGGTCAAAAAGCAAGAGTTTTAATTAGTCTGTCAGTTAACTTATCAAAAAATACTCTACACGTATTTTTCACTTTTTCAAACTAATGAAAATTTAAAGAGATGAAGCGCGCCAAAGTTCATAAGAAGAGGCCCGTGACGTCAATGCGTGCATAAAAGTGCCGCACGTTGTGACGTCGTGCCGAACTTCAACGCACCATAACTAGGTATGTAATTATTTGTTAGATTGACAAATAAAAATATATGTGTCCAATATTTTTTGATATTAAACATGACGGACTAAAAATTTTTTTAGGAAACTAACCTATAGTAATACTAACTTGTTCCGTAGACGTTCGTTCGTTCGTTTCAGCCAAATGACGTCCACAGCTGGACAAAGGCCTCCCCCAAGGTTTTCCATAATGAACGGTCCTGCGCTGCCTGCATCCAAGCTCTTCCCGCGACCTTTACCAGATCGTCGGTCCACCTAGTAGGAGGCCTGCCCACGTTACGTCTTCCAGCCCCTGGTCGCCACTCGAGAACTTGCCTGCCCCACTGCCGTAGACGTAAAACTATCAAAATTAAATGTCAGCAATATCTATTACTTAAATCTGAAAGACCATTACTAAACTCGATTGCCCTTTTCTTAGGGCCCATATTCCACACCATCTAAATTAACCACGGACTCAATTTCCACAAAAAGTTCAAAGTTCTACCGCCAGAGGTTGCCACCGAACTTAGTTCAAATACCGCTGTGTGCTCGGAAAACAAAATTAAAAGTTCTACGTTGAACGCGGGCTGTAAGGTGACGTATAAATCGATTTGAGGGCACATTGATGGTAAGTACGAGGGTAGAATGGTAGTTTTGTGCCGGTTTTCACCGTCAATCCTTAAATTTTAAGTGACCCTTATGAAAACAAAATTCCTGTTAAGCGTTTTCAAGGCGAGAGTGAATAGGCACTTACAGATTATATGTACCATCCTAGACTGCATCTCACTTAACACCAGGTGCGATTGCGGTCAAATACCTGCCTTGTCTAGCATAAAAAAAAGTTACCATAGGGGTCACTTAAAAATAGGATTGATGGTGAAAACGGGCATTAGGCTCGTATGATATGAATATAATCAGCACTTGCTCAACAATCGGGTGAAGCTCGCTGTGTGTGGATAAAAAAAAAACAAAAAAAACTATAGTTGAACTAATTATTAGAATTGAATAGATAGATACACTAAGTTTGAGACAATAACCGATTCCAGATTCTAGGAACGCTAATTCGATCCACGTAGACTTCTGGACTATTGCTCCTGACAATATAAGCATTATCTTATCTGTTATGGGGAAAACTTCTGCCGAGGAACAGGGGTTCCTTGAGGGGCACTTTACATGTCTCCTTATCTTTTGGGCCCTACCAGCGCATCGAGACTAACATTGTGGCAAGTGCTGAGAAGCAACGCCGGAAAAAACTCAGTCACTACTAGTTGCCAGTTATTATTTGAAAAGTCAAAAGTAAAGTAAGGGTATAGCCTAATTCAAGTATAGTTCTTGCAACTCACGAAGGCGAGTGAGCTTTACTTGGGTGTGTACATGCTGGGTGTTACTATGTAATGTACGTATTTACAGAAAAAAAAAACTAGTAAACCGTTGTCTAGTACCCATAGCAGGTACAAGCTTTGCTTAGTTTGGGACTAGAAGCGTAGTGTAAAATGTCCAAGGATATTTTTATTTAGGTATATTTATTTATAATGCACCTTCTCATCACATTACCTTGTCCCCAGCGAGGCTCGTACCTGCAACCCACATTTCCTACTAGTACCCACCAGTACCAAGCCAGACGACAAAACCCGTGATGTCCCAAAATTCATTAATTCCCGATCGATGTCCCGAAGGGTGGTTTTTCATTTTCCGCAAGCTCGCTAATAAATCAGACATAAGCCGCGTGCAAACAGATGTACATCTGAGAGGTTTAGCGGTTCCCAACTTCGGTGCCCGGCTTAGCCGTTGACAAACACTGGCTAGTATTACGTAACGGCGATAGGATAGCCGCTTTAAGGCTAAGATTATAGCGAAAGTTATTTTCTGTTTGCCCGTCTACACTACAAGGTTCAAGACTACATTGATGCGAGGTCAGCTCAGTCTGCACATTATTGATGTACTAGCTTTCCACCCGCGGCTTCGCCCTCGTGGAATTTTGCCTGTTTCAAAAACCGGGTTAAAAACCATCCTATGTATGTTTCCCAGGACTCAAAATATCTCTATGCCAAATTTCATCAAAATCGCTTCAGTGGTTTAGGCGTGAAAGCGTGACAGACAGACAGACGGACGGACAGACAGACAGACAGAGTTACTTTCGCATTTATAATATTCTAGTGTAGATTGTTGCAATTCACGAAGGCGAGTGAGCTTTACATGTATGGTGGCTAGCTACTATTCGTTTTCAAAAGTTTTGATAGACATTACTCTATCGTGATGTGTATGTACATACACAAGTAAAGCTCACTCGCCTTCGTGAATTGCAAGAACTATACTAGTTTTTGATACAAAGTAAGCTTACTAATATTTTTTGTACCTTAGTTCTTTTTAGAGCTGTCCTGCAGTTTTTTTGAGAAGTTTTTTTTAATTTATTTATTTTCTAAGAAAACCAACCGTTTTTCTGAAATTAAATTATAGCTAAAACATATCCAAAATCATGGCAAATAACGTAATCCGTCCATTAGACCAATTCCAACAGATATTCAGATGAGTCGGCGTTAATAGGAACGGACGATTTGCTAAACATTTATTCACTGCTTTATTTTATATTAGCTGTGCCCCGCGACTTCGTACGTGTTTAGTCTACATTTTAGCTAGAAAACGTATGGGAAAACGGGCTGTTTTTAGAGTTTTCCCGGAAATTTTTCGAATTTTTCTCGCCGTAAAAACCATCCTTGGACTTCAACGAACATAAAAAAAAAAGATAAAATAAGTCCAGGCGTTGTTGAGTTATGCGCTTACCAACACATTTTGCGATTCATTTTTATATTAAAGACTAGCTGTGTTCGCGACTTCGTTCGCATGTAAAAGTTTGAATAATATTTTTCTTTACTACTCAGCCCCTATTGGCTATAGGGTAATCAAAATCAAAATCAAAAATATTTATTCAGTTTAGACCACAAGTGGCACTTATGAACGTCAAAATTTAAATAATAAAAAAGAAAAGGTAGCCCTTATGGGGCACTTTACATGTCTCCTTATCTTTTGGGCCCCTACCAGCGCTAAGAGACAAACATATGGCAATTGCTGAGAAGAAACGCCGGAACAAACGTTATACATATAGCCATTTAAAATGTTATGTAGCCTAAAGTCTTCCTCGATAAATGGGCTATAAGTATAGATTAGTATACAACATCGCTTTGCTTTAATTAAATCTCTTTGATTGAAAAGTAATATTGAATATAGATTTATATCTGCTTGCTCAAGCAGAAATATTTGCCAGTTTCTACTCCCTCAGACTATGTTCACAACTAGTTCTGTAAAGTACTAATCCTAAACCCACCACAATCATCTGTGTACAGAGCCATCGCAAACAGATTGCAAGTTCCAAGCCCCAAGTACCGGGCCGACGGCGGAGGCACGCGCTAGGCTGAGCTTCATTATACGGCGACCTTTATGTAATTACGGTTTAGAATAGCTGTATAAGTTGTTATTAAATTATCTCTTTAACTTAAAAGTACATTGTTGTTTAATTAGATCTTTCAAGCTTAGAAGGATCTTTCACCTACTGATGTAAACCCATTTTCGCAAAATAAATGATTTGATTTGATTTGATTTGATTTGATTTGAAGGATCTAAGAAACGCTATTGAACCTGGCCGCGGCTTCAGTAGTTTTTGGTCTGACATAAAGAAGTTCTTATTCCATACAATCGATATGTTTTTTTTCTGATTGGAGTTTCTCATACCAGTCAAATTAATGCAGTTACTTACGTAATTTTCTGTTATCACATTCGAGTACTCTCCAAATTGTGCAAATGCAGTCTATGATGAAGAAATCTTACTCAGCTATTAATATACACCTGTGCCTTAAAGTGTTTGGAGCTATTTTAATCCGGAAATTTATTGCCGTTGAGGTAGAAAAATTCTTGAGTGGCGACCACGGACTGAAAAACGTAGTGCAAACAGAGGTCTCTTACACGGTGAACTGACGACCTAGAGAGAGTCGTGGGAACCACCTGGATGTGAGCAGGAACAGTCGTTGTAGAAATCCTGTAGAAACTTTTGTGGATGTCATTTGATTGAGACAAAAGAATAAACGAAATCGAGAACAAGGATACAGGGAATCCCCTCACACCAAATGGCATATTACAGCCCATTTTTGGAGTCAAAGGAGGGTTATGTTTTATTTAGTAAAAATATCAAGTGGTATATTCCCAACAGTTCTTCGCGAGATAAAAGGCCAGGCTAACTATGAGAAGCGCCGACTGAATACTAAACGCTGCGGCCAGCGATCGCTGCGCAACACTGCAAATTGACAATTTAGCAAGCGCTCCGCTTTACGGCGCTCTCCGCTTGATTATGTGGTCATCAGGCTAAAGAAAAGGCTGTAGCGGATTTCCGCACAGTTTATACAGAATGCATGTATGTTAAATCACCTTAATCAGTCGTCTTTAGGTATACTAGACTAGAGGCTAGGCTACCAAACAGTTTAACATCTTAATCTAGCTGGCGCTCTATCTAATGTACCAAAGACAAAATGTAGGATTTGACCTACACTCTCCACGTTTGTGATTTTTTTTCGTCACGACTATCTTTAGATAATTCATTAAACAAGCTTGATACTAACCTAGCCTTTTAATAAATTTTTGAGCTTTGTTTTTCGACCCTACCACCCTAAACTCATTCATGAGTATTTTTTTAACAGCATTATCTTCAAAACTAAAATAATCTTAAACATTGGACATCCTCCAAAAAGCTTAATCGCTGAAAGCTTATTCCCAAGCGTTTTGCATGCAAGTATGTTTCAGCCGAAGCAAATAATGCGTCTTACCACCTTACTAAGGGACGATGTCGTAACTTGATATCGCATTTATACCGTATTTGACTTGATATCATATGAAACAGGAGCTAAGTTCGGTATAATAAAAGACAGTTGACATTGTGAATAAAAGAGGAGGGGATGTATCGTCACCGTTTATAAAGAAGGATAGAAATAAACTTCAAGCTTTACCCGTATTCACAAACGATGCTTGCTTAAGTGAAGCAGCAAATCGAACGCACGTTAAATAGAGCTCTGTCATTAGTTCGTGTGTCACCCTGTGCATTCACGCGCACTGTGAGACCACATAGTAATGGTTGTGAATACGGGCGTAAGTTTAGTATTATTACCATAAACAAAAATGTTTTTGTCTCAAAACAAGTTAGGTTTTTTTACTTCTGAAACGTGACTGCTCTAGTCTGCCAGTTTAGATAACATAGAGGGTTAGGGGAAGAAAGTTATAATGAGTGTTCTATGTTTTATTTCGATTCTTGTACTCCTGAACTAGGTACTACTAAGTCAAAATCAAATGATAGAGTCAGACAAATTGGAGAAATACTTCGTTCCTTTCAGCTGAATGACGTCCACTTCTGGACAAAGGCCTCCCCCAAGGATTTCCACAAAGAGAAATACTTCATTTCTCATTAATGTGTTTGTGTCTCAGAGCCATCATCTCTGCTTTTTCATAACCGACTTTAATACCTCTTTCATGTTTGAACTTTAAATTAGTTTCAAAAGAAAACCAGACCATTCCCAGGTTATATAATAACCGGTTCGTACTGACCATTCCCGCAAGCACAAAGCAACTCAAGCTCTCAGAGGCACTTCCAAGAAGCGATGGCGGACAAACGAGTCAACAGCTCGAGGGTAGATTGCGCCGAGCGCTGGCTAACGACGATAATGATCACTTGGAGCCGCGAGATGCGGTTTGCCGTTTTATTTTTAGTTCAGCGTGGTATACGCTAACGATTTGTTTTAACGCAATATATCAACGGGTTTTTCAAACTCGGTGTTTTTTGGAATCGCTTTGACAAGAATACACTTATTGTAACAACATTAACCGCCTTATTTATAAAAGTTTCACCCTAGTTGAAATCTGACTTAAATTGTCATTTAGTATGGAATTTTATTAAGGGGGTAAGAGTGAAGCTTGATGTGCCGTCGTCTGTTAAGTACACTATAGATGCGTTGTATTGACTTTCACAGTCTTCTAGTGTAAGGGCTCTGGTGTCAAACTTTATATTCGAAGTGTCTGATATTTTCTGATCTGACGAAACGGGTTGACCCTTCCTTTCTGTGATCCCTATTGAACTAATAGAATATTGCTATAGATTGTAATAGGGTCTCGATGAAAAATACTTCCGTGTTTGATAGAACAAGATATTTTTTTATAAGTAAGTGCTATGACGGATCAATATTATTAGGTTGACTTACGCTTGAAGTTACTACAGTGATTTTTCTATTTTTATTAAGTGCCCTATCTAGAGATCATCATCATCATTTCAGCATAGGACGTCCACTGCTGAACGTAGGCCTCCCCTAATGCTTTCCACGTTGATCGATTGGTAGTGGCCTGCATCCAATGCTTCCCTGCTACCTTTACGATGTCGTCGGTCCACCTTATAGGTGGACGTCCCACGCTGCGTTTTCCGGTACGCGGCCTCCGTCCAGTGGTTTGGGCTGTGCGTTGATAGATCACTATGTCAGTCAATCAGTCAGTCAGTCAGTCCGTCAGTCAGTCCGTCAGTCAGTCCGTCAGTCAGTCAGTCACCTTTGAGTTATATATATTTAGAGTCACATCTAATATCTACACAAGTTACCCATTACGGACGTACAATATAAGTAAATAAAACAAATCAAAAACATTACAAACTTTAAACCAACAGTAACGGTTAATTAATAGAATTTAACACCAGAAACTCGACGCTGACCAATATAAACGGACGCCCAAACAATAAGAACATTAACAGTCAGATTCTATTGTCACAATAGAGACCGTAAATCAAAGATATTAAATACTGAACGAAGTTCACTGCAAGTAATTAAGGGGGGAGTATAAATCAATCGCGCGCAGCGAGGTGCCAGAATTAATGGGACACCAATGTCCCGGGACGGAGAGTAAGTAGGGACAGAATGGGCACAAAATATAAACACAACTAGTGACCCGCCCCTGCTTCGCACAGGAACAATCTATTATACTTAAAACCTCTTGATATCACTCTATCTATTAAAAAAACGCATCAAAATCCGTTGCGTAGTTTTAAAGATCTAAGCATACATGGACAGACAGCGAAGTTAATACTGGGTTAATAGAAGCTAATACTGGCTTTTTTAAAGCCTATTTGTAGAAATTAATGAGTTTTATGAGTTTTTTTTTATGAAGCGACTTGGTTTTACAATTTATATGACTTTTTCGTTCGTTTGAATCCAAATCCGTCCACTGCTGGACAAGAGGATCACCTACGCATTTCCACAACAACTGGCTCTGCCCGCATCCAAGGCTTCTCTGGACCTTTCCTAGATCGTGGGTCCACCTAGTGGGCCAGCCCACACTACTTCTTTCTGGCCGTGGACCCAGTGGTCGTCACTCGAAAACTTTTCTGCCCTAACGGCTATCAGCTCTACGAGCTATACAGGGTGGAATTTTCTAATGCCACCTGGAGGGAAAGTAGTATTAATACTGTAGATAGAAAATTTGACTGAAAGAAAACATTCCTTTATTTTTGAAAAGAAAGAGAACTGCATTCAAAGATTTTCGAAATTTTTTCGAAAATTCACTACCGTACCATACAATTTTCTGTACATAATTAAAATAATTTAAGATTTTATGGGATTCCTTTCATTTTATTTATCAAGTTTGTTAGAGAGATTTCATCCTTATACTTGACCCTAACGATCGATGCAATAAAAATACAGGGTGTAATTTTTAACATATTTTAGTTGGTTCGATTCCCGGGTGTGGCAAGCAAATTTTTGGAAATCTTTGAATGCAGTTCTATTTCTTTTCAAAAATAAAGGAATGTTTTCTTTAAGTAAAATTTTCTATCTACAGTATTAAGAGTACTTTCCCTCCAGGTGGCATTACAAAATTCCACCCTGTATACTCCACCCACTGCTACTTAAGTTTGGCAATACAAATTACTATCTTCTTTGGTTCTCCTACATCCCTTCATTGCTCATTTGTAACCACGTGTGACTATTTAAATTTTAACTTATTGGGTGAATCGATTCAGAAATTACTGGCATCAAATACATACTCGACATGGATACGAAATTAATTTAATAAACTTAAAAAATTAATGAATTACTGACAAACATTACCGTTTAATAAATGAAGTTAATACCTGCCTTTTTGAACTTTAACCGCAAAACTATGACCTGAAAATATGTGCCTGTAATCTCCTTTAATTAATCAATTTTACGTCATGAAACTAAAGCTGATATAATTATTCAAAGCTTCATTTCAACATTTAATTTAAATTACATTAATATTAATTTAATATTCAAGAGAGTAGGTTCCATAATTCCGTTGGCTTTTTGATCGGTTCACATTGCTGTGTAGTAATTTAATTAAATATGGTTTTATGACTGCTTTACGTTAATTAAATGAAGTGATTATCTTTTCAGTGAGCATTAATATCATAATCATAATCATAATCATAATATCTTTATTGCTTCATGTGGTACAAACAAGGTATTAAAAATAAAATAGTCCCAGAACATGAGCCCTGTGAGGGCATTGCAACATTATACATAATATTAATTAAGCTTAATCTAAATTATTTTAATAAATGTAAGTACAAATTCTAATTAATTTTTGAGATCATACAATTCTTTCAAAGAGTAAAAACATTTCTTTAATAACCATTCCTTCAATTCTTTACCAAACAAATTATCATTTTCAATATTCTTTATATTCGTAGGTATCTTATTATATAATTTTATTGACATATGGTAAGTGCCTGAGCTAACTAGATGCAATTTAGTAAAAGGTTGTACTAGTCTATTTCTATGTCTTAAGTTTCTTTCTTGTGAATAAAGATCTTTTGCTTGGACATATTCATGGAGATTTTTCCTGAGAAATTTACAAATTTCTAATATGTACATTGAGGCAAGTGTAAGAATATTTAGCTTTATGAAGTGAGGTCTGCAACTTTCCCTATCTGTGATGTTAACAAGAATTCTAAGGCATCTCTTTTGCAAAATAAATAACTGACTTACTTCCGTACTGTTACCCCAAAGAATGATCCCGTAATTCAACCAAGCATTAGCGTAGGCATAATAGGCAATGGTAGCAGTTTTTAAGTCCGTGCATTTTTTCAACTCGTACAGTGCATAAGTAAATTTTGAGAGTTTAGCGGCAATTTTTTCTATATGTGGTTTCCAATTAATATTTGAATCTAATTCTATTCCTAATAGGGTACATGAGGTCACGAATTTTATGCTATTATTATTTAATGTAATATTTGTTTGGAGGGGTTGTTTTTGCCTTGGTTTAAATTGTATCAATGATGTCTTAGCTATATTAATTTCTAAATTGTGGTCTTGTAACCATTCTAATATTTTGTCTATTGTACTATATAGTTGGTGTTGCAGGTCTTGGCTGTTGTTACATGGAAAAACTATAGATATATCATCAGCGTATATTATGCATTTCTTATCAATACAAGTTACCACGTCGTTGATATAGATTATAAATAAAATGCACCCCAATACACTACCTTGGGGTATTGAACGTACTACTTGCAGTTTTTGAGATCTAGTACAATTTAATAGGCCAGAACTACAGTCATAATAATCAATTTCTACAAATTGTGCTCTATCATTTAAATACGACGCAAACCATTGATGTGCTATTCCTCGAATACCTATATCGTATAGCTTTTTTAATAAAATTTTATGGGAGACCCGATCATATGCTTTACTCATATCCAACATTATTCCTATGGCATATTTATTTGTGTTTATTATATTTAAAATATCATTTACGTATTTATAAACGGCTGTAATAGTAGATCTTTCTTTTCGAAAGCCATGCTGACTATCATTGAAAACATTGTATTTTTTACAAAAAGATTGAAGGCGGATGGCCATTGCGGTTTCAAAAATTTTAGAAAAGGTCGACAAAAGGGCTATTGGGCGAAAGTTTTCGGGTTCTTTGGCATTAATTTTTTTAGGAACAGGTTTTACTACGGTTATTTTTAATAAATCAGGAAACGTGGCTTGTTCAAAAGATTGGTTAATTAAATATGTAAGTGGTTCAACTAGCTCCTCTCTACAGTACTTAATTAATGTAGGTGGAAGTTCATCAATACCATAACTTGACTTGTTTTTTAATTTTTTAATAATGTTTGTTACCTCAAGTGTAGTGACTGGTCTGAGATACATGGTGTTATTAATTGGTTGTACTACAGGGCGGCCTTCGGGAATCCTAACCTTATTATCACGCGATCCCACTGAAACGAAATATTTGTTGAAAGTATTTGCGACCAAATAGGGGTCTTTTAAGTTATCTCCGTTGTATTTTAACTGTATGTTTTTATGTATTTTTTTATTTCTTTTATTAGTTCGCTCTTTTATAATTTGCCACATGGCTTTAGTTATGTTTTTTGATGTTTTTATTCTACTAATATACTGATTTTTCTTCGATGTATTTACTGCAACTTTTAAGAGCTTTACATATTTTTTATAATAATTATTTAATGTATTGCTATTTATTTGTGATATTAATACTTTAAGAAGACGCTTATTTTTACATGATACTTTTATACCCTTAGTTAACCAAGGTTTTATTTTATTTTTAACTAATGTATTTTTCTTAGGAATTACAGAATCAAGTAGAGTAGTTAATTGATCAAGAAACATTTTATAGTTTTCATTTATATTTTTGTCAGCAGTAATAATATTATTCCAATTTATTGCCAATAGTTTTTCTTTAAATAACGCTAAGCTTTTTGGGTTAAATTTTCTTTTGTATACATAGTGTTCCTGATTATCAGGTAAAAGTCCTAATTTATTTAAAGTGATTGAGATACCTCTGTGGTCTGAAAGCCCATACTCTTTAACATCAACATTCATACAGCTTGCATCAAAGTTAGTAAATATAGCATCCAGGCAAGTGGAGCTTGTGGCCGTTACTCTTGTAGGTTCTTTTACATTCTGATGAAAATTAAAACTCTTAAATAAATTAACCATATTTTTAGTTTCTGCTGTTCTGCCAAGAAAGTTTACATTTAAATCACCCCCTATTATTATATTTTTCTTTAAATATTTAGTAGTTAATAGTTTTAATAAATGTTCTAGTTGTGTATTAAATAAAGTTACTTCTCTTTTACTATTTGGCCAGTATAAAACTATTAATATTGTATTTAGACTAGGAAATTCAATTGCACACAATTCCATAATATATTCTATAGACAATAACTTAATGTCATCTAATTCAATAAAATCTATTTTATCCTTAATAAATATGCAAACACCTCCACCCTCACGATTGCTCCTGGCGAATTGACTAGCAAGGGTGTAGCCTTCCAGAGATAGCAGGTCAGTTTTAGCCGTAGTGATCCATGTTTCAGTGAAGCAAAGTACAGACAAATCAAATTCTTCAGTAAGGGCCTCTAATAAATGAAATTTATTCTTTATGCTTCTTATGTTTTGGTATAAAATTGTAAGTTTTCCGTCATTAGCGGCGAAAGGAATGTTTCGCAGCTCTCCCTCCGCATTATTATGTTAAATTACTATTTCTATCCCTCTGAAGGTAATAAAACCCTGATAGATGTCGCAGATGAAACGGGAGGAAAACGTTAAATAGAGAAAATACTATTTTGAAACTTTTTACTATTTTGAAACTTTTAATGATAATCCTAACTTTCCACATTAATAACTTATTTTCATCAGCCTCTGTTGTCGAATTAAACTTTCCTCCGGGACAAACTTGACCTTCACTGGTTGGGTTTTTTTTTATTGGCGGTCAAGCTGTAGATCCTGGCTACACAGGAGTTGCAGCGGTGGGAACGAGAGGTGGGAATAGTCCCGTTCGTACAATGCTCCAATCCCCAATATCTTAAAGCTTTTCAGAATCGTGAATGTTTTAGAATATACATAAATAATTTTATTTTCATCATCATCATCATCTCTGCCATAGGACGTCCACTGCAGAACATAGAACTGGGTGGACGTCCCAAGCTGCGTTTTCTGGACGCGGCCTCCACTCCAGACCCTTGCTGCCGTTTTCGTACGTAAAATAAAGCCAAATTTTTAGTGGCTTCAGTCAGTTCTGGTTTGGTCAGTTTAAATTTAGTTGCCGTCAGCTTAATTATTTAACTCTGCTTTTAAATTAGAAGGCTGTAACTGCTACGTCAGCAGTTGAGGTAGTTCAGTAGAGTTTGTATTTTCAGCGATGATCAGAATGTCAATGATGATCAATCATGTTAGGTAAATGAAAGACATTGTATGGTGTGGTTAGATCTTTTATTTCAAAAGCACAAAATTAACTTGTTACTAATATATAAATAAATAAATATTATTATTGTCATGTCAACACATTCATTCAATAACATATCGCAGTCACTTATCGTTGTACGGAACTATTTCCCACCTCTCGTTCCCACCACTGCAACTCCTGTGTAGGCAGGATCTACAGCTTGACCGCCACAAAAACCCAACCAATGAAGGTCAAGTTTGTCCCGGGGAAAAGTTAAACTGTCATTGGACCCGCAACGAAATTAATCAGAAGACTTATCGTTGTAACCGGGCCAGCTAGTTTATTATCTAAGTATGATTATGTTAATAATTATGTGGCGCGATTCGGCGGCACGAAATTAAAACACACGGTCCGTCGAACACAATTTATACCTAGCCACCTAAAAGTTTCGTATTTAACAACTTTCTGAATAAATTAGATGTTAGTAGGTGCCCTTGCTAGGGATGGTAGACATTATCGATGGTAACGCTATAGGGTTATCTAAATACAAATAACTCAAAGGTGACTGACTGACTGACATAGTGATCTATCAACGCACAGCCCAAACCACTGGACGGATCGGGCTGAAATTTGGCATGCAGGTAGATGTTATAACGTAGGCATCCGCTAAGAAAGGATTTTACGAAACTCCTTCCCTAAGAGGGTAAAACGGGATGCGTACGAAGTCGCGGGCGGCCACCAGTTAGGAATTAGAATTTAGTTCTCTGCCTTTAGAATGTTTTCAAATCTAAACTTGACTTTGTTATTTTATCCCATCGATAGTGATGTAACGCAAGCACTAGCTCGCTACATTCTGGCAGCCAATTTATGGGCCTCTAGTTTGTAGGGTTCGCCCAAACAAACTGTATTATTGTTGAAAATTTGGGACTGCTAACTCGCGATCGGTTCATTACCTGACAACTAAATTGCTGGTTATTTTTGCACGTGCAGCAATTTTAAACTTCGTTATTTTGAGACTAGTTACTTGATTAGAACATACACGTTACACAATTGTATTAGGCTTCAATTCCGAATTAAAGAAATAAAAATAATCAAATAAGTTAAGAGTAAAATAGCCCTAAGACCTTTGTCCAGCAGTGGACGTCATTTGGCTGAAACAAACGTACCTACGAACCTATTATTTCTGAGATTATGTAAGTCATGGGCTAGCACTTTTTTAAAATGATCCCTAATTATTCAGCTTTCAGAAAAGTATCAATTCAATGTTTAGAAAGGAGTAGTTTATTCACAATTTATGGTTTTTGGCAACAAATCAGAAGTTTCAAAAAAAACGAATAACTTGGTAATTCAACCATTCCAACCGGGCTTGGCCCCTGGTTCACGGGACTTAATTTGTTGCTAATGACCTCTAGTATAATTATTTTCAAGGAATAAGTCGAGTTTTCCTGTCACCCTGTATAAACTCTAACTTAAAAATTTAACTAAACGTCTCAATTTGTATAAAAACAGACTTGATTTATATGGAATGTCGTCTGAAAGTCAAAATATCTTCAGGACTCACACGTCGAAGCCTAAATCCATACATTAATTAGGTTTAGGTTATACCGAAAGTTATATCATCCCTGTACCAGACTCCCTCAGGAGGCATATTAGTGATTACTTTGCGGCAATTCCTTTAATCAGACAGGATTATTCGGTGTCGACGTGGAAATAATAAGGTGAGTATACAGGGTGGAATTTTGTAATGCCACCTGGAAGGAAAGTTCTCTTAATACTGTACTTAGAAAATTTTACTCAAAGAAAACATACCTTTATTTTTGGAAAGAAGGAGAACTGCATTCAAAGATTTTCGTAAATTTTTCAAAAATTCTCCACCATACCATACAATTTTCTGTAAATAATTAAAATAATTTAAGATTTTCCTTTCATTTGATTTATCAAGTTTGTTAGAGAGATTTCTTCCTTATACTTAACCCTATCGATCGATGCAATAAAAATACGGGGTGTAATTTTAAACAGATTGTGAAATTTTTAACAGGGTGAAGCAAGCAATTTTTTTGAAATCTTTGAATGTTAGTTCTATTACCATCAGGTGATCCGTCTGCTCGTTTGCCTCCTGTCACATAAAAAAAAAAAAAAAATATTGTTTGAAAAATAAAGGAATGTTTTCTTTGAGTAATATTTTCTATCTACAGTATTAAGAGTACTTTCCCTCAAGGTGGCATTACAAAATTCCACCCTGTATACTAGAGTATTCACTTGTAGCAGAACAACGAGCCGCTCTATGAAATTTTTAACGTTCTTGGTTCACCCTTTCACGAACCAAATTTCGTACATTTTACCTTTTTGTATCATTCGTAAGAACGTTCATTACAGTGTGCACTAGTTTATACTCACTTTTACTAGAATGTGGCACTTTTTATTACGAAAAACAAATGACAACTCTATTTTTCGAATGACTGTTTTTTGTTTTTTTTTAACGCTATTTTTCTACAAAAAAGGCCGGAGCATCAATGAAAAATGTTGCAAAAGCGGGAAAAATATTCAAACTAAATATTTTCACGCGTATGATGTCGCGAGCACAGCCAGTGTAAATATAACACGTACAGTTACCGTCAAATAGTTCATGACACCCAAAGCGACCAATTGGCTACTTTGTCACAAACTATTTGATTCTGACTGTACTCGCTAACATGAAACGAAATCGAGATGTTTTCCTGTCATATAATTAAAATACGAAACATTTGATTACTCGGAGCGACTCGACGTTTAATTTCCGTAAAGAAAGATTACATAAACAAAAATAACATGTAATTTTACTGTACTCTGCCTTTATTAAAACATTTTTCCTATTTGATGCTTGTTTTTATAAAAGTCCATATAGGTTATTAAAACAATGGTAGATAAAATACAATTCCTAGATATTTTTACACTTTTCCCAAATTAAGCAAAGTTTGTGATGGTCTGGTATTCACAGTATACACGACCATTACTAATATTAAAAATGAAAGTTTGTATGGATGTTTGTTACTCTTTCACGCAAAAAGTACTGAACAGATTTTGATGAAACCTTACAGTATATTGTTCAGACATCAGAATAACATATAGACTACAATTTTATTATCTGTGGCAAACTAAATTTTACGGGAGTAAGAGTAGGCGCACACCGTTGATTTTTCGTCGGCCGATATTTTAGTCGGGCTGTTGATCAGTATGGGCATGTATGGGAGTGCGCACACTACGCCGATTCGATTTGGCCGATTCTTCATACAATTTAAAACCGGGCACAACTATCGGCCAAGTAAAAATCAACGGTGTGCGCCTACTCTAAAGCCGCGGGCAAAAAACTAGTTTATACATATGACAAATGAAAATTAATCCTGCCTTTAGGCGGTATTTATTATTGACTGATTGGACAAGGATTTAATGGTTTCCAAATTATTACAATAAAATAGTTTTTTCCCGCAGCAATTTTAAGTTTTTATAACAAAAAATACATAGCTTTCAGTCTGCTAGTTAAGCACGTTGCGATTTAAATACGCTGAAAATTTCAGAAATATGTTTTTTGTAGTTTATTTTTTTGCGTAACATGCAAAAGTATCGCTTTTAAGCCTGCTGAACCAATTTTAATGTATTTTAGTTATTGGTAAATTAGATTGAAAGCTTGATTTAATAAACCATTTTTACACAAAAATAAAACTTGAATTTATGAATTTGAGTAATCAAATATTTTTCATGTTATTTTATGAAAAAAAAAGAATTAATACCTATAAGTAGATAAAGTCTTGTGCAAGAAATAAAGTGTTTTTAAAAGGAGGGCTTCTTATTCAATCCGGTAAAGGCTTTCTGACATACATCGTTCGTTCGTTCGTTTCAGCCAAATGACGTCCACTGCTGGACAAAGGCCTCCCCCAAGGTTTTCCACAATGAACGGTCCTGCGCTGCCCGCATCCAGGCTCTTCCCGCGACCCTTACGCTACGTCTTCCAGCCCGTGGTCGCCACTCGAGAACGTTGCTGCCCCAACTCAACGGCCCTCGTCTCTTCGAGCTATGTGCCCCGCTCACTGCCACTTGATTTTAGCATTTCTGAAACACATATTTACACACAAAGCAGCTGGCAAAATCTAGTTTTAAATTACTTCATTATTATCAACCACAGGCTAACTTAACAAAACAATTATAATACACAGCAAAATCAACAGAAACCGGCGTTTATTTGAATATTCATGTTTCGTCCGCGGTGGAATTAAGGTTGCCAAATTATAAACAGGTAGATATTAAGCTTCAACCACACCAACGCGTGCAGATCGCCATCGCTGGCGCGATCAAAGGCAAAGGGTTTGTCCAGGAGGGCGAATTCGCGGCGAATGTCTTCGCGCGAACACGAGCGTATGCGTATTTTGAAGCAATTTACTCGCGAATTTTCAACTAGCGCGTGTCTTGTTGACGCAATGTTATTGGCTGCTAGTATCTCGACAACGCGCATATGATTCTACGCGCGTAAGAATTCGCCCTCCTGGACAAGGCCAATGACAGGTTGCACGACCTATGACAGTCCGCGCGACCTGTCATTGGCCTATGATCGCGCCGGCGATGGCGATCTGCACGCGTTTGTGTGGTTGAAGCATTAGGGTTCGTTTCTACGGCAATCCAGTTTTGAGGGATCCAGTTATGCAGGAGGGACATGACGAGCGTGAGATCCAAATTATAAATTCGAACGGATAGGTTTTTTTCAGGAAAGTGCAAATGAGATGTTTGTGTTAGTTACCTACTTACGTTAATATTCAAACACGTACGTACCTACTGTTCAAGGCCTTTGTTTGTCACCTATCATCCGCTTTGCAATGGAGGGAAGAAGAACTTTAACTTCGAACTCCTATGTTCTTCTGATTAATTTCGTTGCGGGTCCAATGACAGTTTAACTTTTCACCGTAATAAACTTGACCATTACTGGTTGGGTTTTTGGCGGTCAAGCTGTAGATCCTGGCTACACAGGAGTTGCAGCGGTGGGAACGAGAGGTGGGTACCTATAGTCCCGTATCCAGCAAAAAATTCCTGCAAAAAAGGGATGTATCCGTGGGAACAAGCCCTTACGAGCTATACGATATTTTATTAGGTTGTGGGTGTAACCTTAATATTCTAAGTTAAAATATCAGATGTTTAGTAAAAATAATAAAATATAATTTGTTTCATGTGGGTTGTAAGACTGGTATTCAATTAAGACCCGTTATTTTGAAATGATATTCAATTACCTAAGAGCTAGGCTCAAAAATAGATTCAATATTGTGATACAAGGATCTTTTGAGCTCCGGATTATATAAAGTAATTCCATATTACATAAGTATTTGTTAGATTTTGCCAGAATTCTTACTTTGTCTAGAGTTGTTTTGTATAGAGTCTCTGAATAATATGTGTAGCAAGAACATAATATTTTAGATTAAGCTAAAAAAGGTAACCTACAATGTAAAACTTAAAATTAATTAATTAATCGCACTCTTGTTCCACAAAAATCAGTGGCATTCGTGAAACTTAGCTGCTGCTAAACTAATTATTAGCTAACGGAAGTTTTTTTTTACTAAAAATCTTTTCTGCAATAACCTCTCCGTAGATGCCACTGTTCCAGTTTGCAGAAATTTTAAAGGCGGAGCCGTTATTACGGGAACTAAACTACAAAATAGGGACCACGTCTACTACTAGCAAAAAAATATCAAGTGGTTTGTTTGCCTTCAGGCTTACTAATTACTACAATAATTCTTTGTAATTATTATACTTCTATAGTGGAGGAGGCTCATATGATTAGTCCAGCAGTGGACTGTAAAGGGCTGTTGGTGATGGTGATGATTATACTTCTAAACGATTGTTATGTTGTTCAGACGAAAACACTTAAGAATATTCTATATTTTAACATAAGAAAAATCTAAACTAACCTATTACACTTAATTTAAAAGTAACTTAACCCTTAATTTCATAATAAAGGTTCTTAGTATTATTAATTTCATACCTACTAAAATGTGCTAAGGTCTCAAAATGAAACTTTCTTGCTTACAATTTTATTGTCTGTGCTCATAATACTTGAACAAGCTTATAGCTAATTTTAAGAATAGATGGCGCTGTCTAAACGACCTTTATTATTCGACAACAAATACATGAAATAAATGTGGCACGGCCAAGTCTATAAACGTTACAATTTATTTAATAGATCCAGTTGTAATGGACAACGAACCGTAAATGGGAGGAGTAGTACAGTGTAATACTCGTAAACGAAGATTTTCCGCGCAAAATCATTGCCACAGTTAAATAATGAACAGTATTCCTCTTCAAACAGTAACTTAGTTACTATCAATACAGTAGTACTTCCAATTCATTCATTTTAGCTTCCTTTGGCGTCCACTAATGGAATAATAACCTCCCCTGAGGATTGTAATTGGTAAATGCTAACTATCCGTGATGTACTTTAACTCTTCTTAAATATTGTTTAAACTTTGGTTTATCATCTGTCATCCACTATGCTTCGGAGAGAGGTTCATCCATAACAGTCTTCACATATTCTTCGTTCTTCATTTTTGTTGCGGGTCCAACCAATGACAGTTTAACTTTCCCCCGGGACAAACTGGACCTTTATTGGCTGGGTTTTTATTGGCGGTCAAGCTGTAGATCCTGGCTACACAGGCCGTGGGAATTAGAGGTGAAAATTGTCCTTTAATTTATAATGTCCCTTCTGCTGTATTCTGTACTATGTTAATGGTTTTCTATTGTTTATTACCGAATCCCATTGTTCCAGCCGTCAAATCGATTCAATGCGAAAACATCTTGGAAAAGCAAATAAAATTATATTGTTTTGGAACGTTTTGTTCGGCGATTTATGGAGCTATCTTCATAACGAAGTGTGATAAAATACATGGTGTAATAGAATACCTACAGGTTTGAACAGACGACTGCATATCGATGGAAACACTGTAGTACTTATCTTATGTCGATATAATACGTACTATTTCGGTGGAAATTTTAGTTTAATTTTAGTTGAAAAAAATAATGTGGATATTAAAATTAATGTGGAAATGAAATGCTCCGTGTTCATGAAATCAGTTAAATTAGTTTTTTTCTCTAGGTAAAGGGGATCGGTCACTGTTGCCAAATAATTTCTTAAAACTAACTCGGACTGACGGCTTTTATTTTAAATTAATATAAAAGTTTTGTCTACTCTCTTACACTCTTTATTGTACGTAATAAATAAGAAACATCATCCTTCTCTACGTTACACAGTCGGGTAAAATACAGCCATTTTTCTCCACAAGAAGGGGGCTAGCGAGTATTTGGGTCATCTGCGACAGATGGCCAGGCCAATATTTGAGGAAGCAACGCTCCACGCTTTACTTTAAAAAGAAGTGTGGTTTTTCCTTAATATTCTAATGTAAAATTTAAATGTGCCGTATTAAATTCTACATCTGGGAAAATGGGAAAATGTAGGTAAATGCCTATTTAATAAGACAGTAAGAATGATGGGAAAAATAAGACTTAAAATAAATCACTGCCACTACTGGACTGTTGTGGTGAATCCACTCGTACACAAGAATAATTATTTAGCTTACTACGAAGGATTAATGGGATTATTGATACCTATACTTTTTAAAAAGAAAGAAAAGAAAAGGGAAAACACTGGTCAATCGGAAAATCATTGAGAGAAGCCTATATTCAGCCGTGGACGACCTATGGTTGATATTAACTATGATAATCATGATAATTAATGACAAATCAATGATAAGGAAGAAGTTATAATAAAGAATTGGGTTCACTATTTTAACTGTTTCGATCTTGAGTAAAATACTATTTACTTCGTATTAAATGGATAATAAAATACAGGGTGGAATTTTGTAAAGCCACCTGGAGGGAAAGTACTCTTTATACTGTAGATAGAAAATTTTACTAAAAGAAAGCATTCCTTTATTTTTGAAAAAGATGAGAACTGCATTCAAAGATTTTCATTTTTTTTTTCGAAAATTCACTACCATACCATACAATTTTCTGTACATAATTAAAATAACTTATGATTTCATGGTTTTCCTTTCATTTGATATATCAAGTTTGTTAGAGAGATTTCATCCTTATACACTAACGATCGATGTAATAAAAATACAGGGTGTAATTTTTAACAGATTTTAGTTGGTTTACCCGGGTGTGGTAAGCAATTTTTTGGAAATCTTTGAATGCAGTTCTATTTCTTTTAAAAAAAAACGGTATGTTTTGTATGAGACATTTTTTCTATCTACAATATTATACTTTCCCTCCAGGTGGCATTACAAAATTCCACCCTGTATAGTGTTCTGTAGATTGTTGTTCACTGAAATAGAGCTTTAATCTATTCATGCTTGTCATGAATGCTGGTAGGTTGCATTAATTCGGGAACAAGGACACAATTCAAGTTTCAACAGGGAAATCCACTTATTGGCTGTTTGTTGTGCATTATACATATATTATGTATAATTGAATATGGTTCCTGTTTTATACATGGTTTGCAGATAATCGTAAATAATATACAGGATGGCCAGGCAGTTGACGTTCAAAGCTGAAATTTAGATTTTACATCAAGGTGTATCTAAATCACCCCCATGTACCTATGTTCTACGATTTTGCTTAGTTTAGAAGATAGGGCTAATTTTGTGATATATCCTTATCCTCATCTATTGCTGGTTTTTAACTTTTTTCTCATTTTGGATGCTTCTCTAGCGTAAGTAAGTAATAATAAACTACAAGTGCTCGACAGAGTGAGAAAAAAATTAAAAATCAACCATAGGTTCCTAAACTAATCCTAAACTAAGCAAAATCGTAGAACATACATGGGGGTGATTTAGATGATGTAAGGAATCTAAATTTTAGCTTTGAACGTCAACTTCCTGGCCACCTTGTATACTTATCCATGTAGTTTGAAAGAAAGTTGTTAAGGTGTAGAGCTTCCCGAAGAATGTAGTGAAATGTTATTTGAAATTGACATCGAGTGTATAATATAGATAATAAATTACTGTTGGGTACAATTCCGTTGCAAAATAACTTAGCATCGTAATCTAGTGTTAGTGTTAGTAATGATTAGTTTAAGATATCCTAATGAAAACTTTGATTTGACGCTGTATAATCAGACTAGCTTTCCGCCCGCGGCTTCGTCCGCGTGAAATTTTGTTATCAAAAACCAGGGTAGAAACTATCCTATGTCCTTTCCTGGGACTCAAACTCTATGCCAAATTTCATCAAAATTAGCTCAGTGGTTTAGGCGTAAAAGTTACACAGACAGACAGACAGACAGAGTTACTTTCGCATTTATAATATTAGTAGGAATAAACAAAACATTGTTAAACTTCTAAACAAGAACTAAAGAGTAGTAAAGAACTTAACTAATCTGTGATCACAGAACATAGAAATGTGATTAAGTACTGAAGAAAGAATCTTTGCTGACTAAGCAGGTGAAGTTGTCTTTGTAACCATCGGCAAAATACCCTTTTCACTCCTAATCCACGCCCCAACTATCCAATAGGCCTCCTTAATTAATGGTACAGACGACTGCACAACAAGCTTGACACTGTAGCATCTTATTTAGTTGTAACAAGGTCTATATTTCAATAAAAGTGTAAAGTTTCATGTGCAGTCGTCTCATGGCTTCCATGTTGGGCACAAACTTTATAATGGTGTAAGTTTGAGTAACTTTGACTCCTATGTCAATACGTCGTACGAAGTTTGAGTTGGTTGTATGGGGGTGATGATATACAGGGCGGTGAGTGCAAATGAAAACTGGTCAAGGGTGAGTTGGGCTTGCGAATGGAGGGTTCTGTTATGGGGTGGGTCTAGAAGTACGTAAAAAACAAGTCACTTTTATATGTGAAATATAATTATGTTCAAAAAAGGATATAATCCCGAAATTGGATTATACTCGTATGAGTAGAATAGACGTAACGCGAGCGACGTCCAATTAACTTTAATTAATTAAGAAAATAGGGCTTCTATCTTAGTAATCTTACTTCTTACTAACTGTTACTCTTTCACGCAAAAACTAATGAACGGATTTTGTTGAAACTTTACAGTATTATTGATTATAACCCAGAATAACACATAGGCTATAATTTATGACGATCTGTGACAAACTAAATTTCATGCGGGTGAAGCCGCGGGCAAAAGCTCGTTGTACAATACAATAGAAACTCTGTGTCATCATTTTTTATATGTGGAGTATATAGAGGTTCCGTATTTATGTGAGATGAATGACATAGTTTTTGTCGTACTCATTGCGTTGTAAAAGTCGTATTTACACTAACCAAAAATAAACATTTTGATAGAGGTTTTTTAGTCATTCACTTCGTGGGTTCAATTCTCACCAGATGCAGACGATATTAAAAGTTTAAACTATGTTCTGACTTTATTCTGACTCTAAGTAGCTGTGCCCGCAACATTTTGTTTACTGCTCCGCCCCTATTAGCTATAGGGTGATTTTATATAACCTACCTAAAGCAATGGGCCTTATAAATAAATGGGCTATCCAACACAAAAAGATTTTTTCAAATTACAAGTACACATGAGTTCTTGATGACCTTTATAATATTCGTATAAATTAATTTTGTTATTCAGCTAAATTATGATCACTTTACGAGTTTTTAAAACCATCACAAAGAAACCCTCGACTCCACAGCTTTCCTTGTTCTATTTGTGTCGCTGACGGAGTTGTTAGCGCCGTGATCAACTGCAGCCTTTGTCTTTCCTCCCACTCATTTGCACCTGTCCCTTTCATTCTTAGGAAATGCATAGCAATACGGTTAACGAAAGGCTTACGCTAAATGTGACACAAATGTATGAATAAGGGACACCATTAAAAATAGTTCTTTAAAATGACTTTTAAAAAAAGACGTTTAAATTTTTATTTCATATGCTGGATCATGTCATTTCTGATGCTTTCTTTTAATTTTTATTTAATTTGAAATCAGTAATCATTGTAGATAAACCTTTAGAAGAATCATCATCATCATCATCATTTCAGCCATAGGACGGCCACTGCTGAACATAGGCCTCCCCCAATGATTTCCATGTTGATCTATTGGTAGCGGCCTGCGTCCAGCGCCTTCCTGCTACCTTTATGATGTCGTCGGTCCACCTTGTTGATCACTCAGTCAGCGTCAATTAAAGTTCCTAAGGTGGTTTGACAATATCTCACCATCAATTTTATAGGTTAACCACGTCATGGTACCGGTGTGATATTGTACTCCCAAGCCATCTCATAGGTTCTTCTAAAGTTGAAACTTAAAAAAAATATCGACTGAATTGCGAACGACCTCCTTTTACAAGTCGGTTAAAAATGCTGAATAACACCTTATTTTAACTGTGACTTTAAACATAACCAGTTTTTTATGGAGGTTTACCGACTTGACGTTTGTTAAAGCTAAAGTAAGATGGTGCAAGCCAGCCCTAGACTTTAAAAAACTACGAGTATGTTAATCTACAACATCTCACAAAAAAATTGCTTTAACTATTTTCCTTTTTTCTGCCCTAAAACCAAATTTTTATCACCACCTAACTACCATTGCTTCTTTAAAACATTTGGGCTATAAAAATCAATGTCAATTACATACTTGTACAACTATATCGCTGAAAATATAGATTTTAACTAAAATAGAAAGGTACGGGTCTTAACGGGACATTTATGACTGAGTTACATTATGTACTCACGGCTTGACGTCGCGTTAAGACCCGTGTTTTTCTATCTGAGTTGGAAATGGAACACGAAAGCTTAAAAAGAACATAGTTGTTCTCTCTTTTTGTACTAAACCACCTAACTACCAACTAAACTGCCATCGTGACCTCCACAATAAAGACATCTGAACATAACCCCGGAATGCCCTCAAGGCTTACTTTGAAAAGCAGTTACAAAGTCCCATCATTGAGGGTCGGAACTGCAGTTTGAGTGGTATAGTTTCTTATTCAGACATCTTGGATCACCCTCTTTGGATTTAGATGTTAATGGGGTTGATTTTCGCGTGGGACACTTTTGAAGTCGTAAAAATGTGTTGGTAGAGTCTTAAGACCTTATGTAAACAGCATAAAACGTCTTTAAAACGCTCCTATTGTAATGGTTAAACAATTTCTTTAGCGCAACTACTAATATTCTTGTTAACAATGTCGAAAGACTTTAGGTGTATTATGACGTTATTAATCACTCTATCTACCACAACTTTTCGATGTGTCACTTTGTCTACCACAACTTTTGCGGGCTTCTGCTCTCTATGACAATCGTCTAAAGTTTAGACTCTAAACGATGAATGAAAACGAATGTTATAGCAATCATCTATCGTCACATTTAATTTTGATGAACAATTAACGGTGCCACTCTGCTGATGGATGTCATACACGCGACATTTACCCATCTGGGCAGCGTAAGGAGGGCAGGCCAAATCCTCCATTTGTTTATGGTAAACAAGACAGGAAAGGTTCTGGGGTGAAGGCCGCATACCGCAAAATGCAGCGTGCGACGTCCACTTTTAAGGTGGACCAACGACATCGTAAAGGTAGCAGGGAAGGCGCTGGACGAAAGCCGCTACCAACCGGGCAGCATGGAAAACATTGGGGGAGGCCTATGTTCAGCAGTGGACGCCCTGTGGCTGAGATGATGATGATGACGATGATATTAGACAGGAACGTGCTTCTACTTGTATAGTGGACATAAAATAAATTATCTAGACATTCTCTGTAATCTGTGAAATTACCTGATTAAGATTTGAGTTCATTATTATAATATTATTATAATCTGTCGTCAAGCCTATAACACAATTTGATATTTTAGTAAGGTATTAGAGCTCATGTAAATGTACTATAACATGTAATTGAATTAAAGCAAACCTGAAATTAGTTTCTCTGAAATAGACGGTTTCGATTACAGTACATTTTAGTGAGAGCTTGAATCTACATTCATGAATACATTTGATGTGATAGATCTAAATATTGGAAGTCGATCAGGTATAGTTCCAAAATTATGTTTGAATTTAATTTGATTTTCAGTTAATTTTTGAAATACTCCTTTAAACTAACTATACTTAAAAAAAAGATTTGTATTGTATTGCACAAATTACTAATAGTCCCGTTAGCCGCCCGTATTAAGCTAAATAAGCTTGTGTTACGAGTGGGCTCACTACAATTTATAGTCGAGCGGCGGTGGGATTCGAACTCGCGTTCTTCGGATCTCGAGTCAGCCAGTCCGACCCCTTCACCGTTCGGCTATCGTAGCTGGGTATTTCTCATCGCCACGGTTCTCATCGTCACCTTCGTGGCGAATTTTATTTCTAACTTATTTCATCTTTTTGTAAACAAAAATTGTAGCGCTTGATGTGAAGATTGTTTTCCCAGTAAATCAGGCAAATAGTGAGTCTCGTTTGGAAGCTTTAACGTTTTGAATTTTTTGATGCCACGAAAGTGATTCTGTACTTTACAGCAATAATTTTTTCAAACTTTCCTACTGTAAATGAATCGTAAGTGTTTATAAAACATATATTTTGTCTTATTTTCATAGATAAATAGCAATAACATAATATAAATAGGTACCTACTTAAATACAAAATAAAATTTTACCGATTACGTCACCTACTAAGTTACAAGATTCTACGCAATTGGTTTTAAGGGTGACACTGGTGGCATTCTGAAATGCTAAAAGAAGCAAAAAACGGATTATCAGTACCTCAATAAAAAAGAACTCTAAATGATTATCAGTCCCTCAACAAAAATATATTTTTTATTTAGGCCAGAGGGCCTCGTATTTTTGTTGTACAACTTTTAACTCAAACTTCAGATTAAATTTATCTTACAAACAGATACACAGTCACATATACAGACATACATACAGTCATACAGACAGACAACAAAAATACGAGGCCTTATTCATTTATTGATGTACTGATCTCTACTTAGGTACCACGTATATTTTATTAGTTATTAAAATATTGTAAAAACATAAACACCAGTCACTATATTTTAAAATAAACCAAAGCAAGAAATCACTTTCGTGGCCTAAAATCACCTTCGTGTATAAAACACCACGAAGGTGATGCCACGAAGGTGACGAAAATTTTAGTTTTTTATGAATTATCCTTAAATTTGAATTTAACGGTCCAAGTTGAATACTACACAAATAAGTCTAACATGTTAAGTTTTCAATGGCAAAGTTTCAATTAAATTGTTTAAATTTTAGAGGTAGAAAATATTGTTCAAGCAAGCGACGGTATGTCTATGGATAATCACAAAAAGCTACGTATTTTTTTCGCGGAGCGACGATCGACCTAGCTCACCTCCCCAATAGTCGAAGCACGACTGACGTTAACCGAATAGAACGCTGTGATTGGTTGCTGGTGTTCGGTTTAACGGCAATCTTGTATTATTACTCAAAATTTTAGGTACCTAAAATCGTGTGACCAACGTATTTCGCTTTCTCAATTCAAAATAATTATAAGAAGATATTTTTTTGACTATTGTGTGGAAAGTATATTTAATTACGATGATTTTAGTATATGCTACACATAAATTGAATGAAAATTGTGAATGCAGTAACCAAATGTTTCATTGAAACCGAAGGTGTGACACGATGAGAACGCGAAAAATGACCCCGTTTTTTATCGTTTCATGTGATTTTTTCGTATTATTTTTGCTTTTTTTACGATAAAATTTATTTTGTATGTAGCTAAATAGATATTTTATCATCTGATTTCAAAGTTATTGTTCTAACTTATACCGTTTATGAACTATTATTGTGTGACCATCAAATTTGAGTGTAAATGAGAAGTACCCAGCTATATTATTGTTTTTAAATAAACTGTGACCATCCGTAATTGTATCATCATCGTCATCATCATTGCAGCCAACTCCAATGATTTCTAGATTTGCCAGTTGGTAGCGGCTTGCATCCAGCGCCTTTAATTTACCAGAAACAAATGAAGGATTTGGCTTACACTCCCCACGCTGGCCAGACGAGTTGGGGAGGCCTGATGTTGGCATATTTGTCCCTTAGTTGCCTCTTAAGCCACGGGAAGAGTTAAATACTTTTGGGATTTTCTTGAGTAGAAATGAAATAAAATGAAATAGTTTATTAAATACATAGGCCATTTCCAGGGCACTTAAACACGTCCCAAATATAGCTTGCCCTACCACCACTTCGGGACAGTATATGGGCTGGTGTTGAGAAGAAGTGGCGGAAGAAACTCAGTCACCTTTGTCGGCCTCTTTTTCAATGCTATACAGTAATTTATAGATTACATGACACGTAATAAGTGCGAGCTAGGCAGGTAAAGTCCACGCACTCTTGTCATTTAAATAATCGTTTATTTTATAGTATCCTTTTTTTCATAAGGAGACTGAAAAACCTGATGATGATGATTTTATTTATTTATTTATTTAATACGACAACCAACAAAACATACACTAGAAGACAATCAATATTTACAACGTATTTAAACTTAATCTAAGTGCTGCCTTAATTATAGGTTGCCACGGCATGCAATAGTGGACTTAAACATTTATACAGTGACTACACTAAAAGAAAAAAGTTTCTTCAGCAAGTATTATAAGCTGGAATAACATTTCGCCAGCAACTTGATGCGAATCTGTTTAGGATTTTGCCCTTAAATGAAGGTCCCGAAAAACATCTCGATCCAGATCGAGGTTCCTTGAGATACTGTTAAACTGTCTTTGGATGATGGATGATGTTTCATTAAATCAAGTAGGTTAGTATAAACATGCACTTATAAATAAATTATGTTTACACTTGAACAAAATATCTCTCCGACTTCCAGAAATTACGAAAATTCAACAAATTAATAGGGCAATTATTGCATTTAATAGTAACTTTTTACTTTGATCTCATACACGGGTTCAGGAAAGGATTAATTCCATACAATTTGTATGAAATTGCTCATTATTCATTAGCCGGTTCTTCGAAAGCGATTAATTAATACACGGAGGAAATTCATGCGAGTGGAGGAATACATCTAACCCCTGAGATACACACGACCTGGTAGAATGGACAGCAACGCTACCTAATGTATTTTATGTAAATCGCGTGAACGTTAATATTATAACACGTGCTACTAAACGGGATCCTGTAAAGAACAGTTCCTGCAAAAAACGGGGTGTCTCCGTGGCGACGAGCCTTAATAGCCTGATGCACTGTGGACCGTACGGCCCTTTTCACACGTCCCGGTTGCCGGCTAACCGGCGCCGGGTACCCGGTCGTGAAGTGTATGGGCATGCCGGATTAATTACGCTGGTACATGTGAAAGCTACGTACCATGCCCATACACTTCACCACCGGGTACCCGGCGCCGGTTAGCCGGCAACCGGGACGAGTGAAAAGGGCCTAATATGAGGTTTTCCTATTTAAACAGACATTTTATACCTATTCTAAGACTGGGTTGCACCATCTTACTTTAACTTTATCAAACTCCATACGGGAACGGTAATAATGCTTCTTTCTTTGTTTACTTCTTTTTTTTTCATACAAAAAAGACCGGTTATAGTTAAAGTTAGGTGGTGAAACTCAGCCGAAGACTTATGTAAATGAGTCACCACCACATGTCATTTTGACGCCTCGCAAAAGAAGCGCTTACAAACGGCGACAAAATATGAACAAAAAAAAAGAAGCAATTAACAATTAAATAACATGTTCGCCGTCCTACTCCGCAGTGTGTACCAATCTTGAGGCTCTAAGGTGCGCTAGGGTAGCAACGTCAAGTGATAGTTTAATCCGGTTTAATAAACCCGTCCGGGATTACAGCCGGTACCTTTAGATTCCGGTAATATCATACCTATCTATAATAACATAATACATATGAAAATAGCTCAGTCCGTCTGTCTGATATTTAATTTTGATAAATATTGTTCCAGATAAAGATCGGAGAGGAAGAGAAAAGAACAGATAAATCTTGTGTAAGGTATGTAATATAGGTTAATTCTTCTTATCGTGTCGACAACAAACCTACATACTTAGTGTCAGCCCAAAACTCCGCTACAAGAGTGGCGTTGTCAGCAGCATTCATTAAATCCTCCTGCGTGCAGTTGCTCGGGTACTCAGGACACGACATCATGTGCTTCATCGACTGAGGAACAAAACCGCACCTGTACTCCATGTTCAAGCCATCCAAGAATCCCCACCTGACCAGATTGTCCTTACTACGGCCAACCTGCGTCCGAAGTTTATTTAAAGACTTCCAGGTAAGCCAGGGGAGCTCATTTTCAGGTGGAGGACTCTCAGACATAAATTATTTAAATATTAAAATATGAATGGTGAATCCATTGCTTCTCAAGTTAATGATATTTTGTACAAAATTATAAATAGCTACTTACATAGGATGGTAAATTAATTGAGAAAGATTTAATCTGGCAACGAGCAGTTAAAAATAAAACATTTGAAACTTTTTTTTATTACGGCTTGATTTTGGATTTATTTGTTTGATTAATAAGGGTTCGACCAAACAAGAGTAAATATTAATCTCAGAATAAATCGACAGTTTTGCCATATTTCCCATACTGAAACTGTCAATGTGCCAGTTATACCAGGAGTTATTCTCGGATAAAATTTTGGTCGAATCTGGCTTTACACTAACATAATAAGTAAAATATCTAACTTTATTCTTAATTTTTATCCCAAAGTGATCTATAACCCCCAACCAGTGTGTCTTTTAGGTCATAAATCTGCAAAATACCAGCTTTTGTTGACTCATCACAGCTATTTCAGGCCCCATGGAATTTCATTACGGGCGGGTCTCGTAATGGGGGCGATAGCCTTCTGGACCTTACCACGAGTAGCGGTTACATAGTCACTTAGATATCTTATAAGAGTTTTTTTAACACTGTCCTTCTTCTTGTCGTGTCGACAACAAACCTATACGGTGTCAGCCCAAAACTCCGCTACAAAAGTGACGTTGTCAGTAGCATTCATTAAATTCTAGCGGCCGCCCGCGACTTCGTACGCGTGGATCCCGTTTTACTCCCTTAGGGGTGGAGTTTCGTAAAATCCTTTCTTAGCGGATGCCTACGTCATAACATCTGCCTCTGCATGCCAAATTTCAGCCCGATCCGTCCAGTGGTTTGGGCTGTGCGTTGATAGATCACTATGTCAGTCAGTCAGTCAGTCACCTTTGAGTTATATTTATTTAGATTCCTGCGAGCAGTTGTTCGGGCGCGCAAGCACGACATCATGGCAACATTGTATTACGGCTCGGGACTGCAGCTGTGCAGCCAAGATCTACAGCTTGACCATCAACTAAAACCCATCCAATGAAGGTCAAGTTTGTCCCGGGGAAAGTTAAACTGTCATTAATGATTATGGAAATCATTGCGGGAGGCCTATGTAGAGCAGTGGACGTCCTTTAGCTGTTATAATAATGCATGATGATATTAATTTACTTATGTCTCAGGGAAAACCAAAAATTCTTTATAAGTTTGTAGGGTCTTTTTAAAACACTTATATACGTACTAAATATAGCTTACATGACTAATTTGTGACAACATAATATCGGCAGGTGCTTAGAAAAGTGGGGGAAGAAACTCAGTCACTTTTTTTAGCCTAGGTCTAATAGTGAACTGATATATCTTGAGCCAATGATAAAATGTTTTGTTACTAATTTACAATGAACCAAAATAGCGTCAAAGTTACTGATTTATTTGTAATTTAACTGTATTACCCATGTGGTGTATAAAATTTGATACTTGCTAAGAAGGTGGAAGTTACAGAACCCGAGTATGAGTATGTAAAAGCACGATTTCAAGGCTTCAGACGTGGTCTGTGGTACGGTCTTGTACTGATTAAATTCTGGCAAATATTTGAGATGTGCTCAACAGCTTCATAATCATTTTCACCTGCCTCGTCTGACCGACGAAGGGTAGAGGTATGTAAGATTAGGTATGTGTTATGTTCTTGGCTTAGCATTTAATAATGAGAAATTTAATAAAAGAGTTACGCCCGTATTCACAAACGATGCTTGCTTAAGTGAAGCAGCAAATAAAACGTAAAGCGTTGAATAGAGCTTTATGATTGGTTCGTGTGTCACTCTGTGCGTCCACGCGCACTGGGAGACCTCATAGTAATGTTTGTGAATACGGGCTTTAAAATCTAAAAGTTATTATGTTAGCTAGGTGATACATTACTTACAACTTAACGTTTCAACTGTGTTACTACTACTTAATTAAGTACTTACTTACATTTGACCTGTAAATCTTGATAAAAATAAAATCAAAACAACAATGAGAAAAATTAATGGGAATATTATTAATTTGTGCATTAAAAATCTCTCACTCTCGTACTCGTAATCTTATTATTTTTGTATTACAAACAAAAATTGAATGAAACCCGCTTTTCTCTACTCAAAACTTAAAGTGAAAATAGCGCACCTAAAAGTGCAGCAAGAGAATGGATCTTCTTAAACTGTAACATCCTGTTAAAACTTGGAAGCATACCTTCCTGTAAATAAGTTCTTAATAGGATAGTGAAGAAATTTGCATCGCAGTCAGCGAGTTTCAGTGGAGTCTTGCACTTGCATTTTCAATTTTCAGTGATCTGTACGTGCAGACGACGGTACATCAAGGTAAATTGAAGCTAAATACTCGTACTGTAGCGTCTTAAGCAATGGATAGGTGTTAATTTGGCTAAATACTGTAGCATCTAAGTAGGTGTTAATTGTAACCTAAATGTGTTGTCAACTAAACATACGTTCGTTTGCTCGTTTCAGCCGAAAGACGTCCACTGCTGAACAAAGGCCTCCCCTGAGAATTTCCACTAAGACCGGTCCTGCACCGCTCGCATCCAGGCACCTCTCGCGACCTTCACCAGATCGTCGGTACATACATCTATTAAATATATGTAAATAACTCAAAGGTGACTGACTGACTGACTAACATAGTGATCTATCAACGCCCAGCCCAAACCACTGGACGGATCAGGCTGAAATTTGGCATGCAGGTAGATGTTATGATGTAGGCATAGGTACGCTAAGAAAGGATTTTACGAAACTCCACCCCTAAGGGGGTAAAACGGGATCTACGCGTATGAAGTCGCGGGTGGCTGCTAGTTATTTAAAATGTGAAATACGGTTGTTAAACTTTCCCCCGGGACAAACCTGACCTTCACTGGATGGGTTTTTAATGGTAAAATAATATCGACATTAAAAATGGTCAAAGCTTTTAATAGGATTTTGGATTTAAAAAAATTCTATCATTCAATCACAAAACTACGTCAATTTATTTAAAATGTTATAAGTTGCTACATTTTTAACAGAACAAATTATTTACTACCCTGTATTGTTGTCCGACGTCGTAGTGAATCTTTGTTTGGAATCCATTAAGCTATTATCACAGCATTTCATAACAATATAAACAACAACTTTAATCCACTAAGAACATTGCAACTCAAATACAAAGTAATACAATACAATTATCATTACCTGCAGCCATTTTAATTCTAGTTTAACTTTCCGGAGTAGTGTTGCAAGTAAATTGCCTTGTCGATATCGATACTTGAATACATGATCGGATTAGGTTGATGATGATGACGATGCCCGATGATTTTATTTGCGACATAGTCTCATATTATACTTACATTTGGAGAAGCCTACTTTTAGCATCTTGATCCAATTATTTTACCCTCACAGACAACGTCTTTTGCGACTTTGTTCACGACAGGATAATTCCAAAATTATCTTTTTAATTTATCACAATCTACTTGGTGTATTTTTTAACAATAATGTACGCCTTAGATGAGTGAAGACGATAGAACCTATTTTAATATTTTAAACTATTATGTTACATTTTTACTATAAAATTATCACTTCACGGGATTTATTGCAACAATAACTTTTTTAACGGTAAATAAGATATTTACGTCGAGACGGTAAATATCTTATTTACCGTTAAAAAAGATATTGTTGCAATAGAACCTATTTTATCGAAATGTTCGGTAGTTTTCGGTTTCGGTTGTCGGAGAGATGGACTCTCTCAATATAGGTACACTTGAATTCTAAGATTCTCCGTATTCGTTTGTAGGTATTTTTTTTTTATTTTGACATTGCAGGCTGAATTTACCTTTCCATCGATATCCAAAATATCGATACATTCTACACCCCTACCTCAGAGCCCGTCGAGAAAGAATTGTCAACTAAAATAAAGGAGTCTTATTTAATTAGTGCCCTGTTTGTCTTCCAACTAAACCAGGTCTCAACTTGCATTGGGTTCTCTTTTAATTGTTTAACTAAAGCAAAGCTAACTCCGCTTTAACTTTAAATGGCGGTAAGTCTTTAACGTAAGGAATTAACCCTGAAATGAAAGAATGAACCACATTTTTTATTGCTAGAAGCAACGAAAAAATGTGCCCATATCTCAAGCATTTAAGTTTCTGGATAAGGCCGCTTGTAGACGTCCGTTTTTTCACCGGACGACGGACCGTCAAAATACGGATATCCTTTGTTTGCTGCCAATTTTCTCGCCGGACCTATGTCCGATGCATGTGCACACGTTCATTATAAACCATACGCCACCGCTAAATCCGGTGAAAAAATCGGGCCGTTGTCCGGTCAAAAAAACGGACGTCTACAAGCGCTCTAATGAGTTGCACAATCTTACTTTAACTTTGACAAACGTCAAAAAATCTGTCAAACTCCATACAAAAAGCATCGGTTATCGTTATAGTTACCGCTAAGGATTACATAGATAACAGTTTTATGTCGTGGAACTGTAGTTAGCTATTAGTCGTATGTAGAAAGTAAATAATGCAAGTTGTTAGTAAAAATACAAAGCGGTTGAGATCTCAAGTAAGTAATAAGAGACTTTAGCAGTCGTTAATTAATATCCATTTGATAGTTACCCAAACCATGAGTTTACAGTTTAAGTTAGCTTACCATGAGTTTACGAGTAAATTAGGTGTGCTTGCTAGCGACTGCGTAAAAAAAGCATGAAAATGTACGATAATACAACAAATTGTACAGCGCCCCTGTTGCCTTGTGGGCAACAAAGTTTAAAAATATTCTGGTTACTGTAAACAATGGAAACTGAAGAATCCATTGCTTTTTTTATTTTAGCCATGAAACAGAAAACATTGCGACATTCTTAGCCTTTCTTAGAAGCTATAAACATTTTTATTCCAAGCAGCGCGTTTTTGTATTGAACAGAACGAAGCCATATTATATGGTATGCAGAAGGCTCACCTATAAAATCTATTATTGGACTACATGAATCCTTATCTGACTCATTTTTTTTTAACAAAATTGTACATTTGGTATCACTCCAGGTTATGATTTTTTGATTCAAATTCGCCTTTATTAAGGTCTCTACACACCAAACCCGTCGACTTGAGTCGTTAACTTTTGACATGTTATCAAAAGTCAAAGGCTGAGTTGCACCACCTAACTTTGACAGTTACTATAACGATAACCGGTGTATTTTGTATGGAGTTTGACAGATTTTTGACGTTTGTCAAAGTTAAAATATGATGGTGCAACCCAGCCATAGATAGTAAAGGTCGTCGGCACATTGCTTTTGAAATAAAGCCCGGCCCGGCGGCATGGTGTGCAGACTTCTTTTGAATTACATACTTAATGCTTGTTTATCTATACAGGGTGGCCAGGGAGTTGATTTAGATTCCTTACATCAAGGTGTATCTAAATCACTCCAATGTATGTTCTACGATTTTGCTTAGTTTAGGAGATAGAGTTAATTTTGTGATTTATCCTAAACTTAGGCTGTACTTACTGTATTACTACACAATTATGTAACTACTGTATTTTAAATTAAACAAAAAAATTTTTATTTGAAACCAAATATCTTGTATTGCCACGAGGGCTTGCTGTCCCTTCATATTCTGTGGCGAAACTAAGATAAAAGTAATTTGTATGTAAATCTAGGATCCAATTTTTAAACCTATTTCTGTGACTAACGATGAATCGATGGTGACAATTGTCCCAGTTGTTTCATTCTAGCCTTTATTACTTTGCGGAACGTGGCTTTAAATAAATAGAATTATTGTATTTATTTAAATAAATATCCAGGATAAGGGTACCAGGCAACTTTGATACATTTAGGCCTGATTTTTCAGACGTCGGATAACTTTTTTAACTGAAGAATAAGTTTGGCACATTGACAGTTATAAAATAGGAAATACTGTAAAAATGACTAGTAACAACGATCATCACAATGATTCACAATGATGACCACTACTACTCTGGCAAGAGTGTACCGACTGGGAAGAGAATATTTCGATAGACCGGTGATCTAGTAAAACACCTGGGTGCAAGCAAAGCAGGACCGATTGTTGTAAAAATCCTTGCAGAGGCCTTCCATCTGTGGACGTCTTTTGGTTACAGGGAACCTTTTAAATTTACCATAGGCAAGTGAAGGAATTTGGTATAGGTACACTCCTCACACTGGCCAGATGGGTTGAGGAGTACTAATGGATGAGATGATGTTCGCATACCGTAGTCAACTCTTACGAAATCCACGGGAAGGGTAGGAGTGGCTCTATTCTTCTCTATCGGAACCACATGTCTAGGTCCGGTCATAACTAATCATCATCATCATCATCATCTCAGCCATAGGACGTCCACTGCTGAACATAGGTCTCCCCCAATGCTTTCCGTGTTGACCGGTTGGTAGCGGCCTGCGCCCAGCGCCTTCCTGCTACCTTTATGATGTCGTCGGTCCACCTTCAACTCCAACTGATATTTCTAACGAAATAATTAAGAATGAATACAAGAAAGATATATCGATTGAGATGTTTGAAGAAAACAGGAGTCTTTCTTGGGAATTGACAATTAAAATTACTAAGAATTTGATATCCGAGAGCCGGGCAATTAGTTTGCGATTCCAACCAATTAGCAACGAACCATAACACCGTAATACCTACCTACTTACTTCTGGGAAACCCTGTTCTTGCTATTGAATACTGATAATGCTTGTCCTTGGTTTCCTAGTTCCTAAAAGCTCAAAGTTGCACAGCGTGCTATGGAGAGGGCTATGCTTGGTGTTTCTTTTCGAGATCGAATCAGAAATGAGGAAATCCGTAAACGAACTAAAGTCGCTGACGTAGCCCGACGGATTAGCAAGCTGAAGTGGCAATGGGCAGGGCACATAGTACGCAGAACTGACGGCCGATGGGGCAGCAAGATTCTGGAATGGAGGCCACGTACCGGAAGACGCAGCGTGTAACGTCCACCTTGATCGTAAAGGTAGCAGGGAAGCGCTGGCTGGACGCAGGCCGCTACCAATCGATCAACGTGGAAAGCATTAGGGGAGGCCTATGTTCAGGAGTGGAGGTCCTATGGCTGAAATGATGATGATGATGGTTTCCTAAAGAATATTAGCGGGAATTTCAGGATAATAAATTAACTTAAAATCTTATTGGTTATTACTAGGTTTTTGCCCGTGGACAAATTTTGGAGCTGTTTGAAATTAATTGTGTTTTATTCAGGTTTGACTAAGATTTGGCACTTTCATCCGCTTGGGTGGTGAATTTGGGAAAATCCTTTCTTAGCGGGTGCCTACGTCATACCTACCTTATAACTAGGTACACAATGCTTGCCAAGTTTTAGAGCATCCGTTCAGTGTTTTGAGCTGTGTGTTGTTAGATAAACGCCCGTATTCACAAACGATGCTTGCTTAAGTGAAGCAGCAAATCGAACACACAGCGTTGAATAGCCCTCTGTGATTGGTTCGTGTGCGACCCAGTACGTCCACGCGCACTGTGAGACCTCATAGTAACGTTTGTGAATACGGGCGTAAGTCAACAATAGTTGCCTAGTCTTTTAAATAAAAAATTACAGAAAGTATAATTTTGAAGCCAGATTGGCTTATGTTCAAATAAATTATTAATATTAAAAAAACTGAGGGATTTTTTGAAATAATAGAGAAAGAAAAAACAAGGCATGTTGTAAAGAAACCTTAAAATTACCAAGAACATGAATAAACGCTAATTAGTCTAATAATTAAAGAAAAACGAAAGCCTTCGAGTTGATTCTGAAAGAAAAACTTTCTTTACCTTTATGTAATTTTAGTGAGACGCTAGCTGCTGTTACTTAAATCTATATAAAAGCAAAATACCACTCACTGATTAATCACGAAATCTCAGAAACCATAACACCTACAAACTTGAAATTTGGCAGGTAGGTTCCTAATCCTATAGGGTTTAGACCATTGGTTCCCAAAGTGGAGGGGGACAGGACCTCCCACAGGGAGGCGCAAGGACCTTTAAAGGGGGGCGCGGGCCATCTGTGTACTTATGTATAATAAACCTGCGACCGCTGAGAGAATGCATTCCAGACTGCTCGATACGACCAATAATTAATCTTGACTGGAGGAGGGGGGGGGGACAATTTTTTGTATGATTGAAAGGGGGCGCGTCTTAAATAAGTTTGGGAACCAATGGTTTATACATACGCTAAGAATCCAGATTTTACAAAACCCTACCTAATAAACATACCCTACCTAAACATACCCTACTAAGCGGGTAAAACGGGGTCCATGCATACGAAGTCGCGGGCGGCCGCTAGTTATTTAATATCGATGGAAAATTTTCCAACACGGGTCCCAGCACCCACGGATCCCAGGTTAAGTCCCTTATATACTTAGACCGAAATCCTTCCTAAATATATTACGCAATTTTCGTCACATTCAAGCAAGCTTTTAACAATAACAACCGGATCCGCGTAAGGTATTGCCTAAAAAGGGGAGGGTAGGGATGTGAAAGTGGGTAACTTATCGATACTTTTAAAAGTTTAACACACGATTTTTTATGACAACATAACTGATTGTAGTTGTAGTTTCAATGAAGTAGTAGAATGAAATATTCTACACAATAATAATTACGTTTTAGATACAATTGTGTTGGAAAATAGCTACCTCTTACAATTTCACACCCCAATGTTTAACCTGTCGTACATTTACAACCACGCTCCGCTTTTCTCCTACTTACCTAGTTCACAAAGAGTTTAATAAATTGCTTAACATGATTATTGGCGATTATAATATTAGAGGCGACTACGCCTAACGGTGTCTGCCTGCCGATTCTCAAGATTCGGGCTTAAAAACCGCCCTGCCGATTAAGTTAAGAAAAACCTGCCGCCGCTAGACAATTAGTGTGCTGGACGGAGTGATTCCCATCTGAACCAGTATATTTTTCAGGTTTATCTATTTTTTTTAAGTTTTTTTAATAAGATCTATATCAAACCATCGACACCAGCACATCACTAGTCCCCGTATCCCGGCTTTGAGCAAGGTCAACAGATAAACGTGCCCATGGGATTTTTGGATTTGGCCCGTTGCAATAATTTCGCCACCTACGGGAACGGTAGTTTTGTTTATGGTGGCCCTAGGGATTTGCAACGATTTGGGATTTGCCTTTTTTATTTCACGTACAAAGGTGGAAGGAAAGTCGGGGAAACTTAAAGTGATAGAGGGAAATAATAAATAAGTAGTTTATGCTGAATCTTTAAATAAAAGAGAAACAATAAATAAATACCTAGTTTATGCTGAAGAATCTTATATCGCAACGAAAAGGGAAAATGACGTGCTTTTATGGTACTAACTTTTCATCAAATGAAAAACGATTTGTAAAATAATTTGTTGATAATGTAGAAATCAATACTTTTCTCTTCTTTTTTAACAGAAGATTATCTCAATATTGTCGATGATACTGAATAATAATTTTTTTTCTTCAAATATTTACTCGTCCACCCACAAGGTGGACTGACGACATCTTATAGGTAGCAGGAAGGCGCTGGACGCAGGCCGCTACCAACCGGGCAACATGGGGACAGCATTGGGGGAGGCCTATGTTCAGCAGTGGACGTCCTGTGTAGGGAATGCAAAACCGGTTAATCGGAAACCGAAAAATCGGAAAAACCGCCCTTTTTCGACGAATTCTAAAACCGGTTTTAAAAATCGAAACCCGGATTTAAATCGGTTTTTCTATCTGTATACACGTAACAAATTCCATAAATAAGCAATATCATTTTATTATAATATAACCTGGGTATTTTGATATTTGACGAATATTTGGTTATTTTACAATTTATAACTTGGCAACATTGTCACTTGGTTACTCCGTCGTTTACCTTTGGACGGGGAATCCCCGATAATTATTTAAGACTCGTACCGCCCGCGCCCGCCACCTGACATGACCCACCCCGCGATTCAGAGAGTTGGTGATTATTGCAGTGAATAATTAACCTATGTGTGAGTGAATTGAACAGTTTTTATTTCTGAATTGTTTTGAACATTGAATCTCATTTATTTGCGATATCTGCAGAAGCTTATTACTGTAATACTTAGTGTATTGAAATTTGACAGAAATACCACCTAACGTTCACAAATAAAGCTTTTTACATTTAATTCTACTTTTTAATTTAAGATATTGCTTATATCAATCGTAGATAATTGTAAACAAATACGTTTTTGATGTACATTACGTACATGGTGGTAATTAACAAAATACTAAACCGACAGAGTAATGAATTTTAAAAACGTATTCGTTGACAATTATTACGTACAATGGAGATAAACTACCATCCCTTGAGTTAAATTTAGCTTATTCATTATTCAGACGACTGGAATAAGGGGCTTTTAATTACTGTGCCAAAGAAAGGGGACCTAAGCCAGTGTAGCAATTGGAGAGGTATCACTTTGCTCTCGATACCGTCAAAGGTTTTCTGCAAGATTATCTTGGATAGGTTATCGGGGGCCGTTGAATCTCTTTTGCGTAGGGAACAGGCTGGCTTCCGCCCGAACCGCTCGTGCACCGACCAGATCAATACTTTGCGTATCATCTTGTAGCAGGCATCAGAATGGCAAAGGGAAGTCTATCTTACCTTTGTAGACTTCGAAAAAGCCTTTGATACGCTAAAGTGGGCAAGCATATGGTCGCGACTCGCTGACATTGGTGTCCCGCCGAAAATTATCGATCTACTGAAGGCCATCTACAAGAAATATTCTTGTAAAGTCACTCACGACGGCCTCATCTCCGAAGACATTGAGGTGCATGCGGGCGTCCGGAAAGGCTGCCTGCTTTCGCCCCTTCTCTTTTTGGTAGTCTTGGATGGAGTCATGTGTCGTGCATATCAAAACCAACGGCGTGGAATAGAGTGGGGTATAATCGGAGTCTTAGAAGACTTAGATTATGCCGATGACCTCTGTTTGCTGAGCCACACGCATCACGATATGCAATCCAAAATTGATGACCTACATCGAGAGGCGGGCATCACGGGGCTCAAAATTAACTGCCGGAAGACCCAAGAGATGCGATCTGGAGTGAGGAATTGCACACCATTACGGATTGGTGCAGAGGATGTGGAACGTGTCCACAATTTTACCTACCTCGGGAGCGTCGTGTCAGAGACTGGAGGTACCGAAGAGGACATCACTTCGCGCATTGCCAAGGCTAGAGCCACCTTCGCACAACTTCGCCCCGTATGGCAGTCACGGAAACTGACCCGAAGGGTCAAGATCATAATTTTCGGGTCCAACGTTAAATCCGTGCTGCTCTATGGGTGTGAAACGTGGAAGGTCACCAAGGTCATCTCGCACCAGCTGCAGGTCTTCGTCAACCGCTGCCTTCGCCGAATTCTCGGCATATACTGGCCTGAGAAAATCTCCAACGTCGAGCCATTGGAACGCTGCCACGAAATTCCGATCGACCAGCAGATCAAGCGCCGCAAGTGGAACTGGATTGGCCACACTCTCCGAAGGGATCCCGATCACATCCCCAAGCAGGCTCTGGATTGGAACCCCCAAGGAAAACGCAAACGTGGTCGCCCCAAGCAAACTTGGCGGCGCACTGTGGCAGACGAGGCGAAGAAGATCGGCAAGACTTGGAGCGAGATCAAACACATAGCTCAAGACCGAACGCGATGGAGGACTGTTGTGGACGCCCTCTGCCCCATCTAGGGGACATAGGACCATATAAGTAAGTCAAGTCATTATTCATTATGTGCCTATAATGCCTAATGAATAAGCTAAATTTATCAAAACTGTTATAACCCTCTCTTTAATAATGTAATCGAACACAAAACGGACAGGACGTAACAAATCGCTGTGTGTAACTACTAGTTGATTGAAAAAAAAATAGAACGATAATAACCGATTAAAAACCGAAAACCGGTTTTTTTTCTTGGAAACCGAAAAAAAAAATCGGTTTTTGATAAACTTTCGGTTTTGCATACCCTAGTCCTGTGGCTGAAATGATGAATATAAACGCGAAAGGTCACTGACTGACTCATCACGAAATCTCAGAAACTATAAGTGCGTGAGTCTCTTTTGCATGGGGGTTGCTTTTAGAACGTAGGTGCTCACTAACACGGGATTTAGTAAAATTCAACCCCTAAGGGTGTAAAATGGGATCCACGCGTACGAAGTCGCGGGCGGCCGCTAGTATACTATAGGTATTAATTTGTTAGCTACTTACTTACGAGCCAAGTAGCTCAGTAGCACAAAGTATTAATAATAAAAGAAAAACCATCTTGCATAATCAAATGAATAACAAGTAATTACAGAAAGCCAGTCCACTCGGTGCCATTTTGAAAGTCCAATTCCATAACAAGCCCGCGTTTCAGAACTCGCTTGGAAGCTGTCCAAAGCTTTCGGCGTAGCTTTTGCTAAAGCACGGACAAAGCTAAATAAAGTACAGTTTTAAGATATTTTCTTTAAATCAGCATTTGAAATAATGTTGTTTGTTTGAGAACGGTTTGAAAAACGGTGCGGTGTGTTGTCGTTTCACTGTTAGTTCGTTTCCGAGTTGTAATAAATACAAGTAGTGTATGGGAAAGTGTTTTCAGTGCCTTGTTTGGGCAAATTGAATTTTAGGAAAGTACCTCCCCTATGTGTAAATCAACATAAGATACTTGAATGAATATAATGGGTGTTTATTTGGCCGGACATTTTTTTCTAAATGGTTTAAAAGCACGGATGTTTTTCCCTGACAAGGTCTGTAAATAATAAATAAATATCCTTGGACATTTTACACTGCGCCTGTAGTCCCAAACTAAACAAAGCTTCTATTTTACTAGACAACGGATAAACATACTTTAAATACTTTTTTTGTGAATGCATATTGCATACATCATAGAAAACACTCAGATAGGTACACAAAGAATAAATGAAAATAATGCTACTATTCTACAATTGGAGTTAGCATAACATCGCCACAAAATATTTTGTGTCATCGCGTTCATATGGGTAAGTAAAGGTGACTGATTGACATAGTGATCTATCAACGCACAGCCCAAACCACTGGACGGATCGGGCTGAAATTTTACATGTAGGTAGATGTTATGACGTAGGCATCCGCTAAGAAAGGATTTTACGAAACTCCACCCCTAAGGGGGTAAAACGGGATCCACGCGTACATAGTCGCGGGCGGCCGCTAGTTTTACCTAAGATCACAAAGTGTTCAACTGTTCAGTAACAACCTCTGTTAACTTAGCTAGTTGTAGGTACGTCTCAAGTAGGTACAATCTCAGGGGAATTTCCCTGAAATGGGTCGTCTGTCCCCGGGGTAAGTACATTAATTCTCTCTAATAGCATATATCATGATTATGTAGAACAGAATAACTGAGAACACGCTAGGCGCAATTTACAAAAATGAATTGCCCTGAGGATGGAATTGTATAGAGCTGATAAAAAAAAAACAAGAGCTAAGTACTTTATCGATGATACCAAGTCTTCTGAAGCCAAACTACGTATCATATCAATAAAATGCATTATGTACCTGCTTAGTTAGGTAAGTATGATCTTATCTTCTGAAAGTCCACTGTTGGAAATTCACCCAAAGATTCAAAGGACAATAGTCGATAAAGCATTCATCACTATCTAAGTACTTGTTACTTTGCGCTTCTTGAAAATCCACCTACAGGAGTATAAAAATGTTCCAAAATTGCGTTAAAGTGTTAAATGTGCCGCAATTATTGGAAGCCCTAAAAACATCAATTGGATAATTTGAGAGTTGGTAGCTAATAGGTAATTCATTTTTTACTGCCCGTTATTAAATTTAGTAAATAGAAAATCATAAAGGTATTATCATCTCGTAAAAGATCTTAGATGCTGTGAAAACTCAGCACTACCGCAGTGTTCCTTTAACAACGCAAGGCTGAGTCCCGTATGTACCTACTGGCATCAGTTAACAAAAATAACAATGCTTGCTACATAAACTTAACGAAAACTTTTATTCCTTTGCTTGTTTTTCGACGGATTAAAAATAGTTAAGTACCTAAAGTTTTATTCCTTTGCGTGTTTATGGCCAGATTAAAAATAGTTTAGCTCAAACAAAAAAGTTAAGAAATGTGTCTTAAGTTTTTAAGACTTTTAGAAGGAACTCATTTGTCATTTTGAAGGCGAAAAAATATTTCTAAGTTTAAAAAAGGCATGTTTATTTTTACTTTTTGTAAACTAAAAATAAATGTTATTATGGGCAGGCCTGTTCATCTCCGCGAGTTTACATCGAAAACAAAACACGCACCATGGCCCACCTACAGGATACTATTCGACAAGGCCTCACATACGAGCGAACATTGACTCACGCACGTGTATTCTTGTGTATGATGGAAGAAAATAAAGAAAATGGTGTACTGTGCAGTATTTAACTGCCTAAATAATAATAAAAACACAGAATTTACTTTTTTAAGTTGCCTCAAGACACTGAGAGGTAAATAAGTATTTAATATTATTCATGATAATTCATGCTAAATCATGTATTTCCTCCGCCATTTTCCGCAGTTTGGCACCTCACGTCACATCATATTACCGAAGTCAGCCCTATAGCTTCGGCGCAGTGCCGATCACTGACGTTTGTCAACAAAATGATGCTTGACTCTTGAGACAGGCTAAATTACACCATATTGTTAATGACATTGAGCATACATTTTTTTAAATACCTTCGCGAAGTAAAACTTCTGTACGTAGTACTTATTATTATTCTGTGTTATGGGTAACATTACCTACATCATATTTCGTTATGGCAGAATGTTTGAAAAAGTTATTATAAGCAATATTAAGCGGAAGTACCGGTAAATTACGTTACGTTTCATCAATATCCATTTACCTACAGCCATACTTCTAAACGTATCCTCAACTTCGATTATTGTCAAAGTTCTGACCCATCTTGAAAATGTAAGTAGTACCTTTATGGACGTCGCACATTTATCAACCCGGAAAGGGATCGTAAGTAGGTATCAACTGGAGGCGGTCAGTATTCTTTCATATGATAGGTACCTACTCCATACTGCAACGCATACCTTATCCGCCCGCACCGTAACGTAAACGCCTCGCCTCGAAATTGACAGCGCGCGAAAGGCGATGACAGCTCGCAAAAGACGATACGGTGTTGTTGATCCCTTTCCGAGTTGATAAGTCTGCTATGAGCCTTAGTCAGCGTCAAATTAATATAAACTTAGCTGTAAATTAATATAAAGTTTGTACAAGTTTTGTATCTCATGAATACCGTGTTTCACAATAACAGAAACAAAATTTTCAAGGGCGAGGTAACGTTTCTGAATACGGTCTCATCCGCGTTGAATGTCAAAGACCTCTGAAAACAGAAGGGATCGTTCGAAATTAAATGAAGGCAATGAACCTTGTGTAGGTCGCACAATGAAAGTTGAGGCTTTCACGTACTCACACTGATGTAATGTTTGAATACAGAACACAAACAACACATTACCAGGCCTGTTCAAGTTCATCTCCGCAAGTTCACATCGAAAACAAAACACGCACGATGGCCCCCTACAGGATTACTATTCGACAAGGTCTCACATACAAGCGAACATTGACTCACGCACGCGTATTCTTGTGTAGGTATGATTGAAAAAATAAAGAAAATGGTGTACTAAATACTGTGCCGTATTTAACTGCTTAAATAATAATAAAAACACAGAATGTACTTTTTTAAGTTGCCTGAAGACACTGAGAGGTAAATAAGTAGTTAATATTATTGATGATTATTCATGCTAAATCATGTATTTCCTCCGCCATTTTCTGCAGTTTGGCACCTCACGTCACATCATTTTACCGAAGTCAGCCCTATAGCTTCAGCGCCACAGATATGGATTAGAGTAGATACAGCAAGTTGCTAGTCAAAGCGTGCCATTCCGATATGTCCAAATGGACATACATGGTCGAGTGATGTTCATGTAATCCGATTACAACAATCGGATACGATGATTTTACGAGGACAGTAGTACGAACACGGTAGAGAGAAGAAATTATTTACGGATTGAGAATTGTAATTAACAGCAACGAGTAACAAATATGTAATTAATTAGAATAAAGTAGCAGAAGAAGAATTATAAAACAAGTTAGATCAGTGATCGCGGAAGACAGAGTGCACTGTATAACGTCGAAATATACAAATCAAGAAGTTAGGTCAGTGATCGCAGTATACACTATTACTACTATGTATACGACGCCCGAGATTTTGTCGTTTAGAAATATCTTCAAAACTAGGTACCTGACTTAGCTTTATGAAAAAAAACTTATTGGCAAAACTACGCATTTTTACATTTATTAAAAATAAAAAGCTTGAGTAAAATAGTCTTTATTTTATGAAAGTAGGTCATTTACTTACTAGGATATTTAAAAGTATGGAATTAAGTATGAATTACTAGTAGTACTATTTAACATAATGGAATAACGATAATTACTTTCATAAACATTAGGCACAACAAAAATATTATTTGCAAATTAATAATGTAGAATTTTAGAATAACGTCTACCGCTACATAATTATTTTAATCCACAGTCAGACTAGCTATAAATTTAACAAAATATCAGTTTTATCGGAATTAATTAATTTTCGAATCGATTCATACGATATCTTTCGATGACTTTGCGAATGCAGTACGATGATACGATTACTTTTACGTTGCGGCAATCACTAAAATTCGCTAAAATGACACTAATGACGTTTAAAAAGTGGCACGCTCGGCTTCATACAAATTTTGACACATGCTGCATCTATCTTTATCTGTGTTCAGCGCAGTTATACCGATCACTGACGTTTGTCAACAAAATGGTGCTTGACTCTTGAGACAAGCTAAATTACACCATATTGTTAATGACATTGAGCATACATTTTTTTAATAACCTTCGCGAAGTAAAACTTCTGTACGTAGTGGGTACTTATTATTATTTTGTGACATTACACATTCAAGTTCAAATTTATATCGAATACACTAGATCTACGCTGCGCTTTCCGGTACGAGGCCTCCACTTCAGAACTTTGCTGCCCCAGTGGCCGTCAGTGGACAAGGTGGACCGACGACCTCATAAAGGTAGCGGGAAGGCGCTGGATGCTGGCCGCCACCAACCGGCCATTGTATAAAGCATTGGGGGAGGCCTATGTTCAGCAGTGGACGACGGAGGTCCTATGGCTGAGAATGATGATGAATCTAGACCTTGCTCTTGATAAATGTCTGCAAGAGAGACCGAAAGCACTTGTCAATCGGAATACACATGACGTCAGCGCAGACAGCGTAAAGCCGTGTCCCCAGAGCTTGTTTTGCCCTACACAGTCAACCAAAACTCAACATTCAACATTTTTTGTAGGCCATTTTGTTGAATGTTGACATGTTTTGTTGATTGTGTAGGGCAAAACACGCGCTGGAGACTCGGTTTAGCAAGTCTTTGCTTGTGTTGATGGCCTCAACTCTCTTTGCGCGACCTATTAAGCGACATTAAAATGGTTTAGCCAAAGAAAATGATTAACTTTTCTAATCATCCGGATAGGTAGGTATTTGCTAAAAATACACAAATAAAATTGTTTTATTTAGCGAAGTAATTAATTTGATTGTGATGTACAACTTATTCAGTACCTAACTACTTACTTATTTTTAGTGAAGTTACGGTTGAAGAATAAGTAAAGCAATCAAGCTAATATGCTTGTGCTAAGGTATACGGATATACTACTTAATAACTAATTTTTAAATAGGTAAGTAGGTACATACATTTATTATGCATAGTTAAAATTCATCATTTCAATTTCTGCCCGTCCGGGGATCGAACCCGGGACCTCTCGGCATGATAGTCCGTTCTGAACCACTAAGTAGTACCACCAAACGGCCGACATTGGCCTTTGATAATAAATAGATTTTATAAAGCTACCTTTAGCCATCTTACCTAGAATATCAGGTTAATAGATAAAAATAAATAGAATCTATAGGTACCCCCTAGGGCGTCTCGCGACACGTAGTTAGTGAAGTCCTATGTATTATGAGTAGGTAGGTAATACTAAACTAAACATCTATTACACAAAAGCTTCAACCACACTCAAAGATTACTATAATTATTATTAGTTAAGAAGTACTCATAATTACCTAATATTTATTTATTTAATCATGAATAAAAAATCAATTGGTACTTACATAATGCGAACTTATTGCCATAAGGCAATCTCTACCAGTTAGTTATGAATTAATTAACATCTTTGGACTAAATTGAAAATATCTAATAGCTCTCTGAATTATCAAAGCAATAATATTAGGATAAATTACAAACTATACTTACGAGCAAAAGTATGGATCCCTTTGTGTTCCGAGCGGTCTTAAGAACTGAATGACCATGTGTATTGTATGTACCAATGGTATCAATTTTAAGTTTTTAATATCATCTTTAAAATGGTACCATTTTTATTGATCTTCTATTAGTCATTTAGTTCTTATGATCGCTCGGAATAAATAGTGTGATTCCATATTTTTGCTCGCGAGTGTATAATATTTTATTTTCAAAAGTTAATAAAATGAAAAACAGTGTTGAGTAAAAATATTATTTATTTATTGTCCAGAAAAACCTACACCCTTTCCTCTATTTACTCTCATAATTTTCCCTTGCATTTCCCGTGGGATGCCATGTTTCTCCACCAAATGTCTTCGAACAGTCTCCGTCTTAGCATAACTCGTGTCGCACTTGTGACACAAATACACATACATTCTTTCATGAACACTGTTGGAGTGCGATTGCATTTCAGCAACTCGATGAAACTTCCTCGGACAATGTGGGCACTGTACGGTCTTTTCTTTATGATAAATCATATGTTTCTTCCATATAGCTCGTCTACGGAACGTTAAACCGCACTTGTCACATGTGTATGGACGTTCCCCAGTGTGTAAGCGGATGTGTTCCGTTAACATGAACTGTTCGGGAGCTTTGTAAGAGCAATGCGGACACTGCAAGGATGGTCCGATTCCATGAATATTAACTTGATGCCGATTTAGTTCGGCTTGTATAGGGAATCCTTTGCCACAGCTCTCGCAGATGTAACTGAAACCGGTGTGTCGTTGCATATGATATCTGTAAGTTGACGGATTAGCCAATTCTTTGTTGCACACTTTGCAAACATAATTTTCTTTGATTTTGGCTTTGGACTCTTGTTTTGGCTGTAGTTTTTTCTTAGTTATATTTCTTTTAGTTTTAAAGGTTTTTCTGGCTTTCTGGTTTTTACGGCTTTTTGTTAACAACTTATAGTCACTACTTGACAACCCTAGGAGCGATTTTTCTAAGTGATCTAGGACTTCATCAGCACTACTATCGCTATCGGGCTCCGCTTGAGTTTGTTCTTCGTTGTGGTCAATTTCATTGTTTGATTCTTCACTATCGGAGTCATGTTTTTTTATTTTTACGTTGCTAATGTCTACAGATTCATCTTCACTGCTACTCGACGACGTAACATCACTGAGTGCTTGCGGGCAATTGTCTTTAATCAAAGAAAAATTCACCACAATCTCCTTGAGGTTAGATTTTGTCTTCATATGCTGTTTAAACAAGTTCAACAAGTTTTTATCGCTTGATTCACACTTTATTTTAAAATTGATAGCCTGCGTTAGCAAATGCAAGCAGCTTTGGCACATATAATGCGGTAATTCGTCGTTTCTATTGATGACAACATTGGCGAACTTCGTAACTGCTTTACCGTAATAACTTAGCCCATCTCTGTTGCTATTGTTTATGAGACAAACCATACTTTCGTTGCTTTTGTATGATAAACAAACGCGGCAAATACTATTAAAATACACGTCGTACGAATTCATTTTTTTCTTTTCGCAAAAACAAAAACTTTACGCCTCGCAACAAGAATACAATGACTTTTTGACAGTGACACTGACAGAACAGGTTTTTAAGAAAGTCCGATACGATTTTAGGCAAAGACATTGTGTGTTAAAGTTTTTTTTTGTATATAAACAAAACTATAGAAGACTGATTTTGAGAAATTATAATTAATTTGTTATTTTAAAACTTCAGTTTTATTTAAATACAGTGTTCCTACTTTGCATTGCGATTTCTCTCTCAATGTTCATGTTTATGAACCTAAAATACGGAAGTAGGACTACATACAGGCAAAGAAAAAAATCTAATTAATCGAATGGACTAAATATGGACGTTGTTAATTCTCTGTAAATGGAGATATTTTTAATATTTGATATTATCAAATCTGTGCCAAATTTAATGTTAATAAGTACTTACATACATCTCAAAATCCGTAGCAAAAAGCCTGTTCCTTTGGATTTCCTGTACCCAAAAACCAAAGGTCTACAATCCACATTACGCTACTCAAAAAGCCATATCTTCGCCGCTAAAGCGGATACTTACCATCCTTACCCCAAAAAAAGTTTGCAAATAGCTGAAGTAACAATTGAAATGCCGGCCCGAGCCATCCTACGCCTTTGCCCTCGTAATTATCAAAGTCAACTGTTTCTTGCTAGGCCTAAGTATGGACGTAGAATGTGGGAGAACAGACAACCCTTTTTTACCTTAGTGTCTTGACGTTCACCCGGGCTCACTGAAATTCAGAGTGATTCGTAATGCTGCGAGCCCGTGAGGAAAATTGGCGACTTCAAATTAGAGACTTGAGGAAGGAACTAACGCTTCTAGCCTAGTTACCTAATTTTTAAAACTAGTAAAGTAGTATAGATGAACTACACCGAACTGTCCCACCAAACACATTGACAGGAAGGCGCCACCATCGTTCAACTTAGTTTCAAACGTGACAAAAATCAGAACCAGCGATCCGGTTTTGACGGTGGCGCCCCCTGTCAGTGTCACGGGTGGGACGGTTCGATGTTGTTCCTGGGAGTCCGTGGGAACCTTGGCGTCTTCAAATTAGAGACCTGAGAAGCAACTGCGCTGAAAACTAGTAAGTACATAGTAGTGTGGCAAGCGCGTCACAGTGGCGCCACTGTAGCGCTTCCTAACAAATCTGAAGGCGACATTACAGAATATTTTTACTACCTCGTTGTAGGTAAGTACCTACCTGATCGAAATTGACATGTTGTGTTGGTTACCTAACCGGTTAGACTTGCGGATTCAAATTAACTTCAAAAAAAAAAAAAACTTGTAATGTGTATAAGCACAGTATGGCAGCAAAATAAAACTTGGTTTTTGATTAAAACAACGTTAATCTATTTAGAGATACTTTTCCAGTATGAGAAATGGATGGCAACAGTAAGTACTTGTGTAATCTGGGGGCACGGCAGTGCCCCCGCCAAGTCGAGCGCGAAGCAAACACTGCCGTACCATCCTTTACTGGAACCATTTCGCCGCATTTTCAGGCCCCTATTTGAGAACCTCTGGATAAGACCAGAACGCAGAAATTTTCGTCATCTAGTAAGCTATAATCACATACTTAAAATCCAAAATTTCAAGTCTGTAGGTCATTTAGTTACGAAGTTAAGCGAAAGCAAAGTTTCGCATTTACGACACTCACTCACTCACTGATGATCATCAAAATAGAACTAGTACTTCCCATAAACTCAGAGAGCTGAAATTTGGTACAGAGTTAGGGTTTAATGGCCACATAAAGGGAAAACTATAAAAACTAGGAAAATCGAAGATCTGGAGTAACACCACATTCATAATACTAATCCGGCACCGTGGTATTCGCCTGTATCGCTCACCGCTAGATGGCGCTAGCACTAGCAAGCGGTGTCCAGATTTGTTTCCTTTCTAGAGAAAGTCATCGATTAAGTTGAATGTTGTGTAATTTGCATTTCGTTGATTTCGTTTATTATATTGTAAGGTTCGCTAAGGTTATGTTATTAAAACAATTCTGATTCGTTGTCCATTTTAAAGATCGTTGAGTTTATTTGTGTTTAATATCGTAAAAAAATGTCGATAAAACGACGACGTTAAATAATTTTGCCACGTTCTACAAAAAGAAGTGAAATCCCACCAAAAACATTCTGTAAAAAACTAGCCAAGTCTCGATGGAGCTGCTTGTTTATCTCTAAAAAGTAATGAAATCTAGACAAAGTCGTGCCAAGTCTATGGTTCCTTACTGCGATTTCTTTATTATTATAGTTAATGTTGTGTGACTTGGCCGTTGAACAATCTTTATTAAGATAATCATACATAAGTATTATAAATACGCAGCTTTACTGAACCTACAATTGAATGGTTATTGTTGAATCAACGTTTTCCAAGTGGCAATTTTCCATCGTCAATGGGTAGCGGTTCTGGCGACAGATTGGTGCAATGGTGTCATGGAGCACCTGGTTTTGTCACCCTTCAACGGCCAAGTCACACAACATTAACTATAATAATAAAGAAATCGCAGTAAGGAACCATAGACTTGGCACGACTTTGTCTAGATTTCATTACTTTTTAGAGATAAACAAGCAGCTCCATCGAGACTTGGCTAGTTTTTTACGGAATGTTTTTGGTGGGATAAAAGTATAACGGACGCGCCTATGTGATCGATCACTGACACTTTCACGAGACCGCTGTTTTGCTATTAAAAACTGCTCAGGTACGGGCGATTCACAATAAATATTAGGTAGGTACATAGCTGGGCACCGTTAATCAAATAGTTAACTTCGTTAATCGTTAAACCGTTAATAAAAAAATTAACTTCGTTAAACGTTAAAACGTTACATTTAGCAATATTTAACGCAAGTTAACGTTAATCGTTAATCCGTTAACACATGATAATAAAACGAAAAAAATAATTGTATGCAAGGTTCAAATAATTTTGAAAGCTTGTATCGCGCATGGAATTTATTCCTCTTTTTATTTATGTTTGCGCTACAATTTTTTTCGTTTTAGTTACGTCTCTGGTCTGGCGTTCACCAGCTCTTAGTCTTATAACTAGTATCTCAATCTCAGAGCCTTGGTTCAATTATATTACAATTTAGCACCAAAGTGCTCGAAAAGACAAATCCAAGAAACCCAAACTCGATAAGTTTCCACCGTTTCGTTTAGGAATTCCTATGGCCACCTCCTGACTCCATCATCAAGACCCTGGACAGCATTTAGTACTAAAGTGCTTGAAAAGACAAATCCAACGAACCCCAATTCGATGCGATTCCGCCGTTTCATTTAAGAGTTCCTATGGCCACCTCCTGACTCCATCATCAGACCAGCTCAATGGTACCACCACATTGCATTTTCATCGTACTTACAAGTGAAGTCAATATAAAGCTTGTAAATAAATAAATAAATAGCATACTTTTGCCAAGTGGCATTCTCGGCCAGTCAACCACAGGTCTAGTAGAGAGACTAAGGCGGTACAATAAATATGACGGTTTAGTTAATATACTTACATAGTATTGGATAAAATAAATGACATAAGAATACATATTAATATAATAGACATACACATAAATACATAAACGTACTAATAATATTGGCGTACACATAACACATGTCAGAGATAAAAAAAAAGGTTTTTGCGCAGAGCCTTTTTAAATGTGGAGGTTGCCTTTCGCAAACTCGCCGGAAGGCCATTCCAGAGCCGTTCTGCTGAGACTGAGAAGGAGTCAGACATGAAGCCGGTGGTGTGGCGAGGGGTGACAACCTGAAGAGTCTGACTAGAGCGAAGATTTCTATTGTGAGTAGAATGAAGGTACTGGAACCTCTCTTTTAGATAAGGTGGAGAGTCAGGATTGAAGAGAATCGAGTGAAGCATACAAAGAGAACGAATGTTTCTACGCTGTCTAATGGGAAGCCATCCAAGCTGTGAGCGAAAAGACGAGATGTGGTCAAACTTGCGGAGGCCGAAAATAAATCTGTTGCAGTTGTTCAGGAGGCGGTCCAACTTGTTTAGAAGTTCCTGTTATATCGTTTCGTTCTGGTTACAAAAACTGTTGTTTTGGGTTCTGGAAGTTCTGGAAGCCCGAACGTACTTGTCAGAACGCGTTTTTCTAGGGGAGTGCCTCCGCTGGCGCCGGCGGCTGATTCGGCAGCCGGCACCGGTCACTGATTCGGCAGCCGGCGCCGGTCGCTCATTTGGTAACCGGCGCCGGTAACCATACTTTACTAATGTTACATTTGTAGGTATTTTTCCAATACATTACAGTACTCCTTCATAAGTTGGTCAAGTCTTTTAGAGTAATTTTGCATCCAGTTTGTTTTTGAATTATTTTGATCTAATACAATTTTTTATTAGTGCCTGCTCTTAAACTAACAGTGCCTGATCTTTAACAGTTTTTGGCAATTTTAATCTTTGCTGAGAAAGAGAACTCAGCACTCAGGCGGAATAATATAGTCTAGTATTCGTTGTAGACACTGTTTTTATATTGACTTTTATTTTTATACAAGTGTATCAAAAACATGTAGAAACACACAAACTCACAGCTATCGAAAAACAATACCTACAAACAAACTTTAATAAAGAAATAAAAAAGTTCGGTTTCGGAAACTAGCTTTTTGCACTTGTCTTAAACCCTCTGTTGCCGGTTGCATTTTACTGAGTGTCAGCGCCGGCAGCTGTTTTGACAGCCGGCAGTGGATTACGTGGTATCACCGCCGGTTCCCAATGGCTATATTTTTGGAAACCGGCGCCGCAGCGGAGGCACTCCCTTTTTCTAGTGTTTTTCAGCGTGCCTGCTGTATCTTTTTGGTAAATAGTAGGTAAGTACTGGATTAACGATTAACGGACTTAGGATAATTTAACGGAAGTTAACGAGTCCGTTAACATTTTTTAAAGTTAACTTAAAAGTTAATCCGTTAATAGAAATGTTAACTTCGTTAATTAACGATTAACGGATTAACGAGTTAATGCCCAGCTATGGGTAGGTACTATGAGGTCTCACAGTGCGCGTGGACGCACAGGGTGACACACGAACCAAACACGGAGCTCTATTCAACGCTGTGCGTTCGAATTGCTGCTTCACTTAAGCAAGCATCGTTTGTGAATACGGACGTAAGTTAGTCTACTATCATTGTATTGGCTGTTCACACTCGCTCTTTGTCAGGGCCCAAAATCGTACCCTGTTAAGACCCTCGGCTCTGCCCGGGGCAAAACGGTAGTTTCCACCACAACTGCCTTTTAGCATTAGACCGTATAGTTTACTGTGTTTTAGAAAGGTCAGATTTGTAATTGAGAGTTCCATGTTGAATATTTGATACGGCTATAGTGCTTTCGAGGTAATTTGTCGGTATTAATAAACAATTGTTGATTCATTTTCATAGAGAATTGTGGGCGTTTGGTGATGTAACACTTGGTTAGAAACATTGTCATTTGCCACGCTAAAGTGAAGTAAGTATGTATCTACTTGCCTACTTACCCAAATTTTTAGTTTCAATAGTTCTGGTTCTAGTGAATATCGTTGCTAATCAAGTGACAGTACCTACCTATTTTTGGTGGTGAATATTTTGAGCTTGTTGCCAAAGAGTTACACTCTAAGGCTGAGTTGCACCACCTAACTTTGACCGTAACTACACTCGACGTCAAATAAATCGCACCTCCCGCGACAAGCATCTTCAAACGCATGCATCCCCACTTCCCACCAATATTGGTACCATTTAAAAGCCTAGTTCTAACCTTCATTTAATTAACCTTTAGCTACTGAGGTGGATTTAATTTCACGTAAACACTGACGTGGGGGCCTGAGAGGCCCGTACATATGTGTGCTTATATTTAAAAATATATAATCTTTTTAGGGTTTTATGTTTAATAATTATTAATAGTGGTTATATTTAAATACAATAAAACGATTTTTATGTAAATTATTTGTTAATAAGTATGTATTATTTCAATATTTAGAAAACATGTAGCATTTTTGGCAAAAATCTCATGAAATCCTGATTCACAATGTTATCATGAAAAATATTCATAAATTCAACAAATCAACTTAGAATCTTAATTTTCAATAGTCTTTTTAGCTAATGATAAATCAGTAATCCTAATATGAAATAGGGGGAAAAAAATTACACACATCAAATAGTGCGAATTAAACACAGTCTGGATAAACTTGCTTTGCTCAGTGAAGGAAGCCATACATGTTTTTAAAATGTAGATTTCATTTTAATCTTCAAAATACATGTATGGCACTTGGTTTCATCGTTTAAATCTTGATAGACAGGTACAGGCTTATCATTTCCTAGCATACGTGCCAAAAACTACTGTTCTTCTATTTTTCGTTAAATACTGGTTATTTTTACTTCCGAGATACCGCTTTCTCTCGAACGACGTACTGTGGGCTCCATATTATAGATTTTTTCAAATTATTTCAAGAAAAGACAAAAACTAAATGAAAACTGTAGACAAAAAAAGTTACGCCAATACTGAGGTGGGGGCCTGAGAGGCCCACAAGAAACTTTAAAATTAATTTACCTACTGAAATTGCGCGTGCAATCACGTGCACCGTTGTTGACAGCCTCGGCGCAATGAAACTCGAAGGTACTAAAAGTTTCGGGTGTGTCGTGCACGTGGGGGAGGAGAAATTCAACAATTTGACTTTTGCAAGGCCTGAGAGGCCCCCACGTCAGTAGTTAAAGGTTAAAGGAAAGGTTTTTACCCCAAAAATGTGTCTTTAGAAGGATCCAGAGTCACTTCTTCAAAAAATAGGTAGTTACGCTAGAGCCAACTTTAATGGCTATAAAACTGTTAAGTTGGGTTTAATTGCTATCCATCTGTTAAAGAGGACACGTGAAATCGTTATTTGGTTTTATAACCATAAAAATTGGTCTAATTGATCCCATAGGTGGGCCCAAAGTGAGGTATTTTTTCAAGTCACATTTATGGTATATGTTAATCATTTATTAAGAAATTAAATGTGTTTTTCTTTAAGGATATTTATTGGGCTTTCAAATAACACCAATATTGTTGGGATACCATGATTGTGTCAGAAGAAAATCGTTAAAGTTCGCGTCGCGGAAGGTGCGGTTTATTTGATGTTGAGTATATAACGATAACTGGCGTTTTTTGTATGGAGATTGACAGATTTTTGACGTTTGTCAAAGTTAAAGTAAGATGGTGCAACCCAGCCTAAGTAGTTAACCAGTAACACATGAAATGGCAACTTTCGAAACTTTCGATAAGGTTTTTCGGAGTAACCCCTTTGTTTTAAATAAACGACTCTAATCGCTAAGAAATTTTAATAACCCTCTTGTTTATTTCCAAACTACTGAAAAAAAAACATCTCTTGCGGCAACACCGCCTGAACTATCTGCGTTATAATTTTTTTTTCTCCTTTTATTGTGTAATAAGTAGGTAAGCATAACTTACTCAACTATAAAAGAGGGAATCAATCTAAAACTACATACTTATTAGCATATTAATGTGTTTTGTAGGTATTACTTACTCTTAGGTTACTTACCTTCAATTCTCATAAGTCAGGGTGAAGGACAGCCTCTAAAGGTCTTAGTTCAAAGGTCTGGAGATTGTGTAGGTAGTTAAGCTCCCAACTGTCCTTCGGGACCTCAGAGGATCAAGAGAGGGCAGGTACAGTTAAACAAAGATCAGTTTAACGTAGTCACATGTAAGCACATTAAGTTTTCTTTGAGAGAAAGTGAGGAAGGTTTTCAGAGTGAACAGTGATTCTTAATCTATACTAACTCCCGTATTCACAAACGATGCATGTTCAAGTGAAGCAGCAAATCAAACGCACAGCGTTGAATAGAGCTCTGTGATTGGTTCATGTGTCACCCTGTGCGTCCACATGCACTGTGAGACCTCGTAGAAATGTTTAAAAATACGGGCGTTTTACAAAGAGGAATGATTTGATTGATTGTTTGATGAAACTGTAATACTAAAATAAATCCGTGACTAGTTGTAGCGACAGTGATGTTGTCCTGTCTTAAGAAAAGTAAATAGAAAGTAAAAATATTATGGCCGTAAGTTTAATTTTTATTACTTAAGAACATTTTCCTGGCAATAACAAACAATAAAATAATTAGAGAAATCGGTCCAGTCGTTCACGCGTGATGCGATGACCAAGGGAAATAGGGATTCATTTTTGATACTAGAGACTAGCGGCCGCCCGCGACTTCGTACGCGTGGATCCCGTTTTACCCCCTTAGGGGTGGAGTTTCGTAAAATCCTTTCTTAGCGGATGCCTACGTCATAACATCTACCTGCATGCCAAAATTCAGCCCGATCCGTCCAGTGGTTTGGGCTGTGCGTTAATAGATCACTATGTCAGTCAGTCAGTCAGTCAGTCACCTTTGAGTTTTATATTTAGATTAGAATCCTACAGTATTTTTGATGAACATAGGCGTTTATAACTTAAATAAATTCATCCACGGAAATAATGTAAGCTAACTGATGGCTACCATTTAAACGGGATAGCTACATTTAAGCTGAAAAGCCTTTAACAATTCCAGTTAGAATTTATGGATGTCAGATTTCAATGTAACAAACCAATTATGTAGGTACGTTTTGCTCTCGCGAAATTTGTGGAACCTTATATTTTGATTATACAGCCACGTTTCATTTTACAGTTGTAGGAGAATTGTATTAATTTGTACAAGCATTTATTTTCTAACTAGCGGCCGCCCGCGACTTCGTACGCGTGGATCCCGTTTTACCCCCTTCATCTATCTTACGCGGTTTAGATTTTTTCATACAAATGTTTTTTCCCGCTAACTCCCGTTCCCGTGGGAATTTTGCAATATCCTGTTGTAACTAAGCTTTACGTTTACTAAGGTACCTGCATGCCAAATTTCAAGCGTCTAACTTAAGCGGTTTAGATTTTTCATACAAAAGGATTTTCCCGCTAATTCCCGTTCCCGTGGGAATTCCTAAGTATACTATAACCTGCCCAGGAGTATGAAGAATAATTGTACCAAGTTTCGTTAAAATCCGGCAAGTAGTTTTTGTTTCTATAAGGAACATACAGACAGACAGACAGACAGACAGACGGACAGACAGACAGACAAAAATTTTACTGATTGCATTTTTGCCATCAGTATCGATCACTAATCACCCCCTCACAATTTTTTGGCTGTAGATTTTTTAACCAATGATGATAGATGGCGCTTTTTATTTTATTTTTTTATTTATTTATTGAAATTCAGTTTGTCTCTTATTGTCATAAATTATAGCCTATATGTAAATCTGGGTTATAAACAATAATACTGTAAAGTTTCAACAAAATCCGTTCAGTAGTTTTTGCGTGAAAGAGTAACAAACATCCAGACATCCAAACTTTCGCATTTATAATATTAGTAGGAAGTAGGATATAATATTAGTAGGATAATATGTTAATCTAGGTTACAAACAATAATACTGTAAAGTTTCAACAAAATCCATTCAGTAGTTTTTGCGTGAAAGAGTAACAAACATTCAGACATCCAAACTTTCGCATTTTTAATATTAGTAGGATAAACTCTTGTTATTGTGAGTAATTTATGAGGATTGTGTTATAAACATATTGTGTAATTTTATTTGAAGACTTAATTGATTTGGACGCAGGCCGCTACGAACCGGGCAACATGGAAAGCATTGGGGGAGGTCAATATTAAGCAGTGGACGTCCTATGGCTGAGATGATGATGGTGAGTGGATTTAGTATGAAAATGTCATTTTAATCCAGTGTTCGTCCGGGTTTTAAGTTTTTGTAATAAGGGGATAGCAGTGGACTAGAGGGGATAGAACTCTATATTATGTCAGTTACGAATCAGCCAGTAAATCTATTTATCTCACATGAAATTGAACCCAGGATCTCCGAAATGAGAGAGTTCAACTTGCCAATTTAAGTAAAGGTTGACACTCCCAAGATTAATTTTGGAAAAGTACACGAATCTTAGTTTTTAGAGTGTGAAAGTTTCAAGTCTTAAGCTTAAGTAGTTATTAAGTAAAGTACCTACTACCAGTAGTTTTCTAAAGCGATATGAATATGAAACTACGGTTATCTCGCAGTTTGTTTGCTAAGATAACACACTCCGCGGGATTTACTTATGGCAATTTCCTAGATTTGTGTGACGAGGAAGATGAAAATCTTTCTGAGGTTATATTCTATTTTCTTCTGTAAATATTGACTGCTGGCATAAGATTGAGAATAGTGACTTTACTTGAAAAACTAAGTACCTATACTTACAACTGTATTCACAAACGATGATTGCTTAAATGAAGCAGCAACGCTATGCAAATTCGAACGCACAGCATTGAAATAGACCTCTGTGATTGGTTTGTGTGTGTCACTTTGCAACTCAAGTTTGTCTATGAATAAGTTTACACGAAAATCCCGTTTGCAGTGTCCCGCAAAAAACCAACCCATGACTATTGTTCACACGACAGTTCAGTTTTGCCGAATCCTATCCTGCATTTCTGGATCCCTCAAAACTGGATTGCTCTGGGAACGAGCTCCTACTTCCTTTAAAACCTTTACAGTTTTTCCTTAAGAAAATATCTTATTTACTTACATTAAACTAAAACACAGCTTCTCTAAAGATCACTACATCTTATCAGATCTTGTAACTTATTTTCCTATTCATTATAAAGAGAGTTCCGATCAAAGAGCTGAGAAAAAACAAAGTATAGCTGAGAGCCTTCCCTTTTTCGCCGAGGGACGAAGGGATGCATCCTTGAGGAAGTCAGTTACCGCATTGATAGATCTTGTTTGGTAAAGAAAGATTAAAATTAGAATTTATTGACGTATCTTGTACGAGTAATTCTAATTTGAATCAGGAAACCATCAGGTATGAAATACAATACATGATGGTATAGCGTATCTACAAAGTACTTGTATCAAAGGTATATTAGCTAGACAGATAAATTACTACATAATAGGTAGGTATCATAAGACTCAACTTTTTCCTGGGCCAAAAAAAAATACATTGCTTAGTCCTTTTTTTATAAAAAAATAAAATTACTTAATTAATTAAGTGTCAGTTCAAAATTAATAAAATGGTGCTTGTTATTCTGCTGACACCGACTAAAATAGTGCAGCCCAATCACATTCCTCATGACACTCGTCTTTGTATCATTTAGCTTTTAATTTAACAGTAAATTGGGCTTAAACACAGATTGAAACATTTGAAAACAAACATGTAAAGTATGTATGACGAGGTAAAAAAGGTTTAAATCCGTAACGAATTGAATCGTAATTTCTTTTAAAATAAACGTAGCTTTCAATGAAGCGTGTATTTAAACTTAACAAATGAATAAGCTGTAACAAAACCTCATTAAGAGCGCACTCAAAATAATTTCCCCGAAAAGTCTCGTTGAAAAATTCATGCACCATCCCAAAAGGGGTTGGCCCAAGCGGAAGCGGACCACTCTGAAGGTACCTATACGTATTTCCGGTAAGGTTATTACATTCGTGCCACATTTTATGACGACAGGCAACTATTAATCTTGATTCCCGGGATCATGCCTTGTGGCGAAATATTATTCTGCCTCGGTGTAAACAACCGGTAATAGATTGGGCCGGGTTTTTATTTCGGTGGCGAATTCAAATTACGTTTACTGGGAACTGGATCGCGGATATTGTTTCGGGGAAACAACGATCTTGTGATGAGGATGTTGACACCGGTAAGTTAATTGTGAAAAATCTAAAACGTTATAATAACGGTACCGTTATAGCGAATGCGCTGCTGTCATAGTGACATTGACGTAGTAATGTCAATGTCATAAAAGAACTCGTTGCTTTTTCATGAACACATGCACTGTTCAATAAACTGAAAAAAAAATTACAGTTTTTCAACAATGTAGGCCGCTACCTGGCGAATCTGGAAATTATTGGGGGAGGCCTATGTTCAGCAGTAGACGTCCTGTGGCTGAAATGATGATGATTAAAAACAGTGTAAACCTATGTAACACTTAAGGGACTGAGCATTTTTGACATTATAGAGCTGTGGTCGTTAAATGGCAGTAGAGCGGATAGAAAACAAGGTAAACTAGCAAAGTCAAGAAACGACGTTTTAAGGAGCTTGACGTTAAATCGAGTGACGTTATAAAGAGCGAATACATTTTTTTAAATATTCCGTTCTCCCAAGGAATAACAACTGAAATTATTATTATTATATTCAATTCTGACCCAATTTAGTGGTCAGTTTCCTATATTGACACTGTAACATCACTTTGAGATAGTTGCTGTTTGGTTAGGACAATGAGGGGTTGAATGCCGTATTACCCGAATATAAAGGCCATTTTGGGCTTCGGTGGGTACTAATGTAAACCACCAAGACGTCAGCCTTGTGTGCTTTGTGGAATATAGTTGGTTCAAATCTTGCTAAGGACAAATAGTGCATTGAGCATTTATATCCAGGGTCATGGAATTCTGTAATTATAAACTTATTTTTACATTTAACTAGCTGAGCCAGCAAATGTTGTTTCGATTATAAAAAAAGTTCACGTTTTAAGTTATATGGGGGTTATTTGCCAACAACCCACCATATGTTTTACTCGGAATCCTATTCCGATTCTTAATCGTTAAGATTATTGTTAGGCAGTTCGAGTCAGGAAATAAAGGTAGGAAGAACACGGTAGAAGGAAGATTATTATTAGCGGATTGGAAATTATATTTAACAACAGGAATAGCAAGGGATTGATTAGGATACAATAGCAATAAAATTATTTAAACGTTGAGAGCAAAGCGATCGCGGAAGAAGTGTCACGACGACATATTTCAAATCTCTTCAACGGCGATGAGTGAGCGGAGATCGGTGACCGGCGTTGAAGCGAGACGGCAGCATACGTCTTCACGGGTGTGCGAGTGACGCAGACGTATTGTGACGGCCGCAGCACGCATGCGCCAACGATTCGTTCACGTTCCGTCAGGTCGGGGCTGGCCCAATCTCACAAGCGGAAGCGGATCGCTCCGAAATCTAAGGCGGTGGTCCAAGTTAGGATTGTGGCGGATAGCCGCCACAGTTATATTATTAGTTTGACTAGCGACCGCCCGCGACTTCGAACGCGTGGATCCCGTTTTACCCCCTTAGGGGTGTAACGATCAAAATCCTTTCTTAGCGGATGCCTACGTCATAACATCTACCTGCATGCCAAATTTCAGCCCGATTCGTCCAGTGGTTTGGCTGTGCGTTGATAGTTCACTATGTCAGTCAGTCACCTTTGAGTAGTTATTAAAGTCCGGTCAAATTAGACATGAACCCTGCGATAATTCGCCTACAGCTGAAAATTGGTACGTAAAGTACTGTAAAAGAAACCACTCAAGGAAGAAAAAGTATTTCCCTGGCGGAGGAAATTTAATATACTCTTAGATCATAAAACACAATCTAGCAACAACCTAATAACCTGTCAAGAAAACGTATAATTAATTAGTTGTAAAATATTACCCAAAAAATCTGATGACATCTTTAATTTTTTTAATTTAGAGACATTTCAGTTTTACGGCGGCACCGTCGCATATTGGGGCGATAAATTTAATTCTTAATAACGTTTTGAGGGTAGTGTTCCGCTTTCATTATAATATTCAAGTGAAAGCTGTTTAGGTGAATACATTAATGGTTTTATTAAAATCTAGATTGCTTAAAAATACTTGCGTTTGAAATTATACCAAGAAAAGAAAAAATAGCAGGGATTTTTTTCTTGCTTAAAAAGTCCATGATATCCTTATTGGAACTGAACTGGCATACTAAGGATGGGTTGCACCACTTTACTTTAACTTTGACAAACGTCAAAAATCTGTTAAACTCCATACAAAATGTTGGAGTTTGGAGCGTAAGAAGGAAAAGACCACGAAGATTACCACGGATTTATTTTAGAACATACAGCACACAGAGACTACATGAGATCGAGTGATTGATCCAGAAGTCTGGAAACCTTACATTGACAGCGGAGTGCCAAATTCAAATATTCAAATATGCTTGCGTTTAACCAAAAAGTTTCTAACTTTCCAACACTGGCCCTTAAACGCAAGCTAAACTTACAATAAATACATTTATAAAACACTTAACACTAAAGAAACACAACACAAATACAAAGTTAACATTTTAAAAAACTTAAGTTACAATTAGCTTTAATTCAATTGTTAGCATTAAGTAACTTAAATTACAGTTAGCAATTGACACACAAACTTATTGTGTTTCTCTTTACATAGTGCTTTAGTTAACACATCAGCTAACATAACAACAGTTGACAAATATTTAATTTCAACTATTCCTTTGTTTACAATTTCTTTAATAAAATGATGACGAATATCAATATGCTTAGTTCTAGAATGAAACATATAGTTTTTACATAGTTTTATAGCAGATTGATTGTCATTGTAAATTGTTATTCTAGGCATGGTACCAAAAATCTCACATATAAACTTTCTAATAAATAGAGCTTCCTTACATGTGTCAGACAACGCCATGTACTCCGCCTCAGTGCTGGACAAGGCAACAGTACGTTGCTTGCGACTCTCCCAAGTAACGACTGACTTACCAATAGTAAACACAAAGCCTGTGTATGACTTGCGGTCCATGTTGTCTGACGCCCAGTCAGCATCAGCATAAGCTGAAATATCCATGCCCGACCTAGAAAACACAAGAGCAAAATTAGTAGTACCCTTCAAATAACGTAAAATTCTCTTCGCAGCTTTCCAGTGACTTTCTCCGAAGCAATCGTTGAATTGACTAAGGTAGCTTACGGCATGACTTATATCAGGTCTCGTGCAAACTGCCACATACATCAGTGAACCAAGTAAACCTCTGTAGTCATAGGTCTCATCTTTAGGTTCCTTGCAAAGTTTCAGTCCCGTTTCCATGGGTGTTGCAATAGGTTTACAGTCCTCCATTCGAAACTTCTTCAATACCTTCTGTATATAGTTTGACTGAGTGAGGTAAATTTTATCATCTTTCCTCATCAACTTCATCCCAAGTATGTGTTGAGCTGGCCCTAGATCAGTGATTTCAAATTCATCCTGCAATCCTTTCTTTATATTATCCCTGTCTGGAAAACCTGGAGATGAAAATACAATTAGATCGTCCACATACAATGCAATGATCATCATCAATCCATTTTCAGACTTCGAGAAAACACAAGGCTCAGAATTCAATTGACTGAACTTCAGCTTGTTGCATAAAACCTTGGTAATCTTGTCATACCAAGACTTGGAGGCCTGTTTAAGTCCATAAACAGCCTTATTAAGTTTATATACCATTCCTTCACTACCTTTCACCTTGAAACATTCTGGCTGCTCCATATACACAGTTTCTTCCAAATCACCATTCAGGAATGCAGTTTTTACATCCCAATGTTCAATATCAAGGTTATACTCTGCCGCTACTGCCAAAAGCATCCTGAGTGTAGAGTATCTAACCACAGGTGAGAAGGTTTCTTGATAATCTATACCATATTTCTGTGTGTATCCCTTGGCAACCAAACGAGCTTTATATTTCAATAACTCACCATCGGCACCATACTTCCTTTTGAAGATCCATTTGCATTGAACAGGCTTACGACCTGGTTCAGGCTTTGTTAGAGTCCAACATTTGAGTTTATTGAATGAATTATACTCATCATTCATCGCCTTCCGCCAGCTGTCTGAATCAGTTCCACTCAGGGCCTCGGCTGCAGTACGTGGTTCGTCGGGGTAGCCGTCGACCGATCCCACAAGGTTGGCCAGCAGAGGAGACTCCGGAACATCTTCATATGAAGTGTCTGTTGACATCTCCGCCTCAGCAATAGAGTCTTCACCTGGAACATAGGTTTCATCCAAGCAATTTTCTGTGTCATCGCTAGAAGAGTCTTCTGTTGTGCTCGTGCTGACTTCCTGTGATAATCTCATGTCATCAGAAACATCAGATCTCTCATTGGATGACTCTGATTGCTGAATTTCAACAGAACTCTTGTTGAAGTCAACAATTATGTGTTGATCAACATTTTCATCATCTGACATGTTTTTATTAGAGAATTTATTTTCTAAAAACACAACATTGCGAGAATAGACACATTTTGTCGGATTATGTAGCTCTAACAGCCGATATCCCTTAGACTCATATCCCACAAATATATACGGTTTGCTTTTCGAGTCTAGCTTTCTTCTATTCTTTACTAAAGAATATGCGACGCAACCAAAAATTCTTAAATGGTTTAGATTTACCTTTTTATTTGTCCATTTCTCTTCAGGTGTCACTCCAGCAACGGCCTTCGTAGGACTTCGGTTTTTCAGGTAAACCGCTGTATTCACCGCCTCAGCCCAGAATCTCATTCCGAGGCCAGCATCTCGCAGCAAGCACCTGACCTTCTCCATCACAGTCCTGTTAGCTCGTTCTGCGACGCCATTTTGTTGTGGACAGCCTGGTATGGTCTTCTGGTGTTTGATCCCACACGCCTTCATATAAGCCTGAAATTTAGAACTCATATATTCTCCGCCTCCATCACTTCTAAGTACCTTTATTTTCTTTCCGGTTTCATTTTCCACAAGAGCTTTGAATTGTTTAAAATATTCAAAAGTTTCATGTATGAATTTCAAAAAATAAACAAACTGCTTCCTTGTGTAGTCGTCAATGAAACTAAGAAAATATTTAGCTCCCCCTAGAGATGGCTGTTGCATGGGACCACAAAGGTCAGTGTGAACTAGACCTAACACCTCTGTAGCTCTACTATACGACTTTTTGGGAAAGGGCAGCCTACTCTGTTTCCCTTCAACACATGACACACATTGCTGAAAAGTCGAATTATTAAAAGAAATACCATTAGCCATACCTTTTTGTAAAAGTTGCATACTTCTCGAGTTCAGATGACCAAGACGCTTATGCCACAAATCATGGGATGTCGTGTCTACTGCTGGCGACGCCACTATGGTACACTCCTGTTCCACAGTACTGGCGTTGTCTGACACCGTGTCGAGTTGATAAACACCGTTAATTTGAGTACCAGTAGCTAGAATTTCATCACCATTGTAAATAATACAAGAATTTCTGTCAAATTTGACAACATAACCCTTTTTTGTCAAAGCACTGACAGATAATAAATTAGTACTTAAGTTAGGTACGTAATAAGTTTCACTTAGTGTCCTTACACAGTCTTTTAAACGAACCTGAACTTCACCTAAGCCTGCGGTCGATAGCATTTCACCGTTTGCAATGCTCACTTTAAAAACCTTATTACGATCGCACTTCACCATCACTTTTTCACTATTACACATGTGGTTTGTGGCCCCAGAGTCTATGTACCACACGTCACTTTTCACCTTCACGGAGAGTGCTGACAGATTAGCCTTGTTCTTCTTCCATGGCTTCTTCTGCTGTTTCTGACTCTTTGGCTCGTCCCCGGAGGTCTGCTCTTTGGACGTTGAACTCCTTTTTGGACAGTTCCGCAGCATGTGTCCTCTGGCACCACACCCGAAGCACTTTGGGTTCTTCTGTGTAATCAGTGCCGTTTCTTCAGTTTTCTCTTCCCGTCTTTGGGTTTCCTGAAGTAATTTAGTCGAGACGACTTCCGTACTTAGCTTGGTAGATGAGTGCTCAATCGCCATGATGAGCGGGTCATAATCATCTGTGAGCCCACTCAGTATGATCACCGCAACGAGTTCGTCGTCCAGCGGCGATTCAATTTCACTCAGTTGATGTGAAATTTCTTTTATTTTGTTCAGGTAAACTTCCATTGAGCTACTATCAGATAATTTTGTATTGAAGAGACTCCGCAGCAAGCCCAATCTCCTGCTCAGACCACGTCCCTCATACGTTTTCTGTAGTATTGTCCACGCTTCGTGGGCACTTTTTGCAGTGCGTATATGCGGAATTACGGTCGGCGCCACGGACAGCGCGATGCGCGCTAAGGCCTTATCATCCTTCTTCTTGTTGTCCTCGTCGGCCACCGCTTCTACGCAGTCCCACAACTCTTCATGAATTAGCACCATTCGCATCGAGAACTTCCACGTGGAGTAATTTTCTGCCCCCTTTAGTCTCTCAATGCAATTCTGACCGATTCCCATCGAAGCCATCTTGAATACCGTTCGCCGCTTCCGGTACGGTAATAATTCCAAGTGCACGATGTACGACCAATCTCGCGGAAATATGGGTGCTTTTCACTTCTTGCAACCACGCTCTGCTACCATGTTGGATATCTAACTTTCCAACACAAAAAACACCGGTTATCGTAATACTTTCGGTCAATGTTAGGTGGTGCAACTCAGCCTTAGACACAATAGCCACTAACTTTTAGAAATTAAACCTAAGCGTCCACATGTCGGTATCGTACGCATCGGACGTATCGCATGCAACGGATCGTAGTATTATTTATATGGAAACTCATATAAGTGCGTCCACCTGTCCGCATCGTACGCATCGCACATCCGATACGATGTGTTTCGTACGATGCGTCCGTTGCGTACGATACCGACCAAGTGTACGCTTAGTGTATTCAGAAACCACAAAGTTTTGTGCATTACTGAGTGTCGATAGGAATCTTTAAGTTACATAATTAAAGGCCTAAACAACGCTGTGGGAGATATTCTAAGAAGCTGTCATAGCTAAATTGATAACAAACCAAATTAGGCAATAGGTAATAAATAAATTAACGTTAAATAATGGATCAACAATCAAGTGACGAAGTAGACTACATAATAGTAAAATTCCCTTTACTTTAATTTCTCCTGAAAGAATTTAACCCATTCCCGCTCACAATAAAATTAAAACAAAACAATCGATTGAATAAAGCTTAAAATTATTCCATAAACACAACTTATTCTACAAAAGGCTTTCAGCAGAAGCATCTAAATGTTTCACAATAACGATCTTTACTCACAAAACAAGGAAATTTTCAATTTAACGCAACAAAACGAGGATTATGATCCTCCAAGGCCATCCAGATAAGGTCCTTGCGGTGGAAACTGAAGACCTCTGGCGTTACCATTAAATATAATGTTTTTATGTAGCCACAGTCAAAGTTTAAGAGAGTAGGACGGTGAAAAAGTATGAGTGAAGTGAATGCGACCTTTTTGTCACGGAGGAAATGCTTTGCGCACCGTCACCACTGCCGGGGGACTGGATGGTGTGTGGGACTTCGACGCCCTGAAAAGGGCGCTGCTCCGTCCTTAAAAGGATGGGGTATACCCACTAAAACCTCCGCGGCCTACCATCATCGCCCAAATGTCGCGAATATCCGGCCGTAGCCTTAACCTTAAACACTTCTGCGACAACGAACATCAGGCCTCTTGTACGGTGTTCCCGTAGGCTTAGACTTCCCCAATCGGTCTGGCCAGAGCATGGGAAGTGGAGGCCAAATCCTCTATTTGCCTCTGATAAATTGCAGAAGTTCATGCTCTTCATCATCCTGGATGATGATGATGAATAGTTTCATCCAAGTTTTACGGTGTCTGTGTCGGACTGCTGATTTGAGGGTAGTTTAAGCCCTGTTATTCGCTGGACTATTGTGATTTGTCTAAAATAGAGGAACGCTGGTCTCAACGCAAAATTTTTTATATTGTTATGGAACGCGAAAGCTTAAAATCTTATATTGTGATTTGTGGTGAATCCATTCTTAACACCAGCTTAGGCTCTATTTGTGCAATACGAATTACAAATATTTGTTTAAAAGGTGGCTTTTTAGCATAATTTTATATACCTACCTATAGCTTACTACTTCTATCTATACTATGGCCGCTACATTCCGTCTAGCAAACGTGACAAGTTTCTTCGATCAGCACAATCAATAATATCTCGCCTGCAACTAAATTAGATGGAAAATGCCGGTAGCCTTCGCAATGTGGACGGCACATCAAGCTTACACTGTGGCATCTATGTCCTTGCAATAGATGTGGGTTTTCAGCAAAGATGTAAAGATTGATGTGCTCTGCTGTTCAGTCGATGTTCTACCTAGTTTTTGTGGCAAAATCGAACTTATTGCTAGTGAATAAGATGCTGCAGTGTTAAGCTTGAAGTGCCATCATCTAGGGAGACTGTCGTGGATAGTGGGAAATAAGCTAGAAAATTGTGATAAGGTCAGGCTTTTAGTGGTTTCCGATCGTTTGAAGATGTTTCATCATTTCAGCATATGGTAGTTTACTGCTGGATGAAACGCCGATCAAAGCACAATAATTCGAATTTTTTTCATGTGTTTTTCTTTTGAATTTTTAGTTTGAATTTGAAAAATTGAACATATTAATAACTTAAAAAAGTGTCTTTTAGTTGAATCAAAAAAATATAATGTGTGAGCACACTCATAAAAAACTTAACAGTTTTTACAAATCAATATTATGTATAGTACTTCATGAATTATTTTTTGGGTTTTTTACCAAAAATTTTAATGAAACAATCACAAACTCGATTACTCCACCTCAGAACAAGAAAATCCTTGGCAAAAACTTCTCAAAAACAGCTTCCCGCAAATGGCTCGGACCACGAGCGTTGTCGTTACAGAACTTTAAACTATTAAACCGGAGAACTCGTCCTGGATTCAAGTCAGTGGTTCCCAAGTCCCAACCATAGCCTGCGGACCACTGATGGTCAGCATAAACTACAGGAGTCAAAATAATGGTCCACAAACTAGTGACTGAGTTTCTTGCGCTGCTTCTTCTTAGCACTGGCCCATTTATTGTTCCGAAGCAATGGTAGGTTAATCCATAAATTGGGACTTTTAAAATCGTAGTGTGATCAGCCCCCCACTAGGTAGAGTATGTATGTATGTATGTGTATGTTCCTTTGAAACACTATACAGACCAAACGCCTGGTCACGTCAATCGATTCCTCTTACTCGCGTATTCACAAACATTACTATGAGGTCTCACAGTGCGCGTGAGGTCTCACAGGACGCACAGGGTGACACATGAACCAATCGCAAAGCTCTATTCAACGCTGTACGTTCGATTGCTGCTTCACTTAAGCAAGCATTGTTTGTGAATACGGGCGTTAGTCCGGCGAGCGTCACTAAAGTCATGACGTCAGTGAAAATTCAATATAGCATACAGCCGACAATAGAACCTCCTCCTTTTTTGAAGTCGGTTAAAAAGGAATCAAACCGGTCCGTAGTACAGAAAGGGTTGGTAACCACTGATCCAGATAATGGTAAGTAGGCCAGGGGCTAGTCTAGAACTATGACAGTCTAGTTGGCCGAACGCCTAATTGCAATAATTAAGATACCGCATGAGAGGTCAACATTTGGTTAAGTTTTCTCATGATTATTGCTATTAAGTACAAAATGTTGGGTTAGAGATTCCACCAAGATAATTATTATAATCTTGACTTGATACTGTCGATTTGAAGCGATAAGCCCATACATTTGTTATCTAAATTTTATCGTTAAGATTTTATCATGGCGCCCATCCTAGCCCGGGCTTAGATTTAGGTAATTTTGGTTGCCTTAGATCTTATTAGGTTAAGACTACAATTAAAATACATACTTTATAGTCTGCTCGTGAAATAATTTTAAAACTGCATTGAATATTTTTAAACTGGGGCATTATACACGTGTTTAAAATGGGATTTCCATACTACATGTTAATTTAAACAGGGGTCCAATGCCCGTTAAATTTTGCGTTTCACATACAGTAGAATCCGATTGTAACGACGCTCAAGGTACTTACCGATGATACTACGTCGTACTATCCAGACGTCGTACTAAAGAAGTATTTTTTTGTGTATTTCTCAACAAATCTACCGCTAAAAGCAGTCGGTTGTTATAAGCGACGTCGTACTAAACGGATTCTACTGATTTTATTTGCGACATCGCTTTTTAAGCTTCTTTGTCATTGGAAAATGTTTGCAACAACTTTTTACTTATAAAGAAATATTTTTATAATCAGTGAAGTGACCGCTCCGTACGCTCCAAAAACACACGTAGCAATGCGAATAAACTTTAAATCGCCCCTTTTTAGAGACAAAGTGCGGAGATAATCGCGCCCTACTTTTTGGGGCGCAGTGAGTGCTTCAAAACATTCGCCCTGAAAGACAGACACTGCTCATTGCTTCATTCACTTGACTACAGTAATCTGAGGCATGAACAATACGCGGAAATGGGGTGGCCAAAATACCTTCACATATAAGGATTTATTTATTTTTTGGGTCTCTTTTCTACACTTTAGTCCTTTAAAGCCCGGTTTGTGAGCACGTAGAATTTTGTCCAATGACCCCAAGCTACCCATCCTTATCGCTCGCGCGTAATTGGACAAAATTCTACGTGCTCGCATAGTCTGGCTATAGCTTGCTTTACTATTTAATAAGAATCATAGTTTCATCGGAGGACGTAGTGTGGGCAGGCCTCTCTCTAGTTGGACCGATGATCTAGTGAAGGTTGCGGAAGTGCCTGGATACGGGCGGCGCAGGAGCGGTCTTTGTCGAAATTCTTGGGGGAGGCCAAGTCCAGAAGTGGACGTCATTTGGCTGAAACGTACGAACTCCTTTGGCTGTTTTGCAATTTTTTTTTAATGCATTGAAATACAAGCCTAGGGGGACCAGTGGTTTATATAGGGCTTTCCCTGCCAGTTGGGCAGCTTACATAACCTATCCATTAAAACCTGACGGTGTCCTCCAAAGTCTGTTTGAACGAAACTGCGAGTAAGGCCTTGTTCCCACGGAGACATCCTGTTTTTTTCAGGAATTGTTTTTGCAGGATCCTGTTTGTTGGTATACCGACGCGTTTTAATATTAACGTTCACACGGACATCCCGTTTTCAGAGTCCCGCAAAAAAACCGATCCGTTCGAATTTGTAAGCCCGAAAAAACCGATCCGTTCTAAGTACATAATAATAATTATGTGTGTTCACATGACAGTCCAGTTTTGCGCACTGGCTCCTAAAAAACTGGATTGCTGTGGGAAAAATCAATTATGTCCTTCACAACCACCGCCGCTCGACTATTGTGGTGAGCTCACTCGTAACATAAGCTTATTTAGCTTAACACGAGGGGCTAACGGGACTATTAGTAATTTGTGAAATTTAAAAAAAAAAGAAGTCTACTGACTGAACTACGAGTTATTGTCCAGGATATTCCCTAACCCCTGGCCACCCCACCCAAGGGCTCCGTCCCCGGCTTCCGTCACGAGGTGTCCTATTAATTCTCCAACAAGAGACATAAATCTGCTGAGACAATGACTTTAAATTGAGGAAAATTCGCAGCAAAATTACCGCGATGGATATGTTTCTGTGAGGATAATGTGACAGAGTTGTTTTTTGTGGGAGTTGGAAGCACGTTTGTTTGACACACTTTGTGTATAATTATACTTAACATAATTATTTTAAAGTATTATGTTGTATTTTCTATAAACTCTGACTGACTGTCAAGTCAACAAGGTTATCTCGCACCAGCTGCAGGTCTTCATCAACCGCTGCCTTTGCCGAATTCTCGGCATATACTGGCCCGAGAAAATCTCCAACGTCGAGCTATTGGAACGCTGCCACGAAATTCCGATCGACCAGCAGATCAAGCGCCGCAAGTGGAACTGGATTGGCCACACTCTCCGAAGGGACCCCGATCACATCCCTAAGCAGGCTCTGGATTGGAATCCCCAAGGAAAACGCAAACGTGGTCGACCCAGGCAAACTTGGCGGCGCACTGTAGCGGACGAGGCGAAGAAGATCGGCAAAACCTGGAGCGAGATCAAGCGAGAAGCTCAAGACCGAACGAGATGGAGGACTGTTGTGGACCCCCTCTGCCCCATCTAGGGGACATAGGACCATAAGTCAAGTAAGTCAAGTCTGACTGACTGTACCACGGACGAAAATATTGTGCAAATGCGGGTGGGTGAAGAAAATTCATCGCGCCGGAGCAGACGACGCCGCATCTCTTCAGTCTGCCCGCGACCATGACTCGTGCAACCGAGTTGAAACGTCGGGAGGGTAAATATCTGTTAACCTTTATTAAATAAAAGTTTTTTGTTGCAAAATCCCGTAGCAGTGATTTATACTTAACAGTTGGCACCATTGGTGATTAACATGACCCTACTCTTCTTACAGTGCGGAGTGCAAATGGCGAGTCCTAACCGCTTCTTCTTCTCCTCTATGGCTATTCTGTTTCCACGTTTGCCAATGTCACGTGAGCATCTGCATCCAGTGTGCTTACCATGAGTTTACGTTAGGTGTGCTCGCTAGCGAAAAATCTATGAAGATTTTATTTCTTGAAAGTAGCCGCTAGGGGCGCTGCACAATATGTCATACATTTAATGTCATATTTTTACGCAGTCACTAGCGAGCACACCTAACGTAAACTCACGGTAAGCCTGCTGACCGCTTGAGCGCTTTCCAGTTGGTGCCACTACCAAGTGACAGTGACCTTACCTACTCTACAATGGCGCCAACGCCGCCAACTGATGAACGCTATAACCATTAGCCCTCATTACAAGACTCAATAAAAGAAAAAAAAAACTATCATATTTTTTAACAGAGAACGTAAAAAAATGCATTTAAATTCACCAGGTTCTTTTAATTTGAAAATGGAACATCGTGATATTTGTATAGTGCAGCCTGTTTCCCGTCAAAGCAATGCATTGACTTTAGAATTAAAAAAATAAAACTTTATTCCTTTGCCTGTGTTTGGTCATGCCATTAAAAAAATAGTGCGTGTCATTTTTTCGTGATGGACGTTTGTAAAATATTAATTAATGTGCATTTATTAATGGTGTTTGGACATAATTTATTTATCAAGTGGACTTAGGTATTTTATACGCGTGTGTAGTGTAGTTTAGTGATAAAAAGATTTATGTGTGTGATCTTTAGTATTATTTTCTGTAGGTATTTTGTAGTGAACTTGTGATAGTGAAATGAATTGTGACAAGTTATTTTGGATTGGGGTTGAACGAGATCGCTGTAAGTACTTTCATTTTTGTATTTTCCAATATAAAATGTATGAGATAAAGTACCTACTCGTAGGTAATATTTTTTAAACACTTTATAGATTTAAAGAGGGTACCTATGCTTTCGAAAGTTTGAAAGCAGACAAACGGTAGGTACATATCTACATAAATGTTTGAAATTATTAGACGTAGAATGTAAGTTGGTTTTTAACAAAAATGTAAATGACCAATGAGTTTAATGTCGTACTTTCCACCAATAAATTGTAGAAAAAACAAACTCATTCGAAATTCAAACATCGAATTCCAACGTCAAACGATCCCAACTTTTTCTCCCGCGTATTCCATTTTTAAACTTTGACATATACGGCTTGAGCGTTCACACATTGACACCGCTTCAACCGAGCCCGATCGCCTTTTGTTTTACATTGGACCAATATACATTCAGATCACGAAGTCTATGGTCGTGGAGGTGAGCGTTCCATAGAGTGGTAACAGGTTGAGAATTTGAATTCACTCGGATTTGGGCAATAGAAGTAAATAAAACGCTCATTTTGGGTTAAGACGTTTTTAAGGGGTGTAGCGAATGAATAATGGAATACAGTGTAATGTAGACGGGTCAGTTCGAGTAAACCCACTCCTGTCAAATGGCCCACACAATAATTATCTTCTTTTTTTAATATCCACGTTTATACATTTCTAGCATCGCGTGTACGTAAATATGAGTAAGATAAATATTTTTTTCACGTGAGCTGAACTAAAACAACGTTAAAAATTCAGTCGATTTGTGTCATAATAAATAAATAAATAAATAAATAAATCTTTGGACAATTTCACACAGCGCCAGCTAGCCCCAAAGTAAGCAACTTAATGCTTGTGTTATGGGTGCTAGCTTAACGGATATACTACTTATATACTTTTTTTTTTTTTTAAATACATAAATATTATACATAGTCACACCCAGACCCGTCACAGAAATTAAAATTCATCATTTCAATTTCTGCCCGGCCGGGAATCGAACCCGGGACCTCTCGGCATAGTAGTCCGTTCTGAACCACTACACCAAACGGCCGACATAATATTTTATTAGACTGTAGGTAATTTAAAAAAATTTAATAATTCTCTAATCTAATGGCATAACGGGACTATTTCCAACTCTCGTTCCCACCGCTGCAACTCCTGTGTAGCCAGGATCTACAGCTTGACCGCCAATAAAAATCCAACCAGTGAAGGTCAACTAAAATAGTGAAATACGGGTCTCCTCAACGCGATATTTTTATATGAGTTTAAATGAGTTACATAATGTACTCACGGGTTCACCCGTGTTTCTCTATTTTAGTTGAAATGGAACACGAAAGTTTAAAATCTTACGTTTGTTAGTCGTATACCTCGAAATCAAAAAATCCTTGTAGCTTTTCACCTATTCGCATTTCGCGGCGATATCAAAATTTCTGAATAGATTTTTATTCTTGTAACTTAGTATAATTTTTGATCGCTAATTACAATTGTCTAAAAAAATCATAGTAGATTTACTTTTAATAAATAATAGCTTAATAAATAGGCTATTGATAATACATGCTACATCAAAATTTGCTACTGTTGTAAAAATCTGTTAAAAATACGAGTATATGCTAACTAACAAAATATACTACCGATATTACACACTACAACAAAAAACGCTATCACGGTGAAAATGCGAATAGGTGAAAAGCTACAAGGATTTTTTGATTTCGAGGTATACGACTAACAAACGAAATCTTATAGTGAAGGTCATCATCATCATCTCAGCCATATGACGTCCACTGCTGAACATAAGCCTCCCCCAATGCTTTCCATGTTGCCCGGTTGGTAGCGGCCTGCGCTCTGCGCCTTCCTGCTACCTTTATGATGTCGTCGGTCCACCTTGTGGTTGAAGTCTGGGTAATGGCATAACGCTATAGATATTTACTTCAAAGTGTAGTTATATTAGATACATATTGTTGATATCAAACAATTTTGAATTAAAATGGCAAACGAATTTTGACCTAATTGGTATGTTTTAGAGCTCATTTAGTTTTGCGGCCCGGGATAACGTTTTGGGCTTAATTCATGGAACTAACGAGGTGTAACTAAAATAATGAGAAACTCGTGTATTCCGTTTGTGCCTAATTCGCAGAATCTACTAGTTACAGTTACAACTTGATTATTGAAATAATTAGGAGAATTTAGGTAAAATAATTAAAATATAAGATTTTAAACTTTCGCGTTCCATTTCAATCAAAATAGTAAGACACGGGTCTTAACGTGACGTTTATTAATGAGTTACATTATGTACTCACGGCTTGACGCGAGCCACCAGTCTGCTTGTGACCGCAGCTGCAGCATCGCAGCCGAAACGTCAAGCCGTGAGTACATAATGTAACTTATTAATAAACGTCACGTTAAGACCCGTCTCTTACTATTTTAATAATTATAATGTAGAGATAGAGGTGTGTTAAAGAACTCATAGCTGCTAAAAAGCTACTTTAGTTTCAGCCAAATGACGTCCACTGCTAGACAAAGGCCTCCCCCAAGGATTTCCACAACGCCCGGTCCTGCGTTGCCCGCATCCAGGTGCTTTCCGCGACCTTTACTAGATCATGGGTCGACCGAAATGCCTGCCTACATAACGTCTACCTTCACTAGATCGTCTGTCCATTTAGTGAGCAGCCTTCTACATCTTTCAGTCCGTAGTCCCCACTCGAGAACTTTTCTGTCCCAACGGCCATCAGCTCTACGAGTTATGCCCGCCCACTGCCACTTAAGTTTAGCAATCTGACTCCACTGTGAATCGAACCCGTGACCGACTGATTTGCATCCTAAGCTGCTCCATTAATGAGAGCCTACTTTAAAAAGTTTTAAATGTGTTTCTGGCGTCTTCAGTTGTAACGAGTCCGACTTAACTAACTTCGCGGGGTTATTACGAATCTTAGCAACTGTTTGCTAAAGGTCATAGCAGACTTATTAACTCGGAAAGGTATCAACCGCCAGTCGCCTTTCGTGCGTTGTCAACCGCGAGGCGAGGCGTTTACGCCACGCTGCGGATAGTGTGCTGCAGTATGGAGTTTCATACAAAGAATACTGATCGCCTTGAGCTGATACGGTTACGATCCCTGATTGATAAAAGTGCTAAGTTCTTAATTGTACAACAATCCCTTTCCAGGTTGATAAGTGTGGTACGTCCTTAATTGTACAATAGTAGTCCAGTCAAATTAGACATGAACCCTGCAATAATTCGCATACAGCTGAAAATTGGTACGAATGTTCGGAGCACCGTTATGAATTAACTGTGAAAAGTCCCCATCGATCCGACGTGTGCTAAAAAAAATATTCAAGGTCAAACTTAAAAAATACGGGTTTTTGAGGTTTTCAGCCAAACGGTAAGTTTTATCACAAAAATATGTATGACAAGGTTTAAGACCATACAATTATCTATCAAAATTTTCTATACACTTTCTCCTAAGAGTCAGCGTTTCTGAGATTCGATGATCCAAAGAGACAAAAAAGTGTTTTCTTCATAACGGTCTTACACATAAATCCAATGTGATATCGCCTCGTGCCTCGACTCAGCATTGTATCATGATGTGTTGTCGACGTCGAATATAAAATGATCAACCTCAATGTCGTCTGTCATCTTTAATTATCGAAAAATGGGTGCAACTTTGACGAAGGACTGCACCGTGAGTTTCTAATATACAAAGTTTTCGTGTCTAATTATGTTTAAGAGCTCTTATATGCACACGTCACTACTCTACTTGTAACTCTATGGTCACTCTTTTAGCCCGACCAAGTTAGACAGTCCAGGTTATAATAATTCACATAGAGCTGAAAATTTGTGTGAATGTTAAGAACACCATCCTAAATGAAATGTCAAAAGTCCCCGACGATCCGTCATTTAAAAAAAAAGTTCTCGAAGTCCCAAGTTTTTTGCATTTTTTGGCCAAGTAGTAAATTTATCATAAAAATAGATAAGAAATAATAGTAGATCATAAAATTATCTATTAAAATTGTCTTTACCTTTTTTTCCTAAGAGTCACCGATTATGAGGTAGAACGATTCAAAAAGTTAGTTTTGATGTTCTCGTTATATGCACATGTTTCCACAACACCTATGAGGGTTATTTGGCGTATTTATTTTACCAGGTTTTCCCAGTAGGCTTTTTTTAAGATGTATTTGTTATCCTGTTCAATTCAAAACTATTTTAATAGAGTTGAAGTTGTGGACTTTTGGAGTAGTTAACAGAATGCGAATTCTCCAACTTTTTGCATCGTTACCACATAAACGGTGACTCTTAGGAAAAAGGGGCAAAGACAATTTTAATAGATTATTTTATGATCTACTACTATTTCTTATCATTTCTTATGATAAGTTTACTGTTTGGCGGAAAAATGCATAAAACTTGGACTTCGTAAATTTTTTTTTCAAATGACGATTTCATTAAGGATGGTGTTCTCAACAATCACACAAATTTTCAGCTCTATGCGAATTATTATAACCTGGATTTTCTGACTTGACCGGGCTAAAAGAGTGACCATAGAGTTACAAGTAGAGTAGTGGCGTGTGCATATAAGAGCTCTTAAACATAATAGACACGAAAACTTCGTATCTTAGAAACTCACGGTGCAGTCCTTCGTCTAAGTTGCAAACATTTTTCGACAATTAAAGATGACAAATGACATTGAGGTTAATCATTTTATATTCGACGTCGACAACACATCATGATACAATGCTGAGTCGTGGCACGAGGTGATGTCACATTGGATTTATGTGTAAGACCGTTATGAAGAAAACACTTTTTTGACTCTTCGGATCATCGAATCTCAGAAACGCTGACTCTTAGGAGAAAGTGTATAGACGATTTTGATAGATAATTGTATGGTCTTAAACTTTGTCATACATATTTTTGTGATAAAACTTACCGTTAGGCTGAAAATCTCAAAAACCCGAATTTTTTAAGTTTGACCTTGAATATTTTTTTTAGCACACGTCGGATCGATGGGGACTTTTCACAGTTAATTCATAATGGTGCTCCGAACATTCGTACCAATTTTCAGCTGTATGCGAATTATTGCAGGGTTCATGTCTAATTTGACTGGACTATAGCAATGCGACTGCTACGCCAACCAATGACAGCGACCTCATAAAGGTAGCAGGAAGGCACTGGATGCAGGCCGCTACCAACCAGACAATCTGTAAATCATTGGAGGAGCTATGTGTCCCTGTGCCTATGTTCAGCAAATGACGGTCTGTGGCTGATTTTAGCCAGATGATGATGATGATGAGGCGAACTGTAATGGTGCGTCCACATTGGGCGAAAGGGCTCGCGCGGCACGCTGCTCATCCTGCTCACCCTGCTCTTGAGTGAGCAGGATGTCGATTTGCCGCGCGAGCCCGTTCGCCCAGTGTGGACGTACCATAAGGAAAACAGCAACAGTGGCAATCACAATAGATCGGTACCGATCGTAGTGATACTGGGACTTCATAGAAGCAGCATAGCCGCTTGACACGAAAAAAAAAACACTAGTCGTAAGTTTTCATTGATACTAACCCATATGGACCAATTGTAGTCTGATAAATAAAATATTTGAAATCTGATTGGTTATTCATACACATCGCCTCTTCGCTCCACTTTGGTGGAAACTGGGCTTAAAACGAGCACATTTTGGTATTCGAATATTGTATTTCTAGATATTATTATTGTGGGTGGCTAGAAAATGTTTCTGACAATGAAAAGGGTAGTTGACAGCTCTGAAACGGGCTAATCAAATTGTGTAATTAGAGAGATCGTGCTTTGAATTTTGGTGTGCTCTTGTTGTTGATGAAAATTTGTTTGGTAATAAACGTTCCTATGGTTTTTAGGCTTAGTAGCCGTCATTGTCCATACTTCTGTCTGTCAGCAGGCTGTATCTCAAGACACGTACCTAATAGGTACGTACACAGTTGAAATTTTCACAGAAATTATGTATTTTCTATGTATTTTTGTCTCCGATATAACATCATATGAGTAAAGCTTGTATTTATGATTACCAGACCACAGATTACATTTATTGATAGATATTTCTAGCTGTGCCCCGCGGTGTTACCCGCGGTAAAACGTAGCCTGTGTGTTAATCCAGGGTGTTAGCAAACTCCGTACCAAATTTTATTAAAATCGCTCTGTCATAGAGTCCGGCATGTAAACCAACATGCTAGAAGTCTTCGTTCGAGTTTAAAAGATTTCGTAAGAGTTTAAAAGATTTCTTAAGACTTCTCCGCTTTTCTCCGCTTCGCTTTGGTGGAAACCGCGCCTTATGTGAAGAAAATTCATGGATTGAGGTGAAATGAAACAAAACATTAAAATGAACAGTTATGTATATTTTAAATGTCGCTTAAGTAAATATTTACAATTAATTATCAACGACGTTTATGAGCGCATTATCACAAACAATACTATTTTTGTTATATTTACACATTTATAGTGAACTATCACTTTACAATACGTGATGGTATGCTTTGATTTAAAATTAAATAACAATCCATTTATGATAAGATTCAAAACAAAAAAAAAACATTTTTTTACAGTCTGATAAAAGATTGTCGATGACATTAAAATCATGGAGTCCCTAGATCTTATAGAACCTATTTTAATTATTCCCATTTAACATCATTTCACATAATAAACAAAAGCTAGCTAGGGGTTGCTCAGCTAACAGTGGGCTGAGTGTGAGTTTTTTAAAAAATGTATGAAAATTTTAGTTTTTGAACGTTTCCAGCTAGGAGCGCTGTACAATCCATCATACATCAAATGTAATTTTTTGACGCGCTGTTTTATGAAAACTCACACTCAGCCCTCTGTTGAACTTTTTGGTAGCTTACTAGTTTCTATAACTTAAATCCCATGAATATACTTTTTGATAATACCTATAGGTACTTATTTACATTTTGAAACAAGGCTTGGACGGTTCATGAAAAATAAAGGAGTTTGACTTATTTTATTCATGGTGACATAACTGTACATACGAGTAAATGTATATTTTTACAGGTTATAAAATTAATCTTGTAAATGAAGTTATGAAATTCAAAAGGTAAGTACAGTTGATAGCAAGCACTTTACTTTTTTTGCAAAATGGCGTTTAATACAACTAGGTAAGATGCCACAGTGCAATTATTTTAATATAAATCATCGTCATCGTCATCATCATCATCATCATCTCAGCCATAGGACGTCCACTGCTGAACATAGGCCTCCCCCAATGCTTTCCATGTTGTCCGGTTGGTAGCGGTCTGCGTCCAGTGCCTTCCTGCTACCTTTATGATGTTATTATTTTAAATATCGTCTGTAAATTACATTAATTATGATATAAATTGCGATATAAAATAAAATAATTCTGAATTATTTTGACGAAGATAAGATAAGATAAGATATTCAAAAGATGAAACGAGCATTTTTTTCAAAGACACCATTTGACACGTAATAAAATTCACACAATATAAAAATATCCTGTAATGAAACAGATTTTTTTCTCGAATTGAGAAATAACGAAAACTATTATTTTCTTCTTTTAAAGATAATATTTAATTAAGCCCTTTACCTGTAATTTCATATATTATTCAATTAATTTTTAATGACCATACTCGTATTTCCAAAAAATATTTTAACAACACAGTGGGCGGCTGAATTTATTAAGCACTCGACTTTTTACTGAAAAATCAAAACAAACTTCCAGAACTTGACTCAAACTTACAATTCCAGCAGTAATTCAAGAAATTCCAACATGTCATCTTCTCACAGTCTTACAAATATCCCAACTAATATTATAAATGCGAAAGTAACTCTGTCTGTCTGTCTGTCTGTCTGTCTGTCTGTCTGTTACGCTTTCCCGCTTAAACCTCGCAACCGATTTTGATGAAATTTGGCATAGAGATAGTTTGAGTCCCGGGAAAGAACATAGGATAGTTTTTATCCCGGTTTTTGAAACAGAGACGCGCGCGATAAAGTTTTTCTGTGACAGACAAAATTCCACGCGGGCGAAGCCGCGGGCGGAAAGCTAGTACTTTATAAAGTCATAACTTAACATCGTTTGAGGACGTTTAAGTTTAAGACGTGTAAGTTTTCTTTAAGTGTAACTCTTCTTTTTTAAGTCGGATAAAATGTCCTCATAGTAACATTGTGCGTTCAATAAAGGTCATAGCAGATTTATCATCTCGGAAAGGGATCAACACCGTATCGCCTTTCGCGAGCTGTCATCGTTTTTCGCGAGCTGTCAACGCGTGGAGAGGTTTGCGTGCGGATAAGTGGCGTTGCAGTATGGAGTTTCATACAAAGAATACTGATCGCCTCGAGTTGATACGGTTACGATCCCTTTCCGGCTTGATAAGTGGGCTACGTCCTTAAATCGAGCATTTTGAGTAGTTTCAGAATTTGGGTACACCAACTTGTTTGAAATATTATTTTAGTGCTTATTTACATCAAATCCGTATAACATGTTTTATTAATACAGTCACGAAAGCATCGCTGTAAAATCCCACAGGGAAACGCCTTTGATCTTTGATAGTAAGAAAATAAATCTCATATTTGTATCATCGTAAGTCATAACCTTTTTATATGCCTTTCCATATACGTAAATGTATGAAAATATTATTTGAACTGCCACAAGATAAAAAGATGTTGTGATATAATTTACAAGAATCTGTCGCGAACAAATAGGAAAAGATATTTTAAATACACAAATATCCTTTGGTTTTGAACTTTTGGTGTATAAGTAATGACGAAATTCATTTCATTTTACCCAATTATTTTTTGAGATTCACTCATGTTGAAATGTTACAAATTATTTTAACAGTGGAACATTACTATAATGAATTAGGTACGTAACTCTATCCTTTTTTAAGTTGTATTATAATTTTTATACAGAGATTTTTGTTTGATAAAAATGATTGTCCTAAAAATGTCTCAAAAACAAATAATTCAATGATGCATTTTCGCAGTACATTTATTTAATTAACATTACTGATTAAATTGAAATTGATCGGCATAAATTATGTTTTTTTACCGTCACTAAAACTTAAATTATTTTTATTTCGGGATTTCTAACATGTATGGACGACATTTTCTATAATGAAGCTAAACATGGTTGTATTTTATTTAGTTTTTCAACAAAAACGAGTACGAGTAATGGTAGAAATAATTAATTAATGAACAATTAAAGTGATCAGAGTATTGATAATTTTCTTAAATTAGCTGATAATATTTAATACATCCATCTCGCTCTCCCCTACTTAGATTTAATGGTAATATTTTATATTTTACAGTTATCAATAAAATCAGTTTTTTACATTTTTCATATGGAGTGGAAACGACAGCCATTGTCTGAATTATTTTGTCTTTTTGTACCTATGTTGACGTATTGCTGAAAATTTGGACTTGGATGAAAGCTACTAAATTAAATAATGCATCAAAAACATTAAAAGAAAGAACAAAAATTATATGGCTTTTTATTGGTTCGTAAAATAAATATAAAAAAAATCTACTTTTACACGTGCAATGTATGATTGTTTTTTTCTTTATCTTGAAACTATTTTATGATAACCCTTGCCTGAATGAAGTAAAAAAACGAACGTAAAGTTACGAACTTGATAAAATGGGTTAGTAGTAGTTTCGCACGATTTTCCTTCGCACGAATGTGCGAAACGTCCCCTTCAAAAATATTTTTTTTTTAATAGGCGTTTCGCCCGGTTTTATTAAAAGTATTAAAATCGCGTGCGCCTACTAAAAAAATTTTTTTTTTAAAGGGGACGTTTCGCACATTCGTGCAAAGGAAAATCGTTTGGCTTGGAAAGGCAAGTTTTACTTATTTTGATAATTATTCAAATAATTCATAGAAATAAATTTTTATTCGTTTATATTTTTCAGTATGAGTAAAACAGTTAAGTTTTTTATAAAAGAAAGATAAATACACTTTTCCTGACAGATTAAAATTTCGCTGAAAAAAAGCCTTTGATTTTTTACCGCGTGAATTGGTGCTATAACCGGTTATTCTCTGAAAATGTCCGTTTTATTTCTTTACGCCGTTTTTTAAATAAATATTTTTTTAAATTAAACTCTGTTCCGAACGTATATTAAATATGGCGATAGAACGAACAATAACTACTAAAATAGTCGTTGGATATTTCTAGTACAGTCACGGAATGAAAAGATTCGTCAGTTTTCAAATTGATTCCTTCAACGAATCGCGAGCACATAATACCTTTTGAAACTATGTTACAGAATAATCTCGAGTTAGAGAAAATAATCTTTAACTGTTCGTCAGTAAAGTTCAAAATTATTCAGATCAAAGTTGTTTGACAATTTATCTTGTCAAGAAGATTATTATGATTGATAAACTAAAACCTTGTTGGTTCAACCTGCCATTATTATTTCTATTAAATAAAAAAAACTATTGTCAATTGCTCAATGTAATCATTGCATTGCACTGATGGGATAGAAAAATAAACAAGCAAAACCTTATTCGTTAGCAAACGTCATATTTATTTAAATGTTAGCAGCACTGTTTCTTGCACTGTTATGTTGGCAGGTTTGACTCTTACAGTACCCAGTGCAAGCGAAAACCGACACTAAGGTGACGAACCTTTTCATTCCGCGACTGTACAATTATATTTAAAAAATCAACAGAACTATTGTATTTACTATTGTCAGTTTTATGTTACGGCAAAATCAAAATAGGAAAGGCTCTTTCGCATGGAGACATCCAGTTTTCTGCAAGAACTGTTTTTGCAGGATTCAGTTTAGTAGTAGTTATACGTGTTTTAATATTAACGTTCACACAAACATCCTGCTTGCAGTGTCCCGCAACAACCGATCCGTTTAAATTTGGAATTCGAATTTCAAAACACACTTGTGTTCACTCGATGATGGTCCAGTTTTGCGGGATCCTGCATTACTGGATTGCCAAAGGAAAGTGCCCTAATACAGTCCCAATTAGACAATACCCGCAATGACCCAGAAAACCGCGGGCAATCTTCTCATTAGTGCCAGATTTAGGCAGTTAATATCTTAATCAGCAGCAAAAGGCTTAGCGAGTCTGCGTATAAAGCCATCCAAAGCCAAATGATCACAGTCACAGAATAGAAATGTACAGAAGACCATCATCAAAATGTCGTGTTGAGACCCGTGTTTGTCTTTTTTAGTAGAACATCATCTACATAGTTACAATGTGTACTCGAGCGACGCACACAGACACCGTTCACGGACACGATAAAGCGAAGTGTCGCAAACCAATCTAAACCATTCTTGAGATACGAGTTTGAACTTTTTCCACTAGCTTTAGTATAAAAATCTGTGAATGAGAATTTAATCTGCTTTAAAATATGATCGAGCATTTCACCAATGTCGAAATATTCGCAAGACAAAACTGTACAATATAATTTCAGTTATCTATTACTTATTAGTTCATATTTATGTTTTTCCCGTTTCATTCTTAACAAGAATCAAGCATTATAGGATGTAAGAAAATTAGATACGAGTACCACTACTAAGATAGGCAATTTTTTGTGCAAGGCAAAATTGACAACCTTAGCGCGACCGCCGCGCCGAGCGTAGGTATGCAAAGTGAAGTACACGCATGACAATTGCCTTCTGTTCATTTATATTCTGTGCCAGTCCATAATTAGAACACTGTCTGAACAATGTTGTGTACCCATATCCCGTAATGGCTGCCGTCCCCACCCAAGCGATATACACCTTAACTCTAAGGGTTAGAGTACATTGTTCAGTTAGTATTGTCACCGTATGATGTTGATGGTAACTAGTGTCGGTAATAGGAACCCGTTGAGGTTTAGACGGATATAACTGGGTGACGATGATTGCATCGCTGCTGGGTTTTCACCTGTGGACAAAGAAATTTGCACTTTAATGGGTTGATAATAAATGATATACGGATTAGCAAGCTGAAGGGGCAGGGCACATAGTACGCAGAACTGACGGCCGATGGGGCAGCAAGGTTCTGGAATGGAGGCTGCGTACCGGAAAACGCAGCGTGGGACGTCCATCCACAAGGACCGACGACATCATAAAGGTAGCAGGGAAGCGCTGGACGCAGGCCGCTACCAATCGATCAACATGGAAAGCATTGGGGGAGGCCTATGTTCAGCAGTGGACGTCCTATCGCTAAAATGATGATGATGAATAAATGTTATTCTCATCTGCTTGCCAAAAATGATCTGGATGCAGTTCATTCAGAAACCTGAGACAGATTTTTATAAAATATAGGACTAGAATTTTGTAGATATTTAATACATTTTTTGAGTAACTTATACCTACTAGTTAAATCAAAAGTCCCGGTAAAGGACATAGGATAGTTTTTATCCCGGTTTTTGAAACAGGGACGCGCGCGATAAAGTTTTTCTGTGACTGACAAAATTCCACGCGGGCGAAGCCGCGGGCAAAAGCTAGTGTTTCTATAAATCTTGACAGCGGTGCAAATCTGTGCGGATTGGTTATTCAAAACAAATCTCCGCTCCGCTCTGCTCCGCCTTAGTGGAGACCAGGTCTTACGAGTGGACGTTACATGTCCACATGGACAGACGGGCCTGTTACGCTTTCAATTCGATTAAGCCATGTTAGATGTCTATGGAGGATGACTAATCTCTCTGCGTATTACAGGACAACTCTCAAAATACGATTCGATCTCAGTTATAGAGTGTCCTGTGATTGGGATAGTAAGTAATAAATATTGAAGTTAAATCAATCAAAAGATTCAATCTATGCCTGAAATTAAATTAAATTTTGACGAACCTAATGCTGTCTACACAAAGTCGCCGAGAGTCCTTAAGTTTGACAAGAGTTTTTCTTCATATCTTGCAATCAACACGGAAAAACAAACATAATGATGGATGTAGGGGTACAACTCCTGTATTTATACGTTAACAAATAATTATCTAATTCCAATAAATAAGTAGATATGTAGGTAAAATCCTGCTTTCATCTAACAGTGGACGTCATTCGGGTGAAAAAAACGAACTAAAATTTAAAATAAATAAAAAACTTCTTTGAACAACTAGTATATTTTGCATGCATATAGACCTACTGTACCCTATGTGGTACGGGCTCCCCACGGCCCCCTTTTTATGAATAATTTTTTTAAATATTTTTTTCATGATTTTTATGCCTTCCTTTGTCAGTTCTTGCTGAAAAATTCATTTTTATTTACAAAAATAATTATCGGTCTAAATGGGTTAAACTAATTTTACATTTTTATCACGTTGTGCTCAAATGAAAAGATCTCTAGCCGCTGTCAATATAGCGACATAGTGTTGGCCTAAGTCGCCGAATTGACTGACAGCTCGACATGCGTTCCAATATTAAATATTGGCTGTTGCCGACCGCTAGAATAAGGTCGGCGATCCGATATGTCAGACGGGATTCGAAATATTTCTCAGTCTCAAATATTGTTGGTCATAAATTCCATATAATAAATATCTGATTCTCAAATATCATTGACAGATTGACGTCAAAATTAAGGCTGGGTTGCACTATCTTACTTTAACTTTGATAAACGTAAAAAATGTGTCAAACTCCATACAAAAAACACCGGTTACCGGCAACTCAGTCTTAGTAATCAAGTATGTATTTTGTTCCTTTTCCAAATTATCATCATCATCATCATCATCATCATCATCATAATCATCAGTCATTTTGTCTCTACTGTACGACGATCCTGTCTTGTTTAATTTACCAAAGGCAATCGATTTCGAAGTATTTTAAATCTGAAAAATTAGAACCACTTATACCTAATGGCAAAATAATTGTTAACAGATATAGAAAGATCAAAGATTTATATTAATTCTGGGCACTTTAGTGACATTGTTAAAATTTATCAAAAATAAAAACTAAATCTATTAGGTTATAATCAAATTGGTAACTCTACAGATATTATAAATATGCTAAAACTTCGAATTCAGATATTTCAAAAGGTAATAAACTAAGAATAATATTTTCGTAAGTCCTTGAACCCAAGTCCATCAAAGATTAAAATGCTAAAAGATATCGTAAAAATAAGTTTTTACAAAAGTTATTGCGGAGTTAATAGCATTTAACTCTTGCGAGACAATTACTGTTTTTATTTCAGGTATTAACTGGAGTTACTGCGTTTTAACTTTTTATCTTTTGGCTTTAGGACACCATTTAGTTTATACTACTTTTTAAGGTCAGGGTTTTTAATTTTGGTTATTAACATTTTTATTTTGCGTTAAGAATGATGGCTTGGCAAGTAAATAGTCAATAAACACCTTTTTAATCTAAGATAATAGCTTAGCTTTTAAAAAATAGTAATACGCTTGAGGCTAAAATATTGTAGCGCATTTTTAAATAGGTAACGTTATTATTTTGTGAGAACTAAACAGATTTATATTCATAGTTTCAAAAAACTCATTTTATTTATGCAAGCAGGCTTTTAAAAAGCACTTTTACACGTTCCAGTATTAATACTGGAACCGGGACAATAAATAGGCCAGTGTTGAGAAGAAGCAGCGCAAGAAACTCAAGTCACTATAATTGTCAGCCTCTTTTTCATTGTCATTTTGTAATTGATTTGTGCTGCAAGAGATAACATTAGCTTTATTTTATGAAACCTTTAGTTATTATTCAAACTGACCACACTGACAAAGGTACTAACAGTCAAAATGGAAAAGATAATACTATGTTAGTGTTGCCGGTTAACAAAATATAATAAAAGGCGACCTATTTTCCATTCATTTGGTACCCACTGAGGTGAATATTTAAGAAAAACCATTCGCCAAAATATAGCCAATATCCGCCCATTGACTGACGTGGAAGTTTCGAGATATCGCAAGTCAACAGTTTCGCTTGTTGGCTATACGCTCGATTGATCCTATTCTATATGAAGACCCCAAAACACACAAATCCCAACCCTTCCCTCCACGCAATACGATAGGATTTGGAATACGACTGGGCATCGCATAAAAATGGATGAAAAATGCGTACCAGCTTTTTATGTTTAGTTTTCAGCTTTCTGGTGGCAATTGCGTTTTTAAGTTTATGGATTAAAATGTGAAGCAGGTCAGGGATGCGATAAAGTGGTAATGCTTTTCTTTAACGCTATAGAGGATCGGTCGCCAAAATCTTAATGAAAATAGCGGTTAGTATATTGAGTGATTGAGCTTCGGGGCTTACGCGGGGCTTGCAACATACAAGCAAGCCATATGCACAATCGTGCCAATGTGAACATAGCTGATACTTTAACTTTTTTATACGTTGATACTTTAACGAGTTTTCCAAAAATACAACTTAAATTGAAAACTATTTTCAAAACCAAAGTTCCTTTAACTCTAAGCAATTTAAAATTGGTCTTATTATAGAAAATAGTTCAAGTTGTTAAGAAACGCGACTCCCGCAGAATGTATTTCGCCCGCAATTTCGAGTAAAGAATCTGAAACGCCAAGTTCTATTTCAGTTAAAAGCGAGATTTATTTGATAAAACAGATTTAGAGTACGTCTTTTGCGATGTCGCTCCCTTGGGATAATGTGGCAGGAACAATTGCAGGCAGTCTAGACTTCTCTCTGCGGAAAGGAGGGTGTAAAGCAATTTGGCAAAGTATTCATTGAATCAATGTATATCTGCGTAGATGCTAATGTATACAGGTTGAATTTTTTGGTTGTCAAAATGCAAAAATAGTCTAAGGGGTTAATTGTGTCCAAAATTTTGAAATTTTCATCTACGTAGGTATATTTCTCAAGTCCACCCAGAGACTATGGAAGTGAATAAATATTGAACTATTCTGATCACTCGTTCGTTTCCGCCAAATGACGTCCACTGGTGGTCAAAGGCCTCCTCCAAGGATTTCCACAATGACCCGTCCTGCGTCGCCCGCATCCAGGCACCTTCCGCGACCTTCACCAGATCGTCGGTTCACCTAGTCGGGGACTTGCCCTCACTACTTCTAGGTTGCCACTCGAGAACTTTTCTGCCCCATCGGCCATCAGCTCTGCGAGCTACATAGATTGTAATTAAATTATCAGTTGTAATCAATATCCCTATAGTCTTTGTAAGGAATACTTTCTATAAATAAACGTTTTTTTTTCAATATATCTCCATACACTCATCTTCTCTGAAGAAATACCCCACCCTATTAATAATGCACGAGAAAAAGTAATTTTACTTTGTTTTGCCATGAAACAAAATATTTTCTTGATTTACCTTAAACATCAAAGCACGATGGAAAAATACATTTTGTAATGGTTATTAATGTCTTTCATATTATTAAAAATAAACGGTATCTTGCTTGGATGTTTTTTTTTATACACACCGTGATCAAAAAATCACTCAAATGTAACTAGAAAAAAATTAATTTAATACTTCTGAAACATTTTAACAGTTTCAATTTTTTTTCCTAAATCTCTCCCACTTCATACTTTTAATTCGTCGGTACTAAAAATAACAAAGTTAACCGGAACAATTCCAAATACTCGTTTATACAAAGTAAATGGATCGTTATACATCGCTTTTAAACTGTAAACATTTTGATAATCCTCAGAAAATAACTCGTGTGTGTTTCCGCAACAGCGTTCACTCAATTCAGTATTCGATGATTCGAATTTGTATCTTATTAAGGTATTGACACACTGGATACGTTCTGCGGTCAGGTCGAAGTGATCGCAGCCCGCATAATGTATGTAGGATTAATGAGTTGTGTGTGTAACGGAATAGTGGGATGACGGATGAAAGATTGTTCATTATTTGAACGGCTGAATGATGAATGATTGGTCCATGGAGGAAATGGAAGGGATGAATGAGGATTAAGAGTGAGAATGGCAGTTTTAAAAGATGAAATAGTGGTATGTGGTGAGTTGTGTAAGACGGAAGACAGTAAAGTTGTTTAAAATTGTGTTAAAAGATGTAAAAGACGTGTAACGAGCAATACATTTTCATCCAAAGTTTACAAATTCATCCGAGTTTTATTCACTACAAGAACCTCCCATGTATGAACAACATTGTCGGTCAGCCGGGCTAGAATGCGGGCCGTGATAAAATATTATCGATGCGATTTTAGATGTCAAAATGTATAGGCTTATCGTGTAAAATCGATAAAATGGAATGATAAAGGCATCCTCGAGCATCTTAGGCCTACAGGGCAACAGACAGCGGTTGTGACAAGGCAATCTGTCAGCGGTGCGGTTTGCGTTCTGGGAGCTTAGTGTAAAACATCAACCGTATTCAATGTCGAGTGCGTCAAAAAAATCTATGAAGATTTTAGCTCTTGAACGTTTCCGCAAGAGACGCTGTACAATCCGTCATACATTTAATGTCATTTTTTACGCGCTCACTAGTGAGGACGTTTGATTTTGATTTTGATTTTTAAACTCACACTAAGCCCCCTGTGCTCGAACCCGCACGGCCAGATTGCATCAATACAAAATGTATAGATTATGTTGCTCATAGATACGGGCTACGTTCACTATGACCTGAATGACCGCAGAACACATCCAGTGTGGCGAATCCTCAACAGTTTTGGTGTTTCAGTGAGCTGTAATCGTGTAAATCGTTTTAATCGTATAAGCTTTAATGCTTCCATTGAAAGTGTTAATTTAGGACTGGGTTTTCCAGTAACAGGTTTTAGGTTTATTACATTTATCGTGTAATAAGTATATTCTCGTTATTTCACGTTCACGGAAATACAATTAACGTGTTAATATTGTAATTCAATCACTTTATAAAATCAATTTTCTGTGAATCGAGCTGATTGCTTTCCCCAAACATCAATAAATTATATTTATTGTTAATCTATACTTATAATAAATCTGTAGAGAGGTCAATTATGTACATGAAATATATTTTCAAAATAACTATCAGGGGGTGATTAGTGATTGATACTGATGCCAAAAATGCAATCAGTAAAATTTTTGTCTGTCTGTCTGTCTGTCTGTCTGTCTGTCTGTCTGTCTGTATGTTCCTTATAGAAACAAAAACTACTCGACGGATTTTAACGAAACTTGGTACAATTATTCTTCATACTCCTGGGCAGGTTATAGGGGGGTCATTCCATCGTTTCGGGTGTTACGTTCGTACACACATATTCAACAATTTCTTGTATTTTGAAATAGTATTTTAATAATATTAGTGCCTTAATCTGTCCGTTTTTAGTTGTTTTATCTAAATAATAAAGTTTGTGCAGCTTAGAATGTAGGATAACGAAAATATGAGTCGAAAAGTGTGCGTTTCGGGCGTTACGAGATTTTGCCTCTATGTTCTGACTGTATCTGCATTTACTCGAAATTTAGCGAATTTTCTTAAGGAATCATACCTAAAACTTACAGAACTTCTAAAGTATGAAATTTGCAAACCATGTAACATACAATCACTGTTACATAAAACGTTTTACTATTTTTTTATAATTTTTTTCTTTGTTTCGGGTGTTACAATGGTTCTGTTTCGGGTGTTACGAGTACGAAAATGCAACCCGTTTTATCGATAAAATCGGTGTTTTATTAGTCTCTAGGTACTACAAAATAAGGAGTACAACAAATAAACACAAATAGAGCGAATTCTGGTTTGAAATTACGAAGCAGCTTTTCTTAAAAAATATACAAAGTTCAAGTTAATTTTTTTCTCAGAATATAGCTTTTTCTATTGTTTTTGGCTTGAAATAGCATTACTTTAATTTCTAATTACGATATTTAATGGAAATGTCAAACATCGAGACTTTTTAGCAATACCTTAATTTTAGTGTTAAGTCGACATTTCAAAAATGTCTTAAATAGAGAAATATGACTCCTTCTCCGACGCCAGCGCTAGTGGGAGGTCGAAGGACCCTCACAGTAATACTTTTTGACTTCTCCAAGCAATATACACACATTATCGACATATAAATAAAAATGTAATACCCGAAACGTTTCGGGTGTTACAGTTTTTAATCAAGAAAGAAACATACTAAATTAGTATCATGATCAGATATTAGTTAGTATTTGAAATCATTACTACCATGACCTTACTTTTACCAAATATTGTTATCCTAATCCATGTGTAAGGTACAATAATAAAACAAATACCTGTTTTTTTGTTTCGGGTGTTACATCGCCGAAGTAACAAGAAAACACACTTAAAACTTGATGATTATCAATTTTTTTGGGACTATGGCGCTATCTACCAATACTATGATAAATACCCTCAAATCATATAGTGGCAAAACGTTTCACAGATTGATAGTTTTTTTTTTAATCGTATTACCAATGGTTAGAGAGAAAGTGATCATTCAGACAATTGACTTAAGTATAGACTTTGAAGACTAATAACTTAAAAATTACTTGTTTCTTGCAGATTTTTTTTGTTGCACATTATAATTTGGAATGTTTACTTTCAAAATTCATCGGATTTAATGCGAAAAGAACATATTTACTTTTTCACCCTCGGTAACATTTGTCATGGAATGACCCAGGATACTTAGGAATTCCCACGGGAACGGGATTCAGCGGGAAAATCCTTTTGTATGAAAAATCTAAACCGCTTAAGTTAGACGCTTGAAATTTGGCATGCAGGTACCTTAGTAAACTTAAAGCTTAGTTACAACATGATATTGCAAAATTCCCACGGGAACGGGAGTTAGCGGGAAAAAACATTTGTATGAAAAAATCTGAACTGCGTAAGATAGATGAAGGGGGGGTAAAACGAGATCCACGCGTACGAAGTCGCGGGCGGCCGCTAGTAAAATATAATATATTCGCCAAATGTGTTTCCGATATATTAGAATAGGATCCCATTCTTCCACTGGATGTCGTAATAGGCGACTAAGGGAAAAATCGAGCGAACATCAGGCCTCCCCAATCCCCAACCCGTCTGGCCAGCGTGGGGAGTGCAGGCCAAATCCTTCATTTGCCTCTGGCAAATTATAAGATTGTGCTCCTTTAGTGGAGACTGAATGACCTGATGATGATGATGATGATTAAGACGACGAACAGGTATTACATTGGCTACACGGAACTGGAAAATGCAGCTGAGTAAATCACCTGCCACACCCAAGGTAAAGCCATGATAGCCGAACGGTGTGACAGGGTCGGACTGGCCGACTCGTGATCCGGGGAACGCGGGTCCGGTCCCCGCCGCCGCTCGAATATTGTGGTGAGCTCACTCGTGACCAAGCATTAGGTTAATACGAGGGGCTAACGGGAGTATTAGTAATTTGTGAAATAACAAATTACTAAAAAAAAATAGGTTATGGCAAGATCATCTGAAGGATATTCGCACCTTGATTAATAGAAAGTGTAGGTACTTACCATTAAAAATATGCACGTATATACTAGCAGGTATTGCGTTGTTGGGCACGCAAGTGTAATTGCCAGTGTGCGACACGCTGGCTGCTGGTATTAGCAGGTCTGACAGCCGCTGTGCAGGGTCTGTAGTCACGTTGATGCCTCTCTCAAGGTCGTAGTTGATCATCCTGCTGTTGTGGTACCTGGGGACAAAGAGGGTTAAAATTAGACAGATGATAATGCACTTATCAGGTCAACAGTCAATAGGTTGTGTTGCGAAAGTTGGAGGTAAGATAGCCAGTTCCTGTGTCATGTGGTTGAGGATTCCGGATGAAACTCTGAATCTGAAGAATCACTTTTCATGAGATGCAGGTCAAAAGCTTCTTCTTTGTATATAAAAAGGGACTTCTTGGTTTAAAATGAATCGTCAAGTTTAGCAGTTATTTTTATCTTTAGCGTCACATATTTACTGAAACTTATAAGGAGCTGGGGGAGTCATCTTTCTTTCTTTATTTTTTGAAATAATTAGTCTCGTTAAACCCTTGTGATAAGCTAAAAGTGTACCTATGTCTTTGTGTTACGGGGGGATTCACTACAATAGTCCGGCGGCGGCGGGGATGAAACCAGGCGTTCCTCGGATCTTGTCTGATCTATCGTTCATGAACATTTTTGATTGAGTTCATCTATTACTCGATTTGAAAATTTCATACTAAACTAAGGCTGTATGTGCAAAGTAACATAGAACAAAAAACATGTGACGAAAATTCTCTCAAGGACCTTTTGTTGTAGGCGAGTAATTTTCTTGAACAGGCTAAATGTACTGTTAATATTTCAGTCGAATCAGAACATCTGGTGTAACAGGTTGACAATATTTGGGCTTTCTAGACCTTTCTTGGGATGTTAAGAACCATTACAGTCCAGTCATTGGTAAAATATTATTAGATTTCTAACAATAAAGAGTTTCGTGAACAATATCAGCAGTTTCAGATATAAGATCTTCCGAACGAACCGGACAATGGAACCTTTTTGTTATATTAGAGCGTATTACCGAAAATTTCCGCAGTGCGTCTGTCAGACAAAGAAACTAATCCACATCATACTATTTGCCAACATCTGTACAAATCTTGGCAAATATATATAAAGATTACGATATCAGCGTTCCTAAATAAACTAAAGAAATATTTCGAATCGACGTTTCCATTTAATTGTGTTACACAATATATCCGAGATAATGTGTATGTTATTTTATTTTCCCCAAGTTTCCCCATTTGGGGACAGTTGCCCCAACCGGCGCAAGTTATATTGCGATCCAACTTAGCTTCGCAAGCGTACTTCGGGGCACAAAGGTCAAAGTAGTGTTGTGACTTGAGGGCACGTTTGTTGTCGATAATTGGATTGGAATCTCGAAATTCGAGAGTCAGTTGCAGGATTTGTCCCCACGATCCTCTATGGAATGTAATATAATTAATGAAATACGTCTTTACTCAGCTTTATAAGTTTACTAGCGGCCGCCCGCGACTTCGTACGCGTGGATCCCGTTTTACCCCTCTAGAGGTGGAGTTTCGTAAAATCCTTTCTTAGCGGATGCCTACGTCATAACATCTACCTGCATGGCAAATTTCAGCCCGATCCGTCCAATGGTTTGGGCTGTGCGTTGATATATCACTATGTCAGTCAGTCAGTCAGCCAGTTAGTCAGTCAGTCACCTTTGAGTTATATACAATTTAGATGCTTCAAAGATTTAACTAAATTGCCAGTGATATAGATAGATTTATAAAAAAAAATCAGGAAACTTATAGCACCGTATTAGATATTATTTTGAAGATTCGTTTTATTTTCCGTTAAAGTTTCTACCTGGTTTCGAATGATATGTATAAGCTTATCATAAGATAGTATTGAATACTTCAACAAAATGTGGTCTGACAATCATTTTAAGTAAGTGACTAGATCTGTAGTATTTTTAAAATGCTGCAGGTACATTACCATGTCTTGTCAAACAGTCGATTTGTAGGTCTCTAACTTTTTGTGCCCTGATTTTTTTTAAAATGAAAATTGTGATCCGGGGAACGCGGGTTCGGTCCTCGCCGCCACTCGACTGTTATGGTGAGCTTACTCGTGATACAAGCATATTTAGCTTAGTACGAGAGGCTAACGGGACTATTAATAATTTATGTAACAAATTACTAATTATCTTTTTAAAAAAATTTTTTTTCCTTTTTCGTTCACTAGACTTTATTCTGCCAGTTTTTCTAGTCGACAGTATCAAATACTTTAACTTCTTTGGCAGAAATAAATCATGTCCACAAAAATACCATAAACAATGTATTGTCTCAACACTAGCTAACTAGTTGACGACGTTGGGTATTGTGTACTCAGGGACCGAAGTAAGGACACGTCAAACAATGATATTGCTCAGGACAAATAGGTAGGAAGCAGGCAATTAATACGAGGGTAATTAGTTTCAACACTTTCTTGATGTTTGGAGACATTATGATTTTCTAAGATATATGTATTATTAAACATTCGCGTTCCATTTCAACTAAAATAGTAAAACACTGGTCTTAACGCGACGTTTACGGCTGCCATGCTGCTGAGCCGCCAGTCTGCTTGTGACCGCGGCTGCAGCATTGCAGCCGAAACGTCAAGCCGTGAGTACATAATGTAACTCATTAATAAAGGTCGCGTTAAGACCAGTGTCTTATTATTTAATTTGATTTTCTGTTCGTTCGTTTCAGCCAAATAACGTCCACTGCTGGACAAAGGCCTCCCTCAAGGAATTCCATAACGATAGGTCCTGCACTGCCCGCATTCAGGTACTTCCCGCAACCTTCAACAGATCGTCGGTCTACCTGCCCCGCCCACTGCAACTTGATTTTAATAATTCTGTGGGCTATGTCGGTCACTCTGGTTTACTGTTACTTTTTATTTTTTTGAAAAACTAGATGGTGCTATCGTTAGTTAGCCCACGGTGCTAAAAGTATTTACGGTTTATTTAAATTTTCTACTTACGCTCTAGAAGTTTACTATGTTTCTTCTGATTTAGAATACCCACCGTCAGCTAGGGTGGATAATTTTAAATTGATGTTTATGAAAATATGTTTTTAATTTTTCTATGGAAATTCAAGATCAAAAGTTTCGGAAATCTAGTTAAAAGTCTTTGATGTTAAAGAAGTTAGCTATACCTATTTGAAAACTTTTTAGTTATAAATACTTAATCTTATTCAGTCAATTATTTTGGGCTTCCTTAAAAAGACGTTTGATAAAAATTAAAGAACTTTTCGTTTTAACCCTACGGTGGTCGCGCTCTAAAATATTACGTTAATGGTCGCGCGGATTACATACGTAAGCCATTTTATGGAGTAAAAAAAGAAGATATCTCTTTATAAAAACATGTTTCTTTATTTTTTATATTTATTGTTATGTATTAGTTAATGAAATAATCAAACAAAGAAAGGAGCAGTTCTTCTCAGTTTTTATAAATTAACCAAAACATAGACATCATCATTTTTCATCAAGAAAATGACAACTTCGGCAGTTTAGAAATTATTAAGTACTAATTGCACTTATTTATTAATTATATTTTGAACAGGAGATATAGGCCATCATGGAATGATAAGGACAAATAAATTTGTTGCACGAATTACAAGTATTTCCAGTAATTTGATTTCGCTTTCTTCCGCAGTCAAAGTAGCGTCCCATATAACCTCCTCCTTTTTTGAAGTCGGTTAAAAAACTTCGCTGTGATAGTTCTGAGTTAGATGGCTAATCACTGGTCTGAGAAACTTGTTCTCTTGTGGAAGAATGTGCATTTCTTCATCAGAAACCGAAGAGTTGCCAGAAGATACGCTTTCATTGTCAATTACTCCTAGCCATTCTGCAATTTGTGCTTTTTGTCTATTGTTCATAATTTTTATCTGAAATAAAATCATTTTATTGAAAACACAAATGTAAATACATACCTATGGCGTAATTATTTATTATAAAGCATTAATTTACACTAATAATGCAAAAACAAACACATTTAAGTAAAAAAGGTAACATAAAAAATACTTACGTAATTGGTCGCGCGGATTACACGGGTAGGCCATCGGCATTTACGGGGCTCCTGCGACACATCCACAAGCGACCTGGCGCTCACACGACATTAAGTGTGATCTTCGACTATGCAACTTAAAGTACACGAAGTATCAAAACGATCGCGTTGACCGATTTCAAAATATTCGACAATTTGCACGAGTGGACTACGGGTGTAATCCGCGCGACCACTGTAGGGTTAAAACAGGTACTAAAATGTACAATTTTGATGTTTAAGACTATATTGAAAGTTTTGTAGTTTAATAAATTTTTATTCCGCCAATTATTCTGGGCTTCCTTTAAAAATATATATTAATTGATGTCAAGAAATAAAAAAGTTATGTACACATTTTCTGGGAATAACAAAGTAATAAAGTAAAAGGCGATCGAGGGTTTCAAAGAAGACTTCAGGGAAAAAGCTTTCAATTATTTTATTCTTCGAATAGCTCTATTAAGAAATCAAACGATACAAAAACTACGTGATTAATATTCAACAAAATTGCTAAGCTGGCACTAATTTCCTGTACGTATAGATAGTGCCATCCACGAAGATGCGGCCCACCATTCGTCCTAATCGTTTATAGTTTATGTATGCATGCTTCCGCTAATGTTTGAGTGTTATCGGTACACGCTAATTATCCATGAGTGCACACACACTCTACAGTAATTTCGCGACTGACACTCGGATCGAACTCCTCGCACTTCGCGCTTCCCTCGACCAAAAATTGGTGGCGTCATCGTTGATGGCACTATTTATACATGGCAATTCTGTGTAATTCTAACTTAAGTGGCTGTGGGTGGGGTACATAGCTCGTAGAGCTGATGGCCGCTGGGACATAAAAGTTCTCGAGTGGCGAGTACGAGCTGGAAGACATAGTATGAGCAGGCCTCCCACTAGGTAGACCGACGATCCGGTGAATGTCATAGGGGCACCTGGATGCGGGTAGCGCAGAACCGGTCGTTGTGGAAATCCTTGAGAGAGACCAGCAGTGGACAATATTTGGCTGAATCGTTACATACAGGTTGTCCCAAAATTAACACGTCACTCTGACACTGAAAGTAGCTGAACCTAAGACGCAGTGAACAAGCCTTAATTTCCAAGTCCATACAAAAGTTTCTTAAGTTTTGAGATAATTATGACCAATTTTAGTTGTAAGAAAAATTCCACAGAAAAGTTTGATTAGTTTTGAAATATGACTGATATTAGCTTTTAAAAATTGACTTATCATACTTGTTTGTTGCGTCTTAGTAGGCTCATCTACCTCTGGAGTCAGTGTTGTTTCTGCCGAATGACGTCTACTGCTGGACAAAGGCCTGCTCCAATGATTTCCACAACAATCATTCCTGCGTTGCCCGCATCCAGGCACTTCGCGTGACCTTCACCCGACTGTAGACTGGTATCAGTGTGACGTGCTAATAAATGGGACACCCTGTATGATCTATATTCAAATTATGTAGCAGTTACAACAGCTAGTAGCGATTTAGGTTAACGACATTGATGCTGTGTCTGACGGCAGTTGTAGAGATTAGTCAAGCGATTGGTGAGTTAATGGTGGTTATTAACAGTGCCTTCGAGGACGGATTAAGAATAAAGTGTACTGTACATTAGGTAGCCAGGCTGCGGCAGATAATCGTAGCTATGACTTTAATTTGCAAAATAAAGAAATCTATCTATTCCAACCCCCTGCCAGACAAATTTTAGGGCAATTGTCAAAGCCATGATGACCCAAACTTCATGATGCACCAATGTTCTTTCCTATGTTGGGAGAATGCGCTGACAAATTTTCAAATTTTATAAATTAACGTAGTCTGGCGTTCACTAGTTCTTAGTCCATATAGCCAATGACATACGGAACAAGACTGTAGTCATTTCTTCGGATCGGCTTCGTTGTTTAAGCCTAGAAGCAGACCACCGACTTTTTGTCGGCCGATCGTTGGGTCAGGCTGTTAATCAGTATGGAGATGTATGAAAGTGCGCACATTACACCGATTTGGTATCAGCCGATTCATCATACAAATTAAGATCGGGCCCAACTATCGGCCAACTAAAAGTCGGTGGACTGAACATAGGCTAATAAAATACTACTGGCCACTAAAGTGTGCAGCAACCCTAATACATAATAAGAAGTGTTCAAAAGGCACTGCAACTTGAAAACAATGGTAACAGCAATATTTTCGCCTGCAAACCTGTCGCAGTTCTCCAAAACATATTAATACTGTTGTTCCAAACTTCCGGGAATTTTTCAATGGAACGGCGGAGTTTCGCCGTTTCTTGCCAAACAAAAACAACGGGAATTAAAGATGTGTTATCATGGCCGTTCTGGGAATTTCTTTACGCTGGCTTGTGAACTTTGTTATTTCATTGTGATGAAAAGTTATTATTACCTTATTAAACAGTTTCAACTAGAAACAAATATTGTTATTTTAGAACTGAGGGCCGTTGGGGCTGAAAAGTTCACGAGCGACCACGGACCGGAATATGTAGTGTAAGGCCCACTCGGTGGACTGATGATCCAACAAAGTGGACAAAGGTCTCCCAAGGATTTTCACAACGACTGGTCCTGCCTTTCTTGCATCCAGGCTCTTCCCAAAATCACTATTAATGCATAATACACGCACGAGTCCTCAGCAGTGGTTGGATTTTTACGTCCGTATTCACAAACGATGGTTGCCTAAGTGAAGCGGCAAATCGAACGCACAGCGATTATTATATAGAGCTCTGTGATTGGTCGGTGTGTCACCCTGTGCTTCCACGCGCACTGTGACACCTCATTGAAATGTTTGTGAATACGGGCGCGCGAGCTACCATGCCCAAGCGGACATATTGCTAAACTATGATTTATCTGCTTTGAGAATTTTATTTAGTTCGTCCATCCATTGGGAAAAATCTCGTTATTCGTAAAAAGAAAAATATTGGAAATATAGAAAACTCAAAATTAGGTAGGTAGGTACATGGTAGCAATCCCGTCAGAAATAATAATTAGGTTAGTGACCAAGAAAGTTTAAAACAATATATTGGTACTTCCATAGACAGTCAAATATTCAAATATTTCGTGACACCCAAAGTGATCAATAAGTTCACCACACAACTTTATTCCAATTGTAACAAAGACGTGTTGCGAACTTTTTGGCTACTAAATATCGAACGTTCAGAATATCGAACGATCAAAATATCGAACGATCAAAATATCGAAAGTCGATATAGACGTTTTTATTAAATTCATCTACCTGGCTCGGCTCCGGTGCATGGTTGTGTTTGGTCGTACAACTTTTCAACAAATGTTACTGCTACAATACCAATAGAATGTTTCATCAACATTTTTGTTTATTGCCATTACAAAGCCCTCCAAAATGAGGACTGTTTTTCCTTTTTGGGACAGGCTAGGCTTATAATAGGTTCCCACGGACATTATTCTCCAAATTTATAAACTTTTCAGGCACAAAAATACTTAAGGCATACATTAACTGGCAAAACAAAACTGTACGACCAAACACAACCATGCACCGGAGCCGAGCAAGGTAGATGAATTAAATAAAAACGTCTATATCGACTTTCGATATTTTGATCGTTCGATATTCTGAACGTTCGATGTTTTGAGCATTCGATATTTTAGTCGTTCGATGAAACGTATTCGATATTTTGATTTTCGATCATTTGTCATTCGATATGGCGTAGGTAATCCGTCCCGACCTATTTGATGCTGACTATACTGTCAAGCAAATAAGGCCTGAATGATGTTGACATTTAGATGAATATTTCATTAACTGAAACAAACTGTACACCGAACTTGAATGTCGTTGAAATATGCACCTTGTTTCCACGAAATTAGGCCTTCATTTGCTTAATGTAATTTGACTTGAATTGAGCATCCAGTTTAGATCAACTATTATTACGTCAATCTTTATTAATACTGCGTAGTTCGTTAATTGAAGTTAGCAGTTAACAGTTAACTCGTGAACTGTTAAATTGAGTTATAATTGACGTTGAATGATACAGAAATAATTTACTACTAATAATAATACGGTACAATAATTACATTATAATTGTAATCTGTCGACTTTGTGTTGACTTATTTTAAACTTGAAAAATCGATTGACTCAGTTGGGTATTGAACCTACGCTTTTCTTTAGTTAATGCAAAAATGCTTAATTATTACTAGTTATCATTCCATTACCAGGCGTCCAAATGGAAATAAAATAAGTAAATTACTAGATTTTTGCTAAAGACATTACAAAGTTTTTAAAATCTGGAGCCAAAACTATCCACAGTTACATTTCCCCAAAGTCATTTTTCAAAATGTAGGGAACCAAATCCAGGACCTCTAGATCAAAGAATAATAATTTTGTAACCACTAGACATAATCTAACCACTTTGTGCTACTAGATAGAGCCATGAGCACAGTTTAGAAAAGTGAAATAAAACATTTTTCATTTTCAATCATTCTGTTCAGTTTATTTAACTCTCGCGGGCTACCAAAACATCTTTGCGGTCAACCGTAAACCGCGGTCGATCTCTTGGCCATCACTGAGCTAGACGATTGACATAGTTGATTTAACTGAAAGCATTTTTATTGAAACATTTTCCCAAAATTTATGTCCAATCACATCCATCAATCCTGCTACCTTTTCCATCACCGTTAGTTGTACTTGTACCTCTAATAACTCACTAAGAAATATCGAATTTCAGCTACAATACATTCGACAATCCTAAACCCTATTCCACACGTACTAAAGATATTTTATGAGAAAGTTTGTGTGAGTGGATGAATGGATTCAATACATAGTTTATTCAGTACATAGGCCATTTCCAGGGTACTTACATATGGAAATAGGTGAAACTAGACCTATTTTTATCGACAAAAAATAGGTCAAAAATGTTCTGAGATATTTAAAAAAAAAATGGAATTTTTTTCTTTCAATTACTTATTGTAAAGAAAACGTAATAACTTTTAAACTAAGAGGGGTATATTCTGATAAAATAAAAACAGTAATAATGCTAAATAACAGGCGATACTAAAAAAATACATAAAATACTCAGAAAATGGCAACAAATAATAAAAAAAAAATACATTTTGAGAAAAATCTGCATTTTAATTTGTTGTTTTTTGGTTATTCGATAAAATTCTCCAAATAATACCTCATAACAGGTGGTTTTTATTACTTTTTGTTATTTTCTATTGAATCACCTTTGTAAAACCAAAAATGTCATGGTCTCTATCCCTATCAAAACATTTGCTATGATCGCGAAACTAGACCAAGTTTCATCTATTTTCATATGTGCACATTATCAAGACTCACACTGTATAGCTTGCCCTACCACCACTTCGGGACAAAATAGGCTGGTTATTAAATTTTTTGCGTTTAGAGTCGCATCTCAAACTAATTTGAAAATTATAAATAACTTGAAAAAATCGAACTGCCTAAGGCGGGAATTGAATATAATTTTCAAAATAGGCTGGTGCTGAGATGACGTGGCGGAAGAAACTTAGTTGCTTTTTATCTTTCTTTCAGAAAAAACAAGGCTCCTTTATTTATAACGAACGAGCAAAGCCACGGGCAACTAGTACGATATTTAACCCTGCAGACGTAGCTATTAATTTATTCATCATCATCATCATTTCAGCCATAGAACGTCCACTGCTGAACATAGGCCTCCCCCAATGCTTTCCATGTTGATCGATTGGTAGCGGCCTGCGTCCAGCGCTTCCCTGCTACTTTTATGATATTAATTTATTAAACATACCAAACAGTATTTATTCACTTGGCAAGTTTTTTACAGCAAAAAAACTTTATTTAGTAGATTTGCGTCTCTGGCCCAGTTCTCCAGTCAATAAACTCGGGTCTTTATGCCAATTTAAAACGCGGTGCCAAGTCGGTGTGCCAAATAATCTGGCCACTTTCATTTTGGGGTGTAAAGGTGTATTTGTTACGGTTAATGTGATAAATTGAAAATTATTAATAATAACCGGTTATTATGAATAATTACCGACAGTCGCGGTAAAAGTGATAAATTAATCACATTTAACAGTGATTATTTAATAACTCAACCTTAGTACTAACAAGTTTCATAAAAGAGAACAACATCTTGTGTACGTGCTCGTGTACAGCCAAACTTTTGAACGTTTTGATATCATATATTAATATAATTTGGCATAATGAGTTTGGAATGTTTCTTGCATAATATTACTTTTCCATGATGCCTATAACATAATGTTTTGATTTAAAGTGAAAAATAGGTTAAGGTGCGGCGGGGGTGGCCCTTGGGCCACCCCTAAGCCGCCTATTTAGTTTTATACACACATAAATGACCTCATATTAATCACAGTTACCAAATCATGCGGTAATTATTCATAATAACCGGCGATTATTCATAATTTTCACATTTATCACTTTGACCGTAACATATCCACATTTACAGGTGTGCGTGAGATGTGTTTTGTTTATTTGAAGACCGCTTGACTTACGCCCGTATTCACAAACGATGCTTGCTTAAGTGAAGCAGCAAATCGAAAGCACAGCGTTGAATAGAGCTCTGTGATTGGTTCGCGTGTCACCCTGTGCGTCCGCGCGCACTGTGAGCCCTCATAGTAATGTTTGTGAATACGGGCGTTAGTCGTATGCGTTGGGTACTATGCTAGTTGTGGCGGGTATGATTCTATGGTGGATGACTCGAGTTTCTGACTCTGCTTCTTCTCATCACTGGCCCATTTATTGTACTTTGGTAGTTGTAGGGTGAAAGTTATACTGAAATATATTGTTTTAAGCTTTCGTGGTCACTAACAGAATAATTATTATTGACGGGATTGCTACCAAGTACCCTAGTTTCGAGTTTCCGATATTTCGGCACTGTTGCAAGCGCCATGATCACGGAGGAACTGAGGAAACTGGCGGGTGAGATATTATGGGCAGACAATATATCGGTCTACCCTCTTTCGCAGGTCTTTTTGTTCTCCAGTATCTACAAGTGAAGGTTGATTATAGTGTAGCTACTGGAGATAATTGACTATCTTGTAAAAATAACTCATTCTAGGTAAAATTCCTAGAAGTTCTAATCGCTTTTCCACTAGAGCGATAATTAATTTAGTAATCCTTTCAGCGGAATATTCCTCTACCGCTCAGCTCATGTAGTAAAATTACTAGGACGCTAACAGCTTATTAAATTAACAAAATCTTATTCAAAGTTTCCATAATAAGCACCAGTAAAACGGTCCTTTCTCACAGAAATCCAGTTTTACAGGATATAGTAATACAGAATCCGGATGGATTTTTTCGGGACACTGCCAACGGGATGTTCGTGTGAATATTAAAATTAAGACACGTACTACTAAACGAAATCCTGCAAAAAACTGGATGCCTTCATGGGACGATGCCATAATATTCCTACCCGTCTGACGAGTGAGGATGGGCCTCTGGTAATATTAGAGGGAGCGTAGGTACTTACTCCTGCATCATGACCTGATTATGATGATGATGAAACATATTTCAAAATTAATAATGTTTTTTTAATTGACACGCAATAATCACAAAAAGTAACCAATAAATGAATACAAATAACAAGCTGCAAAAAGTTCACACAGTTTAAGTACAGCCTAAGTAATGTCGCGCTAGGGTTTGTCGCTCCAAAGTCCTGTCGTGCTTTCGTTTGTCGCCCCATCGTTCTGTCGCGCTAACGTTCGTCGAGCTAATGTGCAGTCGCGCCATTGATTGTCGGCATTACGTACTGTCACCACTACGTTTGTAGCACCTTTGTTTGTGGAAACTATGATAATAATATACACTCCATGTTCACACAGTTTTTGTGTGACCGCAGCTCTACGTTGCGGTCATAATTATTAATACGTTAACGTTATGTGTGTGATATCACGCCTACTACCACAATGGAATTACTATCACGTAAAAAGGTCACGCTTTTCGCGGTTTCTGATTTCAGTGGCAAAAGTGTTATAGCATTTATTATCTACAGTAATAATAGTATGGAGCGGTAAAGTTTGTGGGTATTTTTAGAGGTGATCTCTGAAACTACTAAATCGATTTTGAAAATCCATTCACCAGTAGAAAGCTCAATTATTCCTTAGTGACAGAGGCTAAATCTGCCTGTGACTCAACGAAATATATGCGAGCGAAGCCGGGGTAAAAGCTAGGGTGCAATAATTAATTCTTTTAAATTATGTGTCTACTGCAGAGGACGACCTTTTCTAATTTACTAGAATCAAAAAGAGGTTTAGGCCTACACTCTTTTCTCTTACCTGATGAGTTTGGAAGACTTGATGTTAGGGACTATTTCTATCTCTCATTCCCACCGCTCCAACTTCTGTGTAGCCAGGATCTACACGGGACTATTCCCACCTCTCGTTCCCACCACTGCAACTCCTGTGTAGCCAGGATCTACAGCTTGACCGCCAATAACCCAACCAGTGAAGGTCAAGTTTGTCCCGGGGGAAAGTTAAACATTGAACCCGCAACGAAATTAATCAGAAGAACGTAGGAGGAGTTCGAAGTTAAGGTTCAACTTCCCTCCATTGCAAAGCGGATGTGACATACAAAGGTTTAGTAACCTGAACCTAAGACCTGAAGTTCGCATATTTATCCCTAAGTTTAATAAATGCCAAATTCTAGTTGTAGTTTAAATTCGATTATCAAATTGGTTTTATCCGCTGTCCAACGTAAGTTTTGAGAATTATAATATTAACCCCTGGCTTGGTCAGGTCGCAGTTTACGTGAACTGGTTGGTGCACTAATTAGTTGTCTCTTTCTTGCAATTAGGTGCAGCACTTTGAACGCTTTGAATTTAACTTGATGTTTGTGTTTGCTGTCTTGGAATTTGTAACGAGATTTAGTTCTGAATAAACAAGCAATGTAAAGTTGGTGGAAGTTGTAGTTCGAATTAAATGTTTGTGAAAGAAGCTGTTATTTGCACTTACAAACGAATGGATGGGCATGGTCTATTCGTTGGACCAACTGCACAACTATGTAACCAGGATCTGTAGCTGGTCTACACATCTATCTATCTATAAAAGCGAAAGGTCACTGCCTCACTCACTCATCACGAAATCTCAGAAACAACAAGTGCTAGGAGTCTCAAATTTTGCATGGGACTTCCTTTTAGAACGTAGGTGCTCACTAAGACGGGATTTGCAAAATCCAACCCCTAAGGGGGTAAAACGGGATCCACACGTACGAAGTCGCGGGCGGCCGTTAGTTTATGATATATCAATAGGAATCATGTAATCCGGGATATGATTTAATTGGTTAACATTGCATATTTTGGGACAATTAAATTGAAAATGCTTCAGTGAAAACCAAGTGCATGCCACAATAAGACAGCATTATCTTAATTGCATCTTGAGAAGCTTCTCAATTAACACACCATTCGGTAATTAACGTAACTAATATACGATACCATGTCTATTAGGTATGTTTAATATTAGTTACTAAGTAGTGTGTACTATCGATTCGCTAATCGATTTAATGACTAAAAGATAATACGGATCCTTCTGGCACGTAACCTGCATATCCCGTAACGTAAGAGAAGAGATACATTTGACACTTTAGATAATGTTAATCATACGTCGTCATCTTTCCTGTAATATTATCCTGCGGGATCCAGTAACTCAAAATCCCGCAAAACTAGACCGTCGTGTGAACACACATTTATGTGTGTGTTAATCTAAACGGGATACTGCAAAAAAGGGATATCTTCGTAGGAACAAGCCCTAACGTTCATCATGCGTCGTATCGTCATACTGTAATAACAATCAAATGTAAACTTACCAAAACACAAACGCAGGCGCCTCAGTCGTCTGCACCACCGAGCACTGCAGTCGCAGCGTTGACCCTGGCTTCAGGTATTTGTCTGTCGGCCCTGATATCTGCGCTCGTGCCTCTGAAACAAGCAAAGTCCGTTTATTGATTTAAAACTTTAAATGGAATAATTTAAACACTAACCAAAAACAATTTCAAGAGAGTTCAGCTCTAAAAAACACTGTTAATCATAAAAACCTATTTTCATCAATTTCAATCAAGTGAGATGCAAACCAAGCCTCCTCGTTGTGGATAAAAAAATAGTTCGCAATAGAGAGTAATAATATTTTCAGGTAGCTTTGACATCCAATACTTAATTGAATGAATATTGGCAAAAAGTGTTGTGACTTCAAAGCATTATTTTTTCATAGCATAGAAGAATTATTTTTCACAGTCACAAAAGTATTATCAATTATCTGATCTTATCAATTTTATTGATTGAGGAACAGAACTGGTCCTAATGGTAAACCTTGGTTACCTCCACCTTTGTTCGACATTAGAGTCATTGGCAGACTACGGAACTGTGAAAGTCTAATCTACATCTGTAGTAATCTTATAAAGAGGAGAGATTTGATGTTTATTTGTTTGTTTTTGTTGAATAGGCTCCGAAACTACTGGGCCGATTTGAAAAATTCTTTCACTATCAGAATCCTAAATTATCCCTCATGAATAAAGGCGGTTCGTAGTCTGCCGGGTCAGCTAGTTATAATGAAATAAGAAGTAAAATCCTAGTCAATTCTAAAACCTTGTATCTAATGAAATGCGAATCAAAATGTTCTGTAACAAGGGTTTGTAATAAGATTAATGCGTACAAGGCTTTTAGCCTAAATTATGGCATGAGGAACGTCCTGAATAACAAATAGTTTCGGCTGCTAAACGAATTTGTGAAGAATAGCCCGGGGATTTAAGCTGAATTTATCTTTTGATTAGTGTTGTACTGAGAACTATCGAGATAGTTAACAAAAATAGTCAAGTACTAGTAGAATTCCAAGCCGTGATGGCGAAGTACGAGATTGGATACCCTGTATTTATATGAGTTCGTTCGTTTCAACCAAAACTCCGCTACACACTACACTCCAAAATTCAAAGACTCCACCACGAAAGGTCTTACATTACCCGCATCCAGATGATTCGATACCCTCGCCAGGTTATCTGTCCACCGAGTGGGAGCCCTGCCTACTCTATGTCCTGTGGTCGCAACTTCAGAACTTTTCTACCCCAACGGTCATCAGTTCTATAAGCTATGTGGCCTGTCCACTGCTACTTAAGTATGACAATTCTGCAGGCTATATCGGTTACTTTGGTTTTCCTATGGATCTCCTTATATCTGATTCGATCACGTAGGAAATCTTTTTTTTTATGCTAGACAAGGCAGGTATTTGACCACAATCGCACCTGGTGTTAAGTGAGATGCAGTCTAGGATGGTATATATCTGCCCTGTAAATGCCAATTCACTCTCGAATTGAAAACGCCCGGATTATAGTGTTCAGGAAATACAGCAGCAGGCAGCGAATTCCGAACTCCGAGCATAGCACGCTCCCTCCCTGTGGGTGACCTTGAATATGAGTGTTTTCGCAATACGAAAGAAGCAGCTTCGTGTTTCATAAACTTATTATTATTTTATGTATTATCGATAGTCTCAACGGGCTTTATCGACTTCTCCATAATCATACGACTGAAGTGTTGACACCTTGATAGAAACACGCCCGCTCAATAACTTATATGAAAGTTCTGTCTGGAAAGTAATATTACACACGTCTGGCATTTTTTATATCCTATCTAGGCATAATCCGCGCCAATTTCAACTGGTAATTTTGTAAACTATTCGATAAAAATCGACTCAGCAGTGCTGTTTTATTCCTAACATTATTATGAGTTTATAGGCGTTTCGCAACTCTGGTGATTGACATGCAGTTCTTCTTGTATTAGGTCGATTATATTTTTTCCTTGGTTTCATCATCATCATCTCAGCCACAGGACGTCCACTGCTGAACATAGGCCTCCCCCAATGATTTCCATGGTTGAAATGATGATGCTGATGACCAGATACATAGGCATCTCGATATCGATAAGTATTCGGCATTATTTGTTAGCAAAATTGCCAGTGTCCCTTGGCACCGATTATACTACCTAGTCCTTTCAAGTGGGAAATAAGTTTCCAAATTACTCACGTGAAATCCATTTTCTCTTCATCACAATATTATGTGTATACCTACTTATTGACGCCTCCCACACATTTAATCCGATTTTCGATGTATGGATGGATGCTTTTACGAAACGCTAATTAAATTACTTTTATACATATTCCAAGCCAGTGCACAGAAATCGGCCGTTTTGATCTCATAACGAGCGTGGATGTGGTGTTAACATTATCTTTTTGGAGACAATGTTTGTAGCACGAGTATTGAAAATAGATTTGTCGAAGGTTAACTGTAGGAAAATGCCATGGCATTAAGTTTGCCTGTTGTACCCTGTTCAATCAAGTTCAATGTGCAAATAAGTTAGAGGTATGTATGGTAGTTAAGTAGGTGGTAGTTAAGTATGGTAGGGCAAGCGATATTTGTTGGAATGTGTTTAGGTGCCCTGGAAAGGGATGTACTGAATAACCTATTTGTTTTTTTTTATTAAAAAAATACACAATAATTATGTCTGTTTAAAAAACAAACAACTTCTTTTTTATCCACAACGAGGAAGCTCTTGGCGTGTATCTCACTTGGGTGGTAATAGGATATATATTGATTCTATAGCAACATACTCGTAGCTCTGACTAGACCAAAAAGTATTGTGTTTGTTTCCCAGTTGTCAACTTACATTTATTTAATCAAAAAAAGTTATCTTATGTCTAATACCAGTACAAACTGCAAATTGAGCCTTCAAGCAGATTGAGCCATTTTCGCCAAACACTGGCTCATTAGCTCAAACATTCACCCCGATAGTAATTCCAAAACACTAGCTTCCTGTTTCATCCGTGACGTACACAATCCTAATGACCTCGCGGTCACCCCATCCCCCTAACCCCCTTGTTTAATGGTGTCGAACTCTAAACAACGAACGGATCTAACGCGTGACAGGATTTATCTACTAGGCGGCGACAAATAGCGGTCGTTAGACTGCTCTATGAACCGTGCCGGTAGAGGTAGCGCGAACTGGGCTGAAATGATAAAGGAACCTTTTTAACGCAATGGTGTTACGCAAGTCAAGTCAAGCACGTTTTTAAACTTGAATCTGTTTACTATGAACTTTATTGAAAAAATTATGAATCACAGACATGATGAAGTATTTTTTCTTTTATTTTCAAATATGGTTTTTTGTGGCGCTTCTTTTCAGCTTTGACTAAAAGTATATCTCAAAGGGCTGTATCATCAGTACCTATCGCATAAAAGATGACTTTGTAAGAGCAAAGTTTCTTAAAATTAGCTCCTATTCTTCTTTAAGGGTTCAACGATTTGAAAACATGATAAAATAGTCTAAAAATACCAACGAAACTATCTGAAGGGTGACTTATCTCAAGATTTGCGAAACTTGGCTACACAAGTCTTAGGGTGGGTTGCACCATCTTACAAAAATCTGTCAAACTCCATACATAATACACCGGTTATCGTTGTAGTTATTGTTAAAGTTAGGTGGTGCAACTCACCCTTACAAAACAACTTTTAACTTTTATGTAGGAGTTTAATTCGATATCAGTTAAGGCTTGTTCCCACGGAGACACCCCGTTTTTTTTGCAGAAAGACTTTTTTCAGTATCCCGTTTAGCAGCATACGTGTTATAATATTAACGTGCACACAAACATCCCGTTTGCGGTGTCCCGCAAAAAATCGATCCGATTGAATTTGTAATTTGAATTTCAAACGCACATGAATCGTATTCACAAGACAGTCTAGTTTTGCGGGGTCTTGAAATCTGGATTGCCGTGGGAATAAGCCCTTAAGATGCTGTTGTATGATCTAAATGTTGAAAATTCGACCAATTAGAACCCTTAAATTGAATTGAGCTTTGAGTTTCGTTCTCTAATATGACTAAGACCTACTTACCAAATTTAAATACAGCATAATATATGGTTACGGTGCCCCTATTTAAACTCACGTCCCTTACCGCTAAGTCTGCATTGTCCCCGATGATATTTTAACACCAGTCTCTGATTACCATATAAATGTAGGATCTGTATATTAAAGGAAACCCACAGAAAAAGATACAAAAACGCTCCACAAAGGGGTGTTTTTTGTGTGCCGTTAAACTAATTTACAACGGGGTATATTCTAACGAAGCCTAAAAAGTATTAAAAGACTTAAAATAAAATCAACCGTACTAGAATGTTTTTAGAGGGCTTACATGAAAGGAGCGAAGTATTTTCTTTTTAAATTAAACTCTTTGAGTGAGCTTCAAATGTTCTTGTTTTTATCAAAGGAGATAAATTGAAAATTCTTGCGGTTTAGCTCAGAATTTATAGATAACAATCGTTGAAAAAAAATCCATAGCCAAGACATTTAATGTATCAAAACTCGCTGAAAATTACTTCAATTCCAGTTAATAAGTCACCAATTTTTCATTTCTCTCAAACTTTCTTAGATCTCCAATTTCTTAAATACCCGAATTTGTGCTAATCAAATTAACCAATTTAAAAAATTCGAGTCCGGTACGAATTCGTATACTCTTTTCCTTAACCGGATTGGTTGGAATAGAGGGAAACCTTTTTCCCGATTAAGTCACTCACTCGTTAGCGTTTTTTGAACAAAAGGCGGTACGCATACGTGATTTGACTGAATCGTCAAGAAAGATTACCGGACTCTACGGTTACCAAAACTTTTTGCGCAACCGTGACGTCACTATCCTAGTGACTACAAGCTTGATTGATATAGTTTGATCGGAAAATATTGATAACGAAAGCTTTAACTTAGCTTCAGTATGAACGTTTTCAAAAGTTTAAACAATTCTAACTCCGAAAAAGGCATCCAAGTAAAATATGTGAATTTAAGTTTGTCCTCGATGGGGTGGTTCTGGATGCGGGCAGCGCAGGACAGGTCGTTCTGGAAATCCTTGGAGGAGGCCTTTGTCCAGCAGTGGACGTCGTTTGTCTGAAACGAATGAACTCCAAGTCGATCTCTACGCATCATCATCATCATTTCAGCCACAGGACGTCCACTGCTGAACATAGGCCTCCCCCAATGACTTCCACATCACACGATGCTAACTACTAATTTAGTAGTTCAGGTATAGTGAGATCCATTAAGTTTCAATACTGATCAAAAATGCTGTTCTCTACACGTTAAAACACTAAAGGTGATCGCATCGAGACATTTATAAAATTCAGAACATCTCCAGCATTATTCCAGAAAATCAAAACAGACTGCAAACTGGAAATGTATCGACAAAATGGAAGACCAAATACGCCTCAATAAATCGCTGGCAAATCCTCGTTCGCGCCCTGCCCTAGCCAATAAAGCAAATTATTTGTTTTATTTGTCAATTCGTCCGGACTCAGTCCGATCAAATCGAATAACTGGGATAACTGGACTTATTTCGGTTTTCCAGAGCCAAGGTGAAAATACTCGATTTCTATTATTCTGATTAGAGAGATACGTAACGTAATAGCCGCTCCAATTTCAAAGTTTTATACACCGTGTTACTTTGCATTCTTGCCATATTCACAGAGATAAAAGTAGGGAACAATACCTATTATTTAAGATAAACAAGAGACTCCCATAAAGAAAGTACACTAAGATTTTAGTAAATTTGGTTTTTCAGTACAAATTGGAATAAACCCATTTTATCTCGCACGTTCTACAGGTGCAAGTGGAATAAACCTAGTAGGCGTGGCCTAGTTCTTAATAATCTGTTGTTTTATGGCTCTGGGTACCAGCCTTTTTATCCAGTCATAATAATTATTTTAAAATACTCTTCAGTTGATTTCAGATTTTCCTTTCTACTTTACGGGCTTAGGACCGTCAAAAATACGTAATAATTATTATTACAAATTAATAAATTAAGTATGAAATGAAATCACCTTATTCACAATTAATTATTTATTTATAAGTTCCTACTTACAAAGTTTACGTACTGCGAAGCATGTGTGTGTCGTGTCCTCCGTTCTGATGAAGGCACAGTCTAGCACGGCGAAGCGTAGGTTTTTCGCTTTAGTTTTCGCAACACATAAACGTTTTGTCTCACAGTTTCACTAAAACAATCATTTCATGTAACGCGTTTACACTGTTTATCTCTTCTGCGCATACCAGTCGTTTCAAGTCACTCCAAAAATCCATTGGTGTCAGGTCCGAGGATCGTGGTGGCCAAGCTACTGGACCACACTCGTCCAATCCACTGTTCACCAAACGTATTATTCGCGCACTTGACGTCCTTATTGTGGGGGAGCACCATCCTGCTGGTAGTAGAGCATTTGGTGTAACGCTAAGGGTACGTCATCAAGCATTTCGTCTAAGACGTCTTGCAGACACTCCAAGCACCATTTTGATTAAATTATTCGTTGTTTGAATACACTTCAGTCATTTTTGTATTATTTATAACGTGATTTGTGTTTGATGGATTTCTCAGTTTTTTACAAGTGTCAAAAAGACATTTTAAAGACAATAGATTGCAATAGATATTTAAAAATACAATAAAAAGTAAAAAAGTCTCCATCGCCATCGCCAACAAGTGATGTGCATGCGTTACGATAATTAGTGATGTGTTTAACAGATTGTCGATAAAATAAAATACTCAAGATTAAAAAAAAATTTTTTCGGGCATTATTTTTTTACGGATTTGTGTTCAGTATCAGTAATATAGTAACCTCTGTAAATATGGCAAGAATGCAAAGTAACACCCTGTATAAACTGAGCGAGAATTTCAGGCGCAAAGGAATTTTTATGGAAGGATATTGGCGTTCGTAGCTTTGATAAACTGATATTATTGAACCACAGGTTTGCTGTGGGAAATATTAGGTACGTTACTTTGTAAAGTATTTTTTTAGTGGTACCTTTGTGCCATATTTTTTTGAGTTTCATACTCAAAGTATTGTTACGGACCTTTTCATAGGTATGCCATTTCTGTCTTTCTTTTCCACTGTCAGCAAGCTCTATATAGTATTTAGTTAAAATTTGACACAAAGTGTATAATTAGACACAGACAGATTTAGAGTATGCACCTATGTGTATTTTTATTACTGGCCAATTTAAGAAAGTATTTAGCATCCTATACGATGGTACAAACCCTTCGTGCGTGTTAGTTTCTTCCGCCACTTCTCAGCTCCAACCAATATGCCGTCCCAAAGTGATAGTTGGGCAAGTTACATTCTGGTCCTGTACAAATGCCCTGAAAAGGGCATTCATCTACATCATCATCATCATTTCAGCCACAGGACGTCCACTGCTAAACATAGGCCTCCCTCAATGACTTCCACATCGCACGGTTGGAAGCGGCCTGCATCCAGCGCCTTCCTACATCTACAATCTACATACAAACAAACAATTTGAATTTGAATTCAAATTTGATCCAACTCGCTCTTGGCTTGTTTTGATGGTCTGTTTGTATCTCATTTGCGACTGCAGCGAGCACAATTCTGTAAATTGGAATCTTTGACCGAAATCTCGTATTGCAACGTGAGCTCGCCGATGCTAATCTAAACTCGTGCTTTATTGCGATGAATTTTCCGCAAAATTTTAACGCTCGTTTTTCAGAAATTAGAATAAATAAACTAGCGGTAGTAAATAAAAAAAAAAGTTAACGAGGCAGATGTAATACACAGGGTAGGTAAAAATACTTTATACAGGGTTTGAATGGACAACTAGGTTAAAAATGTATAACTTCCTAACCAGAAATTATTACAACAAAGAATTTGAAGATTTTAAAAAATAACAAAATCTGTTTACTTTTCAACCGACTTCAAAAAAGGAGGAGGTTCTCAATTCGACCCGTATGTTTTTTTTTTCTATGTTTGTTACGCGATAACTCCGCCAATTATGAACCGATTTGAACAAATCTTTTTTCGGCGTATAGGTAATACCTCAAGGGTGGTCCCATTTAAATTTAATAATAGAAAAAACAACCCCCAAGGGTGGAAAATTGGGGATGAACTTTTTTATACGCAATATCTCCGCCGATTATGAACCAATTTGAACGATTATTTTTTTGTTGAATAGGTATTATCAAAAGGGTGGTTTCATGCGAATTTGAAGAAAATATTTCACCCCCAAGGGTGGAAAATTGGGGATGAACTTTTTTATACGCAATATCTCCGCCGATTATGAACCAATTTGAACGATTATTTTTTTGTTGAATAGGTATTATCAAAAGGGTGGTTTCATGCGAATTTGAAGAAAATATTTCACCCCCAAGGGTGGAAAATTGGGGATGAACTTTTTTATACGCAATATCTCCGCCGATTATGAACCAATTTGAACGATTATTTTTTTGTTGAATAGGTATTATCAAAAGGGTGGTTTCATGCGAATTTGAAGAAAATATTTCACCCCCAAGGGTAGAACTTTTTTTTAATTTTTAGTTTTTTTTGTGTTGACGCATTTGAAGTCGGTTTTATTTAAAAAAAAAAAGTTAATTATATATCTTGTTTTTTGTAGACGGTCCCTTATTTTTATCTCAAATCCTCTCTGAGAAGTCTGAGATGTTTAGAAAATTATGTTTCCTAGCGATAAGATGCCTAAATTTTGTACCTAAGAAGTATACCTAGTAACATGTTACTCCTCAGTTTCGGAATATGCCGAATTTTTGTATTGGTGTGCAGCAAAAGTCATAAAAGTAATTTATTTTTTACTATTCCAATAAAAAGCTGTAGGTGGATGCATAAATTCTAAACTTTGTTTGTTCTGGTATTTTTCAGCACTCTATTGTGACTCTATTCTCTACATTATTAAATAAAAATAAATAAAGATTATCTAATAAATGTCTTACCGACTACGTCGAGCCTTAGGAACAGGCTGGTGGGCGGATGCGACGACACCTGGCACTCGTAGATACCGGCGTCCCGCTTCTGAACGAAACGGACCTTCAGGGTCCAGTCCTGTGGAAGAATTGACACGTTTTACGTTCCATTTTAATATAAATTCATACTAAGTTTTGCTTACGGCTTAGAGCGCTTTCACATTTAGGCGACTTTAGCAGCGCGACAGATGCGCTGCCGATAATTTCATACTACCTCGACATCAAATAAATCGCACCTCCCGCGACAAGCATTTTCAAACGTATGCATCCCCACTTCCCACCAATATTGACACCATTTAAAAGCCTAGTTCTAACCTTTATTTCATTAAAGGAAAGGTTTTTACCCCAAAAATGTGTCTTTAGAAGGATCCAGAGTCACTTCTTCAAAAAATTGGTAGTTACGCTAAAGCCAACTTTTATGGCTATAAAACTGTTAAATTGGGATTAATCCCTATCCATCTGTTAAATAGGACACGTGTGATCATTATTTGGTTTTATAACCATAAAATTTGGTCTAATTGATCCCAGAGGTAAGCCCAAAGTGAGGTCTTTTTTCAAGTCACATTTATGGTACATGTTCATCATTTATTACGAAATTAAATGTGTTTTTCTTTAAGGATATTTATTGGGCTTTCAAATAATACCAATATTGTTGGGGCACCATGATTGTGTCAGAAGAAAATCGTTAAAGTTCGCGTCGCGAAAGGTGCGGTTTATTTGATGTTGAGTATATTTGACAGCGTATGCATGCCTTCACATTATAAAAACGCCGCTGCCGCTACTGCTCATGCCCTAATGTGAAAACGACCTTATAGGACGACTTTATGTTTAAACTAGCGGCCGCCCGCGACTTCGTACGCGTAGATCTCGTTTTACCCCCTTAGGGGTACAATTTTGCAAAATCCCGTCTTATTGAGCACCTACGATCTAAACTAAAGGAACCCTCATGCATTTGAGACTCCTTGCACTAGAAGTTTCTGAGATTTAGTGACGAGTGAACTGAAACATGTATTGTTTTTTTGTTTCAGCCGAAGGACGTGCTGGACAAAGGCCTCCTCTTGCGCTGCCCGCATCCGTAAGTTTTTTATTATGTCACTTTATTTTACAAGAAACGCAACATTGATTCGTGTTGCTGGCAGTTTGGCCAGCAATCCTTTTTGATAATTGTTTATGGTTTTTTACTTTTTTTTTAATATTGTTTTAGATTTAGAGTCTTGACGTCTTGAGCAAGATACTGCTTTTTCCCCTTTTTGGAGTTTTTTCCATAAATTGCTTCTCCCAACCATCTTTTAATATTCATTGGTCCTCCGATAGGAGAGGTGAAGGTACCATGCTCACTAGAAGCAAGGTAAAGAACCAATCAGGTAACCCTACAGAGCCCCAAGCCTCAGAGGTATGTGTAGATCCTAGTGTCACGGTGCCTCAAGCAGGTGGAGGTTCGCTTGGAGCCACTCCAAGCGTCGATATCTCCACCTCAAATGCTGGAGGTACTCACTCTAATAGGTCTAAATCTACATCCAGCACAGTTAAAGCTCGCTTACAGGCCGAAGCTCTTCACGCTAAGGCTATGCTTGAAATTGAGGAGCAGTTAGCTAAGGCAAAGAGGGTAGCTCAAGACAAACTTCTGGCAGCTCAACTCGCTGCCATCGAGTCTAGTACACGCAATAATTCCGTCAACTCTTGGGTTCACAGTTTGCCTGACCATTTCTCGGATATCGTATCAGCCGCCGCACAGCCGCAGAATCCCGCCGCTTCAAGTGCAGAGGACAGTCCAGGTCCTTTTGATGCTGTCAACACGGTACCCAAAGGTTCAGAAGGCTTACTACCTAATCATAGTCAGTTGACGTCAAAACATGTAGAACCACATCTAGTTTCTCCTTCTTGTCATCATCAGTCTAATGACATTAGAGAGCTAGCTCGTGCCATCACTTCCTTAACCAACAAACCTAGACCATCTCAACTACCTATTTTTAGTGGAAAACCAGCTGACTGGATAGCTTTCAAACAGTCATACTATCATACCAGTCAGTCATGCTCTCTCACCGAAAATTTAGCACGGATTCGATCTTCCTTGCGCGGAGACGCAGCTCTATCTGTGTCCGCCCTCTTACTGACTTCTAGAGACCCTGAAGAGGTCATACAAGCTCTAGAAGATAATTTTGGACGGCCGGAACTCATAGTTTTAGAAGAGCTTGCACAAATTCGCTCATTACCTAGACTACAAACAGATCTCAAAGATTTAAACACCATTTCATGTCGTGTACACAATTTAATTTCAGTTTTGAAACATTTAGATCAATCGGAGTATTTGTATTCACCAGAACTTTACAACACAATTTTAATAAAGTTAACACCGTTGATGCGTATGCTGTGGACACGCTATGCCGCTGAACACACAGGTGAGAAATCTAAATTGGAATTATTATCTGATTTTCTTCGTTTCGAATCCAGAAATCACACACGTTTTGGTTTAATTCCTCAACAAAATTTTCCTGTAAATAAAATGAATTTTCAAAACAATACACATGACAGGAAGTGTCACGTCCATGTGACAGACGTAACTGACACTTGTCGTTTTTGTCATAAATCTCATAGTATCATAGACTGTGGAGGTTTTAAGTCTATCGATGTTGACCAAAGAGTACAATTTCTTCGTGATAATAAAATTTGTTATAAATGTTTATCTCAAAAGAAACATCAATGGCGTTCATGTGCCAAAGGAAAAATGTGTGGCATAAATCAATGTAGACTAAATCATCATCAACTGTTACATCGTACGTCAACCAGTTTTTCTAAAAATGCTGCTGCACCTACCTTTTGTCAACCGTCCGTGCCCAACATGTCCACCTGCGTTTCCGTCGAACAGGAGACTAATGACAGCAATATCCAACCGATAGTTCAACCATCTAGTCCTGTTGAGCATCCGTTGTCTAATGATACTGCCCTTTCGTGTTCATTAGCCCCGTCACATCCCTCACGGAAAGTTTTACTAAAGGTGATTCCTGTTGTAGTAAGGGGACCCCAAGGTGATGTTGAAACCTTCGCGTTGCTGGACGATGGATCTACAGCGAGTCTAATAGATTCCACCATCGCGCGTCAAATAGGTACCCAGGGCAGAGATGGACGCATACGTATACAAGGCGTAGGAGGTATGGTTTGTGAGCAAGATATACAGTACGTTTCATTTAAAATAAGAGGAAAATACAGAAATGAATTTTATACAATAAATAATGCTCGAACTATTTCTAATATTGATCTTCTTCGTCGCAGAATTTCCGAGTTGGTGACCTCGTCCTTATCGCGGACGGTAATCTCCCGCGGGGAACATGGCCTCGAGGCAGAATATCTGCGGTCCACCCCGGCAAGGACGGAATAATCCGCGTCACAGAGGTCACCACTCCCGGCGGAATTCTGCGGCGACCAGTCACCAAGCTGGTCAAACTACCATCCAGTCCCCCTCCTGACTAAATCGGCTCTGCCAGGGGGGTGGAGGATGTTGCTGGCAGTTTGGCCAGCAATCCTTTTTGATAATTGTTTATGGTTTTTTACTTTTTTTTAATATTGTTTTAGATTTAGAGTTTTTGAAGTTGCTTTTTTTGTACACTCTCGTGTTAATGTTTTGAGCTGCAAAGCTGCAATATACCTACTGTTTTGGCCCTTTTTTTGGAGTTTCCTTGATTCTAGTGGCATACCACAATCACCACCGGCAGGCCTCTCTATAATACAGTCCACCATCTTTTTTAACAATTCGTGTCTTTTCTTACTTCTAAATTGTCAAAGGTGTAACAACTGATATAGGTAAGCTGTAATTTTCCTAAGAAATGTAATATAAAATAGCCTTGGAGCCAGACCAAATGAACTGCCTTAAGTTAGGTACTATAATTTATTAGTTTCAAACATCAACCAACAAGAAGACGAAACAACCAAAAAGTGTTTTATAGTTGAAACGCTACGTATCATCATCATCCTTTTAGCTACAGGTCGTCTCAACATAGGCCTCCCCCAATGATTTCCATATCGCGCGGTTGGTAGCGATCTGCATCCAGCTCCTTCCTGCTACCTTTATATGGTCGTCGGTCCACCTTGTGGATGCTAATAAAAATCATGACATAATTTTATAAGAGTAATATTAATATGAGCAAAGTTACCTCTGAATGCTGAAGATGTATGGCTTGAAACCTCTGGTCTGAACTGTACGTCGTTAGACCTACTGTTAACAGATGGTAGTCTTTTCTTCTGATCCATGATACCTGAAACAAAAAGATAACATTGCTAAGTATAATCAAATATTAACTAAATGTTAACCAATCAGTTAGGGAGTTGAGGTTTGACAAATCCCTAAGTTTTTCCATAAAACTGCCCGCCTGCGTTGCATGGGCCGCCCGCGGTGGGCTTATATACTAAGGCTGAGTTGCACCACCTAACTTTGACCGTAACTATAACGATAACCGGCGTCAGATTTTTGACGTTTGTCAAAGTTAAAGTAAGATGGTGCAACCCAGCCTAATTTTCGGTACTGAACCGCGAGTTTCAGCGGAGGCTTTCAAGGATATTGTATTATTGGAACTAAAATTATGTCCCTTATTAACAACTTAATAGACTTTTTTGATTTCAAAGTAATCAATACACTAACTTTACATTTAATTAAAAGTAATCAGGTGTAATATAGGGTACTTTTGAAGAAGTTAATTCTTTGAGTAATTAGTTTTTCTCAAGTACCTGTATTACACCTGATTAACAGTTTATAACTAATTAAGGTACAAAACAAGGAATTTTTTATTGTGAAAAATTATAATTAAAATGTTCTTTTTCGTTGAAAATAATAATAAGATGGAGTTTGAATCATTTCAGTAAGTTCGCTTTCCTTTGTACTCCGTTCAAATTCATCATCATCATCATTTCAGCTATAGGACGTCCACTAAATGAAAACAATTCATACCGTTCATTTAAGTCTTAATTAAGACTAACATAAACCCTAGGAAATTGCGGTTATTTCGTATATAACTCTCATTGTACAGGATAGGTATTTAAATATCTTCTGTTAAAAATAATTGTAACATATTAAAAATAATAGGCGCATGTCGTGAAAAATAAGGTATTCGCCAACGAACAAGGGTGAGCAGGAAGCTGTTCATTACACATATATTATATTCATTAGTATAATGACCTAGACTGAACTATATCAGCCAGGACATTCCATAGAAATAGGGAACCATTCGTAAAATATTGAAGATTTGCACTTTTTAAAAGAGGTCGCAGATTTTTTAAATTTGGAGTTAGAACGGTATTGCTCTTACAAAAAATAATGCGCTTTGCAACAAGTGCCCAGTTAAGTTTTTATTCAAGTGTTTGTTTTTTTAGAAATTGCGTTCTTTTATTAGGATGTAGAATTTTTTGTTTACACTTTCAATTGGCATTAATAGCCAAATCTTATTGGTAGAGTAAAAAATTTTGAAGTAAAACTGTTCAACAGTTGGTTAAGAACTATGTTTATTGGTCTTCACTTTAAACGAGTACCTACCTAAAATAAATGAAGCATTTTCATACTAAAGTCATATCACTACCAGTAGAATCCTTAATACCAATTACAAGAGCATGTACTGGCTGTACTATCTTCTCATTGAGGGGCGATAAAATTACCAGTCCCCGAAGGTGAGAGGAGGTATTAAACGGGAATTTCAGCAACGTTACTGGAACAGGATCCGCCTGACCATAATCTAATATGCTACTTAAAAAGAACGGCCAAGTGCTAGTCGTAGTCGCTCACCGAAGGTTCCGTACACTTGTAGGTTGTAATTTCGACCAAAAAACTGCAAAAATATCATGTTACTTGTATGAGAGCCCCACTTCAATATTGTTTACTCTGTTTTTAGTATTAGCTTATAACAGCGGTAATAGAAATTAATTATCTGTGAAAATTTCAACTGTATCACTAGGGTTTCCAATTCCGGGATCCCGGTACATCCATGGGTGATCAAAGGACACCAAAGTGTCGCCTATGATCACCAGGGTGATCTAATCCAGGTGATCAAAGTGGAATAGACCGGAAAGAAGCAAGTAGTAAGAATTATGTTGTATCCAGCACAGTAACAGTTTTAAGTTCTGAGAAATCGGTAGTGTTTCAATTCAACTCAACTTCTGTTTCAAAACAACTGTCTCTCCTACGAGGTATTTCTAGAAGCGCAAATATTTTTTTACCTATGTAAAGATTTTGAACTTTATGTCTATTAAGAGTAGAGATGAAACGGATAGTTGTTTGGCCGGATACCGGATACCGGATATCCGGCCAGCTGCTAGGCCGGATAGCCGGATATCCGGCGGCCGGATAGTTGGCTCATTGTCTCGTTGCATGTCGTGACGAAACGCGATCAGTGAGTCTATTAGTAGACTAGACTAGTCACACTTTCCGAAAATCGAATCCGTCCGAATAGAATGTCAGATTTTGCCACTTGTCTAGGGGGCAAATCATTTCAGGCGATTTCGGTTGCAATCGTTTGTGATTGAATAGCGAAAATTAAATTAGTTTACTTGCTGCGTAATCTGACTAAACTGCGTGCATCATGTCATCAGACCATCAGTGAAAAAAAGGTCGCCTTTTTATTAGGCAATATTTCGACATTAACAGATATACAGGGTGGAATTTTGTAATGCCACCTGAAGGGAAAGTACTCTTAATACTGTAGATAGAAAATTTTACTCAAAGAAAACATTTCTTTATTTTTGAAAAGAAATAGAACTGCATTCAATGATTTATAAAAATTTGCCTGCTACACCCGGGAATCGAACCAAATAAAATCTGTTAAAAATTACACCCTGTATTTTTATTGCATCGATCGTTAGGGTTAAGTATAAGGATGAAATCTCTCAAACAAACTTGATAAATCAAATGAAAGGAAAACCATGAAATCTTAAATTATTGTTATCATTTACAGAAAATTGTATGGTATGGTAGAGAATTTTCGAAAAAAATTCGAAAATCTTTGAATGCAGTTATCTTTCTTTTCAAAAATAAAGGAAAGTTTTCTTTCAGTAAAATTTTCTATCTACAGTATTAAAGAGTACTTTCCCTTCAGGTGGCATTACAAAATTCCACCCTGTATACTATTTATGTATTCGTCATTAGAGTGAATAGCCCAGAAAAAGAAATACATTTTTTGAAAGGCCTTAATATGGTTTGGTACTTAGTATGGACTTTAAATAAAAGCCGTCATTATTATAAGCCATTTTATTGATATTTACCTCAAAGATTAATGTATTTCATTTAATTAATAGGAAATTGTCGTAGTTTTTTAACATCCGGTATCCGGCCGGATAGTGAGTTACTATCCGGTATCCGGCCGGATAGTAAATTTAGGCCGGATATCCGGCCTACCGGATAGTTACCGGATATCCGTTTCATCTCTAATTAAGAGTAAGTACCAGGGTAACATAACATAGGTGCGCTTCATTAGGTGCGCCTCAAAATGGATGCGCTTCGAGGAATACCTCTCTCCTACGGAACCCTAAAACCATTGAAGTCCCGAGTAAAGTCGTTAGAGGGCGCTCAACGTTTGCAGCTAAGATTAATTTAAAATATCATTTTTCTTTGCGCTGTTCACGCCTGGCAGACCAGGTTAAGTGGCCGGGTCACTTTTTGTGGTTACAAGTGGCTTTAAGCTTTTATTTTTGAGATATTTTAATCGGAAGATAGCGACCGTTAACAGGTTTTATTTTATTTATATAACTACCTACTCGTATTTCATTAAAGTTATACCTATGGCTGTGTGATTTCGAATTCGGAATAGGGCCAATTTACCCGCAGCGTGGGGAATAATAAATAATAAATAAATAAATAAATATCTTTGGACAATCTCACACAGCGCCATCTAGCCCCAAAGTAAGCAATTAATATGCTTGTGTTATGGGTGCTAGCTTAACGGATATACTACTTATATACTTTTTTTAAATACATACATATTATACATAGTAACACCAAGACCCGTCACAGAAATTAAAATTCATCATTTCAATTTCTGCCCGGCCGGGAATCGAACCCGGGACCTCTCGGCATAGTAGTCCGTTCTGAACCACTACACCAAACGGCCGACATGTACGGCCGGGAATGTAAGCCAAATCATCCATTTTATCTTCACCATAATTATCAGGTTATGTAGTCTCCTGTAGGAACCTCTGTGCAGATTCTGCCATACAGAAGAAGAAACGGCCATGCATGTTCTTTGCTCATGCGGCCCGCTTATGAGCAAAAGAAGTATCCATCTCGGGCGACACATCATGCACCCGCATGAGATAGCAGATATCACGCTCCAAAGAATCTGGAAATTTGTAGACTCAACGGGACTAAGCAGTGAACTCTAAACACAAGGGCTGCCACAATAGATCAAACCTGGTCGAGCTGGCGCATATGAAGGCCCAAAATAATAATAATATGTAGACCCAGTCTCCACCACAGGAGACTGGCCTTTTTAATATACCAGAATCACCTTAATTTGATTCTAGAGTAAAGACCAGTGTGCTTACCATGAGTTTACGTTAGGTGTAAGGTAGATTTATGTTAGGTTAGCAAGTACTCGCTAGCATGTGCGTCAAAAAATCTATGAAGATTTTAGTTCTTGAAAGTAGCCGCTAGAGGTGCTGTACCTGTCTGTCATACATTTTAGGTTATTCAAGTAACCACAAAATTCAAAGCAACACTTCACGCATTCAAATATTAGGCCGCACTGGCAGTAGTACGATGTAATTACTGACTATTGTTGCTATGTTGTCATAGTAAACAGCGCACATAAACCGAGCAGAGCTTAGCGTTAGTGAATTAATTACTCCGCTTTTCTACGGCAATAGCCGTGAAACAAGCGCAGTCACGTTTACTGGTGGTAGGGTGACCATAATTTAAAAAGCCAGGTAGGAAAAACCATTTTTATAGCTTCTTTTCAAAGATCCAAAGATATTATTCACAGAGATAGTGTGGTACAAAAGTGGTCAGATATGAGTGGTGTGGAGTGGTCAGAGTGTCATAGAGAAGTGCTGCTTCTCTCATCAGCGCAGCTGGCATGTGAATGTAGCTATGACTATTTTAAATATGCAGATCATTGTGGCTGTCATATTAACATTGACAGATAGTACACAGACTATCCTTTGTGTTGTAAAAGACTGCTTATTAATATTCTAGTCGTCATTTTGTTGACACTTAATTCTGTATGATATAGACGAGTCAAAGTTGGTTACTTATTTCACCGCAAATCTAGTGCTAGAATAGAGTTCGAGACCTATGCAGTAAAAAAGACCATTTAGTTTGAAGGTACAGGATAATTATCCATATCCACCGGTGGGTTGAAAAAAAATCCTAAGATTCACCTTTGGATTTGAGGTACAAAAAACATACTATTCAATTCGCCAGTGGATTGAAGAGGAAAATAATTATCAATAGATCAACCGGAGAAGCGTCATCGGTGTATCCTAGTGGAAGGAGGATAAAATATATTTTGTAAAGTTAGCAATTTGCGTATTTGGTATTTAAAGACCTTTTTTGAAAGAAAGAAATAGACTTTATTGAACACAGAAGCGCAATTAATAAACAATAACAACACAAAACGAATGAAGAAAATAGTGGGCCACTGTGTCAATAGGCTCCAGCTTAGCATTTATCCTGACATGCTCGTAAGGGCATGCCAAGAAGCTGGTCTTCCGCGAGAACCCGTGTTAAACAAAAACAAAAGTATCATGGTAACAATAAAAAACAAAAAAAAAAAAAGAACAGTAACACAGACAGACATTTTTGGTGGTTTTTTTTCTATGAGACAGGAAGCAAACGAGCAGACGGATCACCTGATGGTAACTGATATACTAAGAATGGTTATACGAAGAATTCTCAAAAAGTATTTTTAAATTTCAAAATGATGGCCACCCTCCTCTGAAATATAGGTGCTTTTAACAACGCCGTAACACGGCCTACACTAGCTAATTAGCGACTATAATTATGTGAGAGCAAATCGCTTCATTACACCTGTAAACCAACTACAGGAGGTAAGTGAGAAAAACTTGTTGTGCAGATGTCGTTAGTGAGATTTTATGGGTTACTTTATTTACTTTTAACGGTTGGATAAGGTCTCTGAGTAGACGTTTCAGTTCGTTAAGTTTTAGTATGGAACTATCGGATTACTGGCACTGTCTGGGTTGTGGTGAAAATTGAGTTGACTATCTTGGTGTCAGATTAGAAGGTCACTAAGGTGTCTGACAGGACTCAATCGATTCTGGAGAATCATCATCATCATTTTCAGCCATAGGACGTCCACTGCTGAACATAGGCATCTCCCAATGATTTCCACAATGGCTGGTTCGTAGCGGCCTGCCTTCCCGCTACCTTTATGAGGTCGTCGGTCCACCTTGTGGGTGTACGTCCTACGCTGCGCTTTCTGGAGGATGGAAATATTTCTTTATCTACCATCAGGTGCATTCAAGTCTGTAAATTTTAAATTTGTCTGTCCCTAAATTGGGATCTGAATCCATAATGAAGAAAGGCCAATTCTCTATTTACTAAACTAGGGACATAAACCACCTCTGTGGTCCAGATGAAACCACCTGTTTTTAGTTCCAGGCTCGATTCCCAGTAGGGTCAGAATTGTCTACTCAGTATGGTTGGTGGTAATTCTTGATCTAAGTCCGTCTGGGTAGCTACCACCATTTTACCTATAGATAGGTAGTTCTTCTGTGGTCGAGGATTCCGGGTGAAGCTCGCTTCCACATTCGGCCTGTTCATCACTTTCCATCAGATGAGATGCAGGCCAAGACCTTCCTCTTTGGGTTAATAAATAAAAATTAAAAACAAGTCCACCTTCTTTTGACCTTTCCTCTAAATTTCATGTTGGACGAAACTTATTAGATCGTAAAAAAATAATATATCTTTCAACGAACGTGTAAACAGAAGCTTTGTTTTAATACTTGATACAATCCACACGAGTCCCAGTTGAAAAACAAAACCGTAATATCGTCCATCGAGCGCAAAATCGTCCCTTGGAAGTCTCCAAATAATTTTCTACTCTATTTCTCAGACAGTAAGTTCTGATTTATTTTGGGAGATAGCGAACATGTTTCCATATAATTGAACGTTGTTTTCACAGTGGAATCAGTAATAGTAGGTAAATAAACTATTGAGAGGTTGTTTTTTTCGTTCATGTGGGTTATCAGATTGTACTGAGAAGTTTTTTCTCAAAACTCATTCCTTATGCTAGCGGGTTGAGACTTGGAAAAGCTTTTTAGACAAGAATCTAGACCACCGTTTCTATTCTCATTTTTAGATTTCTGTGTAATCATTATCATTGACTGTTAAAAAGACTAAGAAAAAAATAGAAGAAACAGCCCGATTAACTAAAAACTAAAATTACAAATACATACGTTAATTTCTTTAGCTCAGTTTAATTGATTAAACTAACAAGTTTTTGGAGCTTCATATGATGCAACAGATTTTGCTTTAACATTAAGCAGTGCCAAACAAAATACTTCTGACATGACATGATTTTAATTTTTAACATTATCCTATGAAAACGTAATTCCATAATTGGCTATAGCTTACCACGTCCTAACTATTCATATTATATAAATAAAAATAAAATCAACCTCCTGGATCCCTCACCTACACTGTGGCAGAACCTTCTTTCGATGAGGTAAACAAACAAAGCAGTAGCCAAATGTCCCGTAAGGGTTTATGATCTGTGCCCGAGACGCCAAGGTAAATGAATACGGGGTAAAGTTAATTCTCCCCGATTACCCCACTTACCCTCCATTGAGGGTTTAAGGTCGTGCTGATATTATATTTTCATTTTTATTAATATGTACAGACAAAAGCATATCAGAGGGTAAATATTTGTAGCAAATAGCTCTTATTAAAACATTATAAGAACCCAGAGCATTTAGCTCGATATGCCAATGTATCAAAATCAAAATTACACTATTTATTTAATACTTAGGCCTTTTCCATTGAACACACGTCCCAACCACCACTTCGGGACAACATAATTATGGGCTGATGCTGTAAGTATAGTTACTTCATAATTTTGTAAACATTTATGCATAGTTCAGGCACAACAATTATCGCGAGGTTGCTGGGCATTCGATTGATGAACGCGTTAAATAAATTAATTTACACAATTCGATATTCAATACCACTAATTAAATAAATATGTTTATGAATTGTCATAAATTGATTTCTGTATTGCGATTGTTCGTATTTTGTTTTAAAATATAAACCTATGACGTCATTTATTGGCCTTAAATATAATTTCGTAGCTATTTAAAAAGTAAGTGACCATAGGCTAATAGAATTCTGTAATATAACTACACTATCACATACGTTCATAAAGGAGCCTTACCTACTGACCTAAATCTTCTTTACCGTACATTCCGAGGTACTTTTGTAAACAAGTCATAAATAACTTAATTTTATGAGGCAGTCTTATCTAAACGAGTTTAATGTTAATGATATGATGGGAGCGAATCATCAAAGCAGTCTGAGTGCTGAAGGATTCAGAGATTAATTTAATTGAACTTGTGCTCTGTTGTGTTTTACTTCTGTCTCATAACATGCCTTCATATGCAGGGTGAGAAAACATTAGTATAGGTAATCCAATTAGAAGATAGAAGACACTTTGTAAACACAAAATACAAGAAAAGAAAAGAAAGAGAAATAAGTATGCCAAATACACAACTATTTTAATTTTAGGTTCTGTAAATATGATTTTATTTTAGCATGGCCTTTAGCTTAGCGTCACTATTAAAATTAGGTCATTGATTTACGCCCGTATTTACAAACGATGCTTGCTTAAGTGAAGCAGCAAATCGAACGCACAGAGTTGCATAGAGCTCATTGATTGGTTCGTGAGTCACCCTGTGCGTCCACGCACACTGTGAGACCTCATAGTAATGTTTGTGAATACGGGCGCTAGTCTCCACTGTAGGAGCAACCTCTCCCTGTAAATTACCAGAGGCCAGTAGAGGAATTGGTCTTTTACTTTACTCCTCACTCTGACCAGACGGCCTGATGTTCGCGTGTTTGTCTTTTAGTCGCTGTTTTTACAACATCCACGGGAATAATGTGAGTGGTCCTATTAATTATACTCTGTCGGAACCACACGGCAAATTAATGTAGTGGTTAATTAATAGATTAAAAAAGAAACCATGACAGTTTCCGTTAAAAAGTAGTGAACATATTCTGTCAAATCCCTCACGAAATGTACTTAATTTTATGAGTACTTAACCGTTCATATTAAATGTATGTACTTAGCATAGTTTAATTTCAAGTTCTAATCCTTTATGACGGCTTTTCCCTTTTCATTTTCGGGTTGATTCTGTATTTAAACGGTCGAGGCAGATAAGTCCGCCTCAATTTGGAATCTAGGTACAGCCTGAATGAGAACAGCCAGGCTATTTAGGCTTGATTTAACTTCCTATCTAAAAAGTACTTTTTAGAAAGAAAGAAAGAAAGAAAGAAAGAAAGAATGAAAGAAAGAAAGTAAGAAAGAAAGAAAGAAATTTTTTTTACGAGTAAAAGTAATTTGCTGTTTGGTACTTTCAATCAACCACAAGATAATTTATGACAAGTGTTTAAAAATGCTTCGGCTGCTTTGTAATAGGTAAGTAGGCGGTGATTTTTACAGTCTGAATTGATTCTTAATGTGTTTTTTATTTCACATTAAAGCAAGATTTCCGATTTTCCAAATGTTAAACTTTAGGCTAAGTGATATATAAGTCTATGACTATAGACCTCGGTCTGACAATAAATTATTTCATTCATTCATATAAACTTAATTTACAATCAACATTATTTAAAAAACGTTTCACTACTAATATGCATTGAATTTTGAATCACCTGGAACCTGGTGGAATCAGTTTTAAAAATGGCTGCCAAAAACCATCGAAACTCCAAAGAGCGGGTTTATCTCAAGCAAGGTCTTGATGATAACGGTTCTCAATTCCTTAACGGGTTCAGTTAATTTATTTAAACGGCAACTCAGGACAAGTTCACCTTATTTCCTTATCCCTTTGAATTCTGGGGGTTGTCAGATGGAAGACGAGAACACACAGATCACTTCAAATCAAGAGTTACGTTATAAAACTAAATTATTTTTTGCGAATAGGCTTTTAAAAAGTATAAAATACTTTTTCGTCCGTCCCACGTCTACGTCCCAAATGTATAATTATGTTGTCCCAAAATGGTGGTTTACCACTTTGGGACAACATAATATGACTGGTGCTCAAAAAAAGTGGTGGAAGTAACTCAGAGAAACTCATAGTGTTTATTTTTCTGTGTGACATAAGTTGGGAATGAATTATATGTGTTTATGGATATTTTATGTGCGTCAGTCAGTCACCTAATGGTAAAAAAACTATTGCTTAGTGAAATGCTGTGTTATTAAACAGACACAATCGTTAGTTTTAAAGATTGAGTTTAATGTCAAACAAAGCTACGATGTGGCTGTTTTCTCTGGGCTACAAAAGCTAGAGTTTTGATGCAAATTTTATGAAACTCAGACACTTTTGAGCGGCACAAAGGTGGCCGTGGGCCTAATGGTTAATAATTCCGAAACTTAAAATGTGATTTCACTGTATTTGAATTAATTAGGTGTGAAATTTTAATAAGGTAGCTGAAGTTAATCCTCTTTGTGTTCAGTTCCTGGGTCTGAACACGTTTTGAAACTAAATGAGCATAGTTCTTGTAACGTTCGTAACTTTTTTTATCGCATGGGTTGTGTGAATTGAGGTCAAATAGCCATCGTAATAGACCACTAAGACATAGTAACTTTAATTATAAGTTACTTGAAAAAATCGAACTGCCTAAGGCGGGAATCGAACCTACTTAGTAACTTTATTAAACCTACACTAGAGTGGTCGAACCACTTTTGACAGAATTTTTCAGTCAAAAGTGGTTTTCGCTGATGCCCATAATCAATATTTTGAATGTGGGTTTGACTGATTATGAGTTTTAACTGTAACATTTACGCAGAAATATATTTAATTTTCATCATTCCAACTCATTTATTTACACAAGTAAAATATGTTTTAAATCTCGTCATTTTATCATATTTACTTACACAGGTTCACTTTTTCCTCATCATAACTGCGCTACCGCTGTTTGTGTTCCATGTAAAGTTAAATAAAAGGAAATGAGTCAAAATGCGAATATTTGCATTCTCTTTTGGGATTTTCAGTGAACTGAAAATCTGCGAATTAGCTGCAGAATTTTAACATCTGAAAAACTGAAATTTTCACGCATAATTTTCCGGTTATGGTTAAACATTTGAATTTGAATCTTATAATAAATCTGGCGCGCCATCCCAAAGTCATATGAGCCAAATTCATTCGCAGACATATTTTTCCCGCAAAAATATGTGCGGATGTAAGAGGATTTTTCTGGTTTTCGCCAGAAAAATGCGGACAGCTCGCTAGGGCTGCCTCAGGGGAGAAAATATAATAATTTTGCCCTTTAAATTAGGGAGAGTACATATTTGATGTTTGTGTAATGTGAAAAATATGCTGGTGAGATCAGCATTTCAGGCCAATTGAATTTAAATCAAATATAACCCTATTTTGCTTTCTTTGATTACATTATCACATAATTAACCTCTGTGGTCTAGTGGTAACACCACCTGCTTCAGACCCAGAGGTCCCCGTTCGATTCTCAGTGGAGGCAGATTTTTCTGTTCGGCAAGTGCTTATTCTAAGTCCGCCTGGCTAGCTACCACTATCTTACCTAAGTCTGTCACCATAACAACAATGTTTACAGCATTGTTGGGTTCCGACAGTAAGGTAAGATAGCTAGTTCCTCTGTGGTTGATTTCTGGTGAAGTTCGCTTCCACCTTCAGCCTGATCATTACTTTCCATAAGGTGAGATTCTCGTTGTGATTAAAAAATATAGATATGTTGTGATTTCTTAGACTGTTGATTACTGATTGTCAAACTTTATTACAATATTGTTTAGAGTTACCGTATATTTGATGGAAAACCTTGGAGGAGGCCTTTGTCCAGCAGTGGACGTCATTCGGCTGACACGAACGAACGAACGAACCGTATATTTTGTACCTTACGAACAAGCCCTAGTGCACTAGATTTAAAAAAATGTAGGTACGTTGAAAAGAAAAATGTTGGTAAAAATAAACGTTTCATAAGCTTTACATTTTAAAAGATTGGTTTATATTGGAGGTTGCTTTTCACGAGAATTTCATAAAATATGGGATAAAAAAATGCCAACCATTTTTGTAGATGGGTCTAGTGGCATGTTTTTTAATTGAACGTCCAATTCCATATTCAGAGATATAAATGACCATAATGGGGATTACGATGGGGATTTTGATGGGGATTATTAAATGCCAGCTAATTTTGGAACATAAAATCCACCATTATAATCCTTTTTGAAAGGGTTGTCATCGTGATGTCGCCTAAATGTTGCAAAGGGGATGAGAAGAATGAGGAAATATTTTAACTGAGTCCAAATAATGGGTGCGAACAGCTAGGGACTGGAATTCGCCTTCTGCTGTCTTTACCGAACACTATAATCCGGGCCTTTTTAAGGCGAGAGTAAATAGGCACTTACAAGGCAGATATGTACCATCCTATAGTGCATCTCATTTAACACCAGGTGCGATTTCGGTCAATTGCCTTGTTATGCATAAAAAAAAACATCGACATTCTTCCCGTGTAAAGGCCTATTCAGACCTAAGCGGTATTCGCTACCGTCTTCGGCAGAGAAAACCCATTGGGTATGCGGTAATAATACTGTTCAGACCTAAGCGGTATTGCCGCGGTACTTGATACTAAATACCTGAGCGAAACCCGCGTGGTATGTACTCTACCCACAGCGGCAGCGAATATCGCTCAGGTTTGAATAGGCCTTAAGTCAGTCCCTAGCTGTTCGCACGACAACATTCTACGGTCTTATTTCATTACGTAAATGAGTAAACTAAAAATACTCACAATTCCATCTCCAATGTTCCTTATAACACACGGCAGGAGTGCGGTAGAGCCAGTTTGTGACGTCACGACCGTGTTATTCTCAGTCCCGAAGTGCTTCTCGGGGGTGTTTCGGTAAAGATCGTCCAGAGGAGGGAAAGAGACAGTGAGCTCGTTGTGCTCGCTCTTGAGGGTCGGCGCTGATGATGGGAGCGTCGGTGGTGATGGGCCTGGAACACGAGGGTAGATTTAAAAAAAATGCTTAGACTTTTGAGACTAAAAAACGTTTTTGGAGTATCTTAACCAAAAGTCTTTCAGGGATAATCAGAAAGATTGCGTATCTTTCCCTCATTAAACCAGCAGACAGTGGTGACTGACGCCCGTATTTATAAACATTACTATGAGGTCTAACAGTGCGCGTGGACGCACAGGGTGACACACGAACCAATCACAGAGCTCTATTGCACACTGGCGCGCGTTCGATTTGCTGCTTCACTTAAGTAAGCATCGTTTGTGAATACGGGCGTGAGTTTATAGCGGAACCTTTTTCTTAGCATATGGCAATTGTTTGTCTCGAAGCGTGATGGAGCGTGGCGCAATCCACAAGGTGTCGGTATTTATGCAAATAACTAGTACTCTATTTACGATTAAAAGACAAACAGTATTAGGTTAACAAGTCTGTTATTCAATTGTTATGTTAAATTTAATCTTGTTCCTATAATAATATCATACTAATACGTATATCATAAAGAGCTCAGTAGTTTGTGAGTTTGTTTGCACGAAGTAATCTCTGGAACCAGAGAACAGATTGTTTCTTAGTAGAAATCTCCTATGTTATTTCACAATTCACGCAGCGAAAGCCGCGGGAAAAATCTATGTAATACCTACAGTAATATAATATCAAATACGAATATTCACACATCCAATAATATAATTAAAAGAAAGCCCAAAAATCCACACCGCATTTTTCAAGCCCCAATTTCGTTCAAACATTTTCCGAGAAGCCTTCGTCTGTTAGCTCATACATAATTAATTGAATCTCTTTAAAACCTCCTTGTTTCAGCGATATTTTGCTAAATTAATACCTACTTAGGCTAAAACCGAATGCAAATTTAAGAGTTATGCTCTCCACAAAATAAAAGTGATCCATTTGAAAATAAAACGTAAGTTCGCCAACAAAGGCTCTGAATCGTAAAGCAAGATTCTAAATTTAATTAGAAAGAGTGGAGTTAATTAGATTCTTATTTATTAATTTACAAAATAGGAGCTTGATTAAAAATGTATTTGCTTGTTTATTAAAAGTAATTCTCAGAATATCATCTAATAAGAATTTCGATGCGGGCAATATTTCAATTAGCCGGAATTCAAAGGACGGCTTATCCAACTACCTTATATTAAATTCTGTGTCATAAGCAGTTGAAATAAGTGCTATTTTGAAACATAAATAGCCTGATGTGCTGTTGACTGAACCTACAGTCACAACTATAGAGATATAGAGAGATGCCAACTAATGCGCTGAGTTCAAAACTCAGTGTCGCATTAGAAATTCGGATACACAAAGTATTAAAAATACAACACGTCACGAAGAGTGTGTATCATGCACACATCAGCACTAGTGATGTTACCACAACACCCACAACACACAACAGTCACAGTAACTATCCGCCCGAATGGACGTTGCCGCGAGCCGCCATTCTGCGTGTGACCACGGCTGCAGCATAGCAGCCAAAACGTCAAGCCGTGAGTACATAATGTAACTCATTAATAAACGTCGCGTTAAGACCCGTGTCTTTCTATTTAAATTGATTTTTCAGATATCAACTAGGTACTTACTAAACCACAGTGCTTCATGTGCTGTTCAAAATATTATATCAACTTCAAAGTAGTCTATTAATTTCATAATTATACCTACTCACCTAGATTTGAAATCCATTGATTTATACTATTCGTTATTTGAAACAAATCAAGCCAAAGCCCTCGATATTCCATTGGCAATCAGGTCAAGCGTGCCCGGAAGATCGAAAGCAAAGGCCTAAATAATTTTAATGAGTCTCTTCAAGATGAATGAGCCCATTGAGCCTATTGAGCAGACTTGTAATTATTGACTCCGCCATACCTCGAGAGCTTGGTGACGAGTTATTTTGACATCGAAATCGATTGAAGCCTGAAAGTTAAATTAAGTTACGTTTTCGGAGCTGAAAGTTTGGGAATTGAGAAATTTAATAAGATCTCTCACAGACGTTTTCGCACCTGACAACGTAATTTCTATAGCTTCGACCCGTGACTTTCAGCGTGTTTTGGGTCATAGAAAGTCTTCATCGCACTTCATGAAGATGGTCTTGATCAGCATTTCATTTGATGGAAAATGACAATGAAGTTCGTAACAATTACAATGATTGTGACTTAATTTTCAGATCCAAACTCGAGACTAGATTGGTTCCCCGCAAAAATGTTTAGCTCTTATTTACAAAGAAAGAAACATAATACTGGCACATAACAATAAAAATAGGTAGGCCTACTACTATTAGAACACATAACCGTAGTAACTACAAGAAAACAAAGAAGAAATCGTGGACTGAGCATTGCCGCCTTGTCGCAATTGCGATGCCCATAGCAAGGGGACCCCACTCAGCATATGTCATGGCCCACGATGCTGGTTCTCAGAGGTATTTCACCCTCTTTTACATAAAAATTTCATTTTTCAATAAAAGGTAGTGTAGTACTTTTCCTAGATCCTAAACTATTTTTACCTGAATTCGCTTGAATTGTTTCAGTGGATTGTTTTTAGAAGCCTCAAATAGAAACGGTTACTTTTTTATTCTTAACATGATAAGATATTAGGAGTTCTTAACCTTGTTTCCCCAGAGAAAGTGTTCTTGGAAACTGGCATCGATACACCTGTGATTTGTATTTAAATTGAAGCGTAAAGTAGTATGTAGGTAGGTACCTAGGTATTCATCATCATCATCTCAGCCATAGGACGTCCACTGCTGAACATAGGCCTCCCCCAATGCTTTCCATGTTACCCGGTTGGTAGCGGCCTGTATCCAGCGCCTTCCTGCTACCTTTAACAGGTCGTCGGTCCACCTTGTGGGTGGACGTCCAACGCTGCGTTTTCCAGTACGTGGCCTGGCCTTCACTCCAGAACCTTGTTGCCCCATCGGCCGTCAGTTCTGCGTACTATGTGCCCTGCCCATTGCCTCTTCAGCTTGCTAATCCGTCGGGCAATGTCAGCGACTTTAGTTCGTTCAAAGTCAAAGTCAAAGTCAAAATTTCTTTATTTGTTTGGACTAATAAATAGTTCTTACAAATCGTCATTTTGCTCTTAAGGAGCCTCTACATGTCTCATAATCTTTTTACCCTACCAGCGCTTCGAGACCAACATTTGGCAAGTGCTGAGAAGAAGCGCCGCAACAAACTCAGTCACCACTGTCTGCCGGTTAATATAAATAAATAGAAATAGCAGTAGTAGGTACATTCGATTCAGGAGCAGTTCACTGAATTTACCATGCATTCTTGTATAGTGTATCTTATAAGAATGGGTATACAAAATTGCGTGGTATATTAAACAAGGTAGTGACGTGCTAATATCTAGACTTACAGATTACACACTTAAATACTAGTAGAAATGACTCGCATACATAAATTGGAATAACTTGGATTGACCAGTCCCCGAAAGCAGCGCCTGTTCACAGACATGACGAGTGAACCAGCCAGCTTCAGCTTGCTAATCCGTCGGGCTATGTCAGTTTAGTTCGTTTACGGATCTCCTCATTTCTGATTTGATCTCGTAAAGAAACACCGAGCATAGCCCTTTCCATAGCACGCTGTGCAACTTATAAATAACGAGAACATAAAATAACTTTAACCAATGATCAAGTAGAATCAGTTGGAATACATAATGGTCATTAGTAACAATTCTCAAACATTATTCCTAATTCAGACACCTTGGTTCCTTATCGAACGAGCAACTCCGTCCGTCCATCGGATAACTTCGTTACAAATCTATTAGAGAATGCTGAGCAAGCATAACTCAAGCATCAAACTTTAAACTGGACCACCAAATGCCTGTCATTTTGGCCATAACTTGGAAGACGGAGACCTTCGTTGGACTGAATTGAGTGTTTCAACACTTCCTGAAGTAATTCCATTAGTGCTTGAATTTTGCTAAAATAAATACGGATTTTGTAAAATATTAAGTAGGACCTCAAAGTAGACGTAATGGAAGCGGAAACTTGTAATTGTCGTTTGTTTTGTTACTACTTTTCACGTATTTCTTAGAACAGAACTTGGGTTTTAGTAACAAGAGTAAAAATGACTCGTAGGTCATTTGAAGGTCAGGTTATCCACAAAATCTAGAGTTCATAATAATAAGTCATTTTTAAGAAAATTATGTTTCTTACAAATTCATTATGGTCTTCATTTTTCAGTAATATTCGTATTTCAGATAAATTGAATATATTAAACCGCTTTTAAGTTGTTGCAAAGTGATTAAAGACACAATCAAACTAAAACAGTCGTGCATCTTCGACAAAATACAATTCGACTTAAGAACTAAGAGTGTTGGGTATAAAGCGCTTTTATAAATCCCAAAAAGTGATCATCTATCTTATCAAAATGTGAAAACAGTAATGGAACATTTCCTCCCAAATGTAAAAACCATGCCAAAACCGTAGATAGATCGTGCCATTACTACCATTAAGTATAATTTCAAGCAAACATTACTTTGGATTCAATCGGAATTTTTACTTTTTTTTAAAGTTAAAATAATTTACCCTGGCAACCTATAAAAGCTATAAAGCTTTGGTATTAGCATCGAACACACATTAAAATTTAAGACAGACTAATCACTTATCGTAACATACAGGGTGGAAACGTTAAGTGATCTCACTCGATTATTTCTAAACTATACAAGATATTGAAAAACTGGTTACTGATCCTAAAAGTGCTTCATGAGCTCTATCAAATGGTATTAACACGTTGGACGCCACGCGGCTCACCGGTGAGCCTCGAACAATACAATTTCCATTGTGTCTAGCGTCTCGGCGTTCAATGACTTAATAATAGGTTACAGAATAAACGGGATCTATCCAAAAATTCAATGTTTCCTTCTTCCATACATTTAGTACTACCACAGTCATGACTCGTCATCAGTAACGAGTTTTTTGATATCATGTATAGTTAGAAATAATCCAGTGAGATCACTTATCGTTTCCACCCTGTATACGAGTAATTTGAAAAATATCTTTAAACTTTGTCATCGTCATCATTTTGAGCCACAGGACGTCCCGAAGTTGCACATAATGTTATCCCGAAGTGGTGGTAGGGCAAGCTATATTTGGGACGTGTACCTATAAGTGCCCTGGAAAGGGCCTACTGCAAAAACTATTTGGTTTGATTTCATTCCTCTTTATTTATAAGTAATATTAGAGTACATAAATCGCTCTATGACATTTAATTTTCTGCTACTTATTACAAGGCCTCATTACTCGCTGTCTTAACAAAAGCACAATTACAGATCTCTAAAGACGCTGATTCGTTCATCCCATTTATATTCACGGTTAGACCCAGATTCTTTTACTTCTAGATTTCCCTTACCTTCATTTGTACCGCACAGTTAGGCCGGGTTGCCCAATTTTCTGTTTAGCATAACTTTTTTGCTTGCATTTGGTTTCAAGCCACGTAAACACAATTTCTCAATCTAGAGAAATGTTTTGTTACTGCGAATAGTCGGAGGGGATTGTAAAATAAACGTCTTTTTCCTGTTTTGGTAGGTACATTGTGTGTACATGTTTGTGGGAAAGTCGCACTTATTTACATTACATAATATGTATGTAGCTCAGTTGGAAGAGCAGTCGCAAGCGGAAGGTCGTGGGTTTGAGTCCCGCCTTACGTAGTTCAATTTTTTCAAGGTGTTTAATTAAAATTTACTCGGAAAGGGATCAACACCATATTTTATCGCCTTTGCGAGCTGTCATCGCCTTTCGCGCGTTGTCAATTGCGAGGCGAGGCGTTTACGTTACGGTGCAGATAAGTGTGCGTTGCAGTATGGAGTTTCATACAAAGAATACTGACCGCCTCAAGTTCATACGGATTCGATCTTTTTTCGGGTTGATAAATGTGCTTAATTCAGAGAGGTTTTCGAATAATGTTGGTAAATTTAAAAAGTAACTCTGTCTACTAAGTACCTATAAATTGAACGTAGAACATCCTAAGTAATCCTAACGTGGTAAAATACTTCATTCAATACTAGGTGACTCGGCGAACTTCGTACCACTTAAATTCGTCAGAAATACTTTACGATTCTAATGAGGAAAGAATTTGTAAAATCAATCCAGTAGTTTTGGAGCCTATTCAATACAATCAAACATACAATCAAATCTTTCCTCTTTATGGTATTAGTATACGCCCGTATTCACAAATGATACTTGCTTGTAAAGCAGCAAATCGAACGCACAGCGTTGAATAGAGCTCTGTGATTGGGTCGTGTGTCATCCTGTGCGTCCACGCGCACTGTAAGATCTCATAGTAATGTTTGTGAATACGGGCGTTAGTATCGGGTAACCAGGATCGATACAAATATCGATTTAAAGTAACTTAATATCGATACAAGACCCAGTTCGAACGCGAGTAAACAAAGCTGATACATCGCTGGAGCATCATCACAATCATCTATCAACTGTAAAAGGTTTGCTGAAAACGATTAATAACGTAATGGTGTCAAATGACAGGCTAAAAGGATGAGCCAAGATGAAGGCCTTAAATAAATAATGTGTCAGACAACATCGATTTTCTTCGTGATGGAGAAGTTACTATCCCTTTTTTACGGTAAATTCTTGAAGAACTCCAAAATTTTTTTAGGAAAATATCCAAAAATCATCTTTGTAGGGAACAATTTAAAAAAAGAAATAGGCAAAAACAGCCTCTGTATAATAAATACCAAACAGCGATATTTTCCAAGTTTGGTACCTTATACTGAGCCAGTATTTTACACTAACTTTTTTTTTCGTTTTTAGTAGTTTTAGAGCCTATTCAATACAAACAAAAATTATTTAGATAGTTAACAAAATCAACTGGAATCGTGTTAATAACTAATTTACTTACATTTTCATCTTAATAGAGATTCGGAGTTAAATAATATTTTAGTTAAAAGCTGCCTGCAAATAATTAAAATAATATAACGTTAAATCATTTAAAAGCACATCTAAATTTATACTCACTACACAATAATAAACAAACGAGATAATTTTATTCAATTCATAAATGTAATTGTGAACGGTGTGTTGTTTTAATAAAACATTTTGTATTTGTAAGTTTTCAAAGACCAATTTTAGAACAGAAATTATTTTAGAATGCTATCAAAAATCGTAACAATTTGATTTCACCATAAAAACCGTTTTGTAAATAAGTAACAAGTTGTAAGCCCTACAACTAAGGCTGGGTTGCACCATCTTACTTTAACCAGGCCTGTTCATCTCCGCGAGTTTACATCGAAAACAAAACACGCACGATGGCACCCTACAGGATACTATTCGACAAGGCCTCACATACGAGCGAACATTGACTCACGCACGCGTATTCTTGTGTATGATGGAAAAAAATAAAGAAAATGGTGTATTAAATACTGTGCAGTATTTAACTGCCTAAATAATAATAAAAACACAGAATGTACTTTTTTAAGTTGCCTAAAGACACTGAGGGGTAAATAAGTAGTTAATATTATTCATGATAATTCATGCTAAATTCATGTTAAATCATGTATTTCCTCCGCCATTTTCTACAGTTTGGCACCTCACGTCACATCATTTTGCCGAAGTCAGCCCTATAGCTTCGGCGCAGTGCCGATCACTGACGTTTGTCAACAAAATGGTGCTTGACTCTTGAGACAAGCTAAATTACACCATATTGTTAATGGCATTGGGCATACATTCTTTTAAATACCATCGCGAAGTAAAACTTCTGTACGTAGTACTTATTATTATTCTGTGCTTTAACTTTAATAAACGTCAAAAAATTAGATAGACTCAAAATCAGGACACCACCAAATAACATTCTAACATCTCCCTAACTATATGAACACTTAACCCTCACATCCTTAACCTGGTCTGTCATCATGGCCTCCCTAATGAGTCTCCAGCCATGCCGTAAAATCAATACGCAGAACGTTTACCCTGGTATATCGCAGTAAGTTTCCCTTTCGCACATTCCTGTGGGTGTTGGATGTGGTGAAGGTAGAAGCGGACCGTAAAAGTGCGTGTACATGAGACTACACATTTTTATTGAGAAACGAGATGTGCCCGCGACCACCGCGATTCGTACGCATGTAATAAGTTTGAATATATTTCCCGTTTTTGCAACTCACATAACACCTGGTGCGATTGCGGTTAAATAAACTGCCCTGTCATGCATAAAAAAATCATTTTTTTTACTGCTCCGTCTATATTGAATAATATAAGAAGCCACCGTGTTTATCTTGACATGCTGTTGTTTGAAGAATGTTTGGTACAATCAGCGTCAAAGAGTATATAGCCTTCCTCGATAATAGGCTTTTTAACACTGAAATAATTTTTCAAATGGGACCAATAGTTCCTGAGATTAGCGCGTTCAAACAAACAAACAAACAAACTCTTCAGCTTTATAATATTAGTATAGATAAGATCGCTCATCGCTCTCTACTATCTAGTGGGTGAACCTAAGGTACAGACACCCAGAATGTCGCTTTCGGCAAATAAAAACAAATGTCCTTCCCATCCAATCTTGGTAGTAACGATTCCGTGTTCAGGTTGCTCCATGGGACAAGTGAAAGGACTTTTGTTACGATGTAATGGCTCGTTTTACTTGAAGATACATCTTTGGTCAAGGTATGAGGAGGAGTTAAGATTATTTATGAAGTTACTTTAAAATGGGAATTGATTTAGGTGTATCTTCAAATCAATAATATTGCAGCATATTACTTTTTTTTTGTACTAAAACCTGTATTGTAATTTGACTAATAAAATTGTCTGTCCTTGAAACTTTAAGTTTATGCAAACTCCGTACCTACCTACTAGGTAGGTATGTTCATCAGGAATGTAGAATTCTAATAATGAAGTAATTTCTCAAAACAGTCCAGTAGTTTTGGAGCGTATTCAATACAAACAAACAATTTTATTAGATTATTTATAAGAAAGTACCTACATTTTGGTGGCTGGTAAATTTTCTAGAAATGTTCAACCGTAGCGTAGCCCAAACTAATTTTTAGCAAATGCCTCTTTAAAGTCTATCTTAATGAACGAACTAACAAATTAGGCGAAAGAAATGTCACGTAAAGTCAAAATTATTTAGACAAAATTGGGCTTGATTTGGATCTGTTTAGACACAAAATTAGACGCTATCGTCTAAAACTCAGACAGACCCTTACACATGCCTGGGTGAGTAAGCGAAACGTTCATTGGGACAGCTAACTGGATGTTTAATTATTTCCAAGGATCCGTAGATTTTTCTCTTTTGGACGCTACTAATTGATAATTAAGTATTTCAATTCAGCAAACGAAACGGCTCGTTAGAATCTCGCTTTGGTACGCGAATGTTTTATTGAATTTACGAAATTTTGTCCGCCCGGGGTTTTTAATGAGCAGATTCAAAGGTATAGGTTATACGAGTACATGTTTAGTAGGTTGATCTATCAAAAGGTACACTTATATTATCTAATGAGAATTTATTAATAAACTAAAATCTAGAAATCTATTGCCTGTTATTATTTTACTACCCAACTCCTCTGTCCAGCGAAGGGAATGTAGGCCTAATACATCATTTGTTTCTGGTAAATTATAGAGTTATGATCCTACAGTGATGACTAAATGTTGATGAAGATTAAAGCTGAGTTTCACCACCTAACTTTAACCGCAACTATAACCTTAACCGGTATTTTTTATGGAGTTTGACAGACTATAAAGTGGTGCAAGCCTTAGACTCTTCCCGGAAATTCTAAAAAATATCACCCTCTAGTGATAAAGCCGCCTTAAATCTTTTTTTAATACATAACAAGGCAGGTATTTGATCACAATCACACCATTTTGCACCATTTCAAATTGTATCATTTCTTTGTATATCAGAAATAACATAGAGACGCACAATTTAGCTTTTATAAACACTGTTTTGTGTCTAAAACATGGCTCATTTAGTATAGCTCGACATATCCATTAAAATAGAATTTTCCGTGACTCCCTCCGGCGTTTGTGTACAAAAAGAAATGAGTTAGACAAAAAATAACGTAACAACACACATTTGGAGCAAAGGGCAAACGTAATCAACAATCCAGCTTAATGAAAACACAAGAAACAATTAAAAGTTACTTCTTTTCCTTGGAAATAATGTCGTCGTCAAGGCAACTGCAATTAGGAACTAATATTGACAATTTACTCTAGAAGTTCTCTCGTATAAAGTTTAATTAGTTGGGTTTTGTTAGATAGTTTTCTTTTAGTGGGAAATAGAAAATATGAACTTCTGTATGACCTGTTTTTTATGCTTCCATTGTTATGGATAGTGTGACCAGTAGGTACCTACTTTCCGATCTTTATGACATTGGTTGGATTTTATTGGCGGTCAAGCTGTAGATCCTGCCTACACAAGAGTTGTAGTGGTGGGAACGAGAGGTGGGAATAGTCCCGTTTATCTTTACAACTATACCAAAGAATGTATACAGATACAGATAGATAAACTAAACACAGAAAAAACATGCTAGTCTTATAAATCAGTACAATCTAAATAACTTATTATCTATATCTTGTTGTAAATAGGTGTCACGTGAGTATTTTTTTAAATATCAGGATAGGGAAGACTATAACCTCCATTTTAGTCAGTTCCAATATTGAAAATTCCTGTTTGACATTGAACAAATAAGTTTCTCTTTCTCTAAACCTTTCCAAATGACCTCGAATCAATTCTCCACTGGTTTGTCCTTTGAAGTCGTTATTTTCGACTAGACAAAATCAAATCACCCTCATTTGGAAGGTTCGGCCTGGAAATAATAAGATCTTGAGGATTGGAGTAATGGTTACTAGGAAAAAAATGTAGAGGTACCCTACGCTATGGCGTATCAGGTATACAGGGTGGAAACTAGAAATGATGGTACGATTATTTCTAAACTATACGAGATATAAAAACTGTTTACTGATCCTAACCCCCCCTGAAAGTGTTTCACGAGCTCTATTAAACGGTATCAATAATAGGGTACAGAATAAACTGAATCCATCCGAAAATTAAATGTTCCGGCACGTCGGAGAAATAAAAATTCATCTGATACGCAGTTAGAAAGCATTATTATTAACTAGCTTTTGCCCGCGGCTTCACCCGCGCGAAATTTAGTTAGTCACAAATCGTCATAAATTATAGCCTATTATGTTATTCTGGGTTGATAACTGTGTTTCGGTTTAGACTTTTGACAGAAGATACCAAACAAAGTGTGTAAAGAATCGAAAGTCCATACAGTAACACAGTGTACTATGAGTAAGTTATACTTACTTTCCCCGGCGCCTGTCACTGTGTGTACGATGAGCACCACGACACACAGGCACCGATGCCCCTCCACCGACATTGCTGAGTTAACCTGCAACAAAACAAATAACATCATCGTCAGGTCATATAGTCTTTAAGGAGCACGACTCTTAGTAATTTACCAGAGTAGGCGTTCCATTCCCACTGACTTTCTAGTTTTAAAATTTTTTCTCAAGTATTGTTCCCGCCCACTTTAAAAGATGCTTACTAAGAACTAGTGAACGCCAGATCTACTATTCTAGTCAATGAATGCTTTAACGACGGTGTAGATGGAAATCCGTGGAACACAATTTCTGACTTCGGGACTATTAAGACTAGTTAGGAGGTGAACATAGCAAAAGTCCCCGCCCTTAGCCCTTGAGCCGGCGAGGAGAGGGGGGTTTGAAGATACCATTTCTCGGTTTTTCGCTTAATCCTCGGAAACTATACGTCCTAGTGACATCACTATCACTTAACTACTATGGACCAAAAAAGCTTATTAAATTTTCTCTACAGGTGAGATAGTCAAGATTTTCTATATCTTGTATAACGTCATTTTATAAAATCTTAAAGTTTGTCAGCAATGCTCCCAATAGAAAATTAAAATCATCATATCACTCATCGTGCCTTTGGAACCTACTCTTGGAAAAACTCACTACTATTTGGAAAAAATTGTCTATCAAGGAGTTGGAACGGTCAAAATTATCTGGCTGATGAGGAAATAACTTCTAACCATTACCCAAATATTAGTTATACATAAAAAAATAATCAGATTTTAGCTCAGTCTATTATGCTTTATGTTCAATTAATGAGATTTCCAGTGTAAAACATTTCCGCACTTAATTACACAAAAATGTAAACCAATCAGTCGCTTTTCGCGTTATTCGCATGATTTCATTAGCCAAAAATTTAATAACTCACTCAAGTTGCCCGAAAACATGCGGGGTTTCAGTTTTCAATCTGTATTTCGTGGAATCACAAAAACGATTCACAAAATTTGCGGTCAGATCAGTATGTCAGCGAGTACTCGAATTGCGTTTGCAAATGATGAATGGATGCAATCACGCGCTGAAATACATCCAGATTTATACACTGTTATAAATCTATTGTCAGCTTGCTGATGAATTAAAAATGTGGTCAATGGTTGATGTTAAATACTCTTATCGACTGATTTAAACAAATGAATAGCTATTGATTAAAACAAAAATGAAGTCTACACACCAAACGCCGACCCGCCGACATATGAGTTGTTGTCAAAAGTCATAGAATGTACAAGTTTTCGACATGATTCTTTTGAAATAAAGCCGCTAACACCAAGCTGCCGGGCTGTCGCTGGGCTTGGTGTGTAACCATTTGTTAGTCTTGAACAAACTTTGATATAAATCGTCTAGAAATACGTTTCGAAAATAAATGTTCTTACGTAAATATTTATCGAACGCGTAGGCGACTCTGACGAAAGAATGAATGAACGAATGAACTAACAATCGAATGGATATGTTAGCATTGAACGTATTTTGTGAACGATTGATGAATGGCGCAATCAGACCGTTGTTATAAATCTAGATTTATTTGTACCTAGATCTAACAATGGTAGGCAATTTTTCAACTGCCTCTCTAGTGAAAAATGTGAATTTTTCATAAGTGTACGTTAGATTAAAGTCTAAATTCACGAGTATTGTTGTGTGGCAGGCCAAAGCCGAATGACGTCCACTGCTGGACAAAGGCTTCCCTCAAGGATTTCCACAAAGACCGGTCCTACGCCGCTCGCAGACAGGCACCTCCAGCGACCTTCACCAGATCGTCGGTTCACCTAGTAGGAGGCCTGCCCACGTTATTTGGTGCATAAGTTGCAGGTATAACATTGACAGATATTGGTGAATTGCACACAATTGATTAACTCATTTTCTAAAGCTCGTTTGAATGGAAGCTATCGAATACTAGCTATTGTTTACATTCGGCCCAGTCCGACAGTCCAAATATCAAACAATACTATCAAATTCAGGCCGAAATCCAATGTGGGCTTTCAATTAATCTACAAACCTAGATTTAGTGACAATTGTACTGTTTAGGAATGAAATTTTGGATGAATTCTGAACAAAATCTATCTATTTGCGAAAGCTGTTTTCTAAGGGCTTGTTCCTACGGCGACATCCCGTTTTTTGCAGGAACTGTTTCTTAGTAGTTTTTCCCGTTTAGTAGTATACGTGTTTTAATACAATACTACGAGTACTTCACACGATCATCCCGTTTGTAGTGTCCCGCAAAAAACCGATCCGTTTTAATTTGGAATTGGAATTCCAAACAATAATGTGTGTTTACACGACAGTCCTGCATTACTGGATCCCGCAAATCTAGATTGCTATTGGAAAAAGCGATTTTTTACGGGAATACTGCATTCAAATCAAAACATATTTGACAACAGTCTTCAGTTACTGACACCAAAATTGGTTTTTACTTAATAATAAATTGATTAAAAACACCAATCAACTTAATATTATTATCTATCCTATCCTATCCTATCCTATCTCTAAACAAGAATAGATTTACCATTCTCGGTGTTACCTTGAAAAGCAACTAATACTGGGTTGCACCATCTTACTTTAACTAACAAACGTCAAAAATCTGTCAAGTTTTATACAAAAAGCACCTGTTATTTTTATAGTTACCGTTAATAAGTTGGTGCAAATTCAGCCTAAGGATCCAAGACAAAAACTTATTTTTACTAAAACAATAAGCAATACTGTCAATTACTCCAACTCGAGGCAAGCATCGCTTAGCCTAAACTTGGCTAATGCAATCCCGAAACTCCCCCAAGCTTTCCCGAGGGAAATATCTCATAAAAGTACAAATAATTCACGAAAGGAGTAGTGATGGGCGTGAGTCGATGTTTTTGCTTTATCGTTAAATGAAATTACATGAGCTGTGAGAAAAGAGATCAAAGTATAATATAAAATTATCACTTCACGGGATTTATTGCAACAATATCTATTTTAACGGTAAATAATATTTACCCTCCCGACGTTTCGGCTCGGTTGCACGAGTCATGGTCGCGGGCAGACTGAAGAGATGCGGCGTCGTCTGCTCCGGCGCGATGAGTTTTCTTCACCCACCCGCATTTGCACAATATTTTCGTCAGTGGTACAGTCAGTCCGACAAACTACACTAACAGTGTCCGGGTTTCTCTGAGATGGCCTAGAACGCGATTTGTACTTCGTTATCACCGGATTCCACGCTGATGATAGGATAAAGTATAATAGTTTACACCTTCTCAAAAGAAAATATCTTGATAGGATCTGTTGGAAACTGGCCAGCAGAAATATCATTTAGATTGAAGCTATAAAGTTAGGTAAGTAAGATGGTACCTTTTAGTTACTGCTTTTTAAAGGTAGTTGCTATAAGTATCATGTGAAATACAGTTTTAATACTAGCGTTTCTGTTTCCATCAGCGTCGATATCTTTATTCAATGTCATAGAGTCTAGTAGTACGTAACAATGTCATATTAATAAATAACATCGTATAACGTAACAATATCATATTAATAAATAAATAACATTGAAATGATGAATTTTAATTTCTGTGACGGGTCTGTATGTATGTATTTACAAAAAAAAAAAAGTATTTAAGTATGTTTATCCCGTCGTCTAGTACCCATAGTACAAGCTTTGCTTAGTTTGGGACTAGAGGCGCAGTGTAAAATGTCCAAGGATATTTATTTATTATTTATTTATTTATTAGAGCACTATGTACTAGTATTTCTCGCCGCCAATTTGAGGCATCACATCACTTCGTAAGAACTGTTTGAATAATGTATTTAACATCGCAACAATATTTAGTACTTTATTACCACGTCCCAATATAAATAAACTTACTATCAATTTCATACTATCATCAGTGTCTTCCCAATAGTTCTAAAAATATTTTTCGATCACATTCCAAGGTCACGAGGGCTACTCTGAAACGATATTTACATAATTTATTCTGTCACTGTCGCTCACGCTTTGATGGCAACACTCGAAACTTCGGATAATGGCGCAGTTACACTTTGCGGGAAATTGATCGAGACGTGTAGTGTCAAAACCAACTTCAGTAAATTTCAACGTGTGTCGCTCGTACTGGGTGTGCGTGCTAACACTTCTGTTCGAACAGTTAATCGCATAGTGTAACTGCACTACGTTTTTCGGAGTAACCCCGCAGTATCGATATCGATAACTTTCCCCCAACACTACAGAAGAGATATTTCCGAAGTAATAACGGGTTTCTGTGCTGTTATGTCGGACACCCCAGTTATTGACATCGTTAATCTATTAGAAGGATAAACTTGAAGAATTGGGACTCCCTTAATATCATTGCAGAAAAGGTTACGTTATTCTTACCGCATTTAGCACATTAACTAATATAACACTGGGTAATAGAGTCCAGACTATGTAACATAGCATTGTAATAAAACACAAGTTGTATAAATGTTACATTAAGTCGAACACATCGTTGTAAAGTCTGTTATTTGTGTACTTGACTAAACAAAAAGGATTGATTTTACTGCTCAAATGCAAAAACTTTTGCCAAGGGACAATAAGTTCCAAATTCTAATATATAAAAAAACCATACAAATTATCATCGAAAATCGGTCATTTAGAATGAAGAAACTAAGTTTTTTAAAATTTAACTAGCTTTTGCCCGCTGCTACATGCACCCGCGTGAAATTTAGTTTTCACAGATCGTCATAAATTATAGCCTATAATATGTTATTCTGGGTTATAAACAATAAACTGTAAAGTTTCAACAAAATCCGTTTAGGAGTTTTTGCGCGAAAGAGTAACAAACATCCAGACATCCATACAAACTTTCGCATTTATATTATTAGTAGGATTAGTAGAATAGGATATTGGGTCTGTATAAAAAAGTATTTTTTATTAACCCTAAAATATTCTGTATATCAGGGTAACATTATCCTTGGATTTTTTTTTACACTGCGCTTCTAGTCCCAAACTAAGCAAAGCTTGTACTATGGGTACTAGACAACGGATATAAACATACTTAAATACTTTTTTTTGTAAATACATACTTATTATAACATAGAAAAAAATTTTTTTTTTTACAAATAATACAAATTGAATTAAAACATTGAATTTAAAACATACATTAACATTTACACTTGTATACCTTAACTAATACAGAAACAATTACAGCGACATTACAGCACAAACTACAATAAAACTGGGTACGAATCAGGATTACACTAATACATTACATCACAAGCCCCGTCCTTGGCTGGGATTTTACAACCAATGCTTGTATTAGCATACAGTCGGAATACTTTGCCAAGTAGTGGTAGAACATTTAGGTTATCGGTGGCATCTGCTTGGCTTTTTAGGTAATATGTGACCGGCCTACTATCGCTTGTAGTCGGTAAACTTATTAGCTAACAGCATTGTACATTACATACTTCTGTTAGTACATCTTTAATTATAAAAGCGAAAGGTCACTGACTCACTTACTCATCACGAAATCTCAGAAACTACAAGTGCTAGGAGTCTCAAACTTTGCATGGGGGTTCCTTTTAGAACGTAGGTACTCATTAAGAACTAATTTTACGAAACTCCACCCCTAAGGGGGTAAAACGGGATCCACGCGTACCAAGTCGCGGGCGGCCGCTAGTCTCGTATATTTAAGTACTAGTATTATGTAGTAGTTAGTACGTCTAGTGAGTATTTTTTTTCCTCTAATATTATGTCTTCTATGATGGATCGACCAGCCTGAAATAAAGGTTCTAAGGCTGGGTTACACCGTCTTACTTTAACAAACGTCAAAAATCTCTCAAACTCAATACAAATAACACCGGTTATCACCATAGTTACCTTTAAAATTAGGTGGTGCAACTCAGCCTAAGCGTATTGGGAAACATGATTACGTAACTGAAAACGTAAAAGTGACTTTCGTGCTTGTTTATTACTAAAACAGGTTGAAAAATCAATTTTAAAAATTGGAAATAACTATGAGGTCAGGTTACCAAATTAATACAACCTCGTGTGTTACGAGTACTGCTGTATAGATAGGATCTATATAAATATCAATCAAAACCCAATCAGTGAAGGTCAGAGTTATCCCAGGGGGATGTTAAACTGTCACGAGTCACTCTAACTTGATTAGAAACAAATACCTATCACATTAATGACCAATAACTTGTGACTGATTGATACCATATTATTTACCTAGTAAGTCTATGATTTCAGGAGGAGCTTGACTCTCGTAACACAGGTAACGCCCGTATTCACAAACTTTACTATGAGGTCTCACAGTGCGTGTGGACGCACGGGGTGATACACGAACCAATCAGAGCTCTATTCAACGCTGTGCGTTCGATTTGCTGCTTCACTTAAAGTTCAGCCAAACCAACGCGATCACACGCGATCAGCCGGCGTGCAGCGATGGCGATCAGACTTAAAAATGGTTTGACCGAACCTTTAAGCAAGCATCGTTTGTGAATACGGGCGTAAATCTTTTACGAGACCAGAACTTGTAATAGGGGTTTTTTTTATAGAACATTAAAAAATCAATCCACTTAGGTTCACCTTTTACGAGAGCAGAACATTAAAATTATTTATTTAAAAATATTTCGATTTATAACAAAAAAATCTATCCACGTTAACTTTTGCAAACTATTCCCAAACGATGTTGATCCTCCACACGAGGCTTTGTTAGAGAAATCTGCAATTCTCAGCTGCACCAGTTTGCGTTGAACCCAACACAATCAATCATGCCCCGCAGAGTTCGGTTCAACAATCGCTTGATTTATGACGTAACAACCTGCGATTTTTCTGTTCGTGACGTATTTGGATGACGTGTGATTCTGTATAGGCTGTGTGCTTACGATTTGTCCTAGTTAGACGATGTGGAAGAACAATGGAAAAATAAAATTGATTTAAATAAAAATGGGATTACAAAAGTTTGTACAAATACATAAAAAAGTTGATGTTTGAAAAACGATACATATTAACATTAACTAAGTTTAAGCCAAATGAACCAAATGAGCTCGGTTTTTCTTTACGAGATCGAATCAGAAATGAGGAGATCCTTAAACGCTGACATAGCCCGACGGATTAGCACGCTGAAGTGGCAATGGGCAGGGCACATAGTACGCAGAACTGACGGCCGATGGGGCAGCAAAGTTCTGGAGTGGAAGCCACATACCGTAAAGCGCAGCGTAGGTTATCCACCCACAAGGTGGCAGGAAGGCGCTGGATGCAGTCCGCTACCAACCGGTCATTATGCAAATCATTGGGGTAGGCCTATGTCCAGCAGAGGACGTTCAATGGCTGAAATGATGATGATGATGCTAAATGACGTAATGCAGGACAAAGGCTCCACAACGACCGATCTTACGCTGCCCGCATCCAGGTGCTTCCCGCGACCTTGACCAGATCGTCGTTCCACCGAGTGGGAAACTGGTTGGGTTTCATTAAAGGCGAAGTTGTAGATCCTGGCTATACAGGAGTTGCAGCGGTGGGAAAGTGTGGTGGGATAAGTCCCGTTTAGTTAGAGACTTGCTTAAACGTCTTCTGGCCTGTAGTTGTCACTTTAAAAAAATTAAGCCTAGGCGCAGCAGACCAGCGACTTTTAGTTGGCCGATAGTTGGGTCGGGCTGTTAATCAGTATGGGCATGTATGAAAGTGTGCAAACTTCACCTATTTAGTATCGGCCGATTCTTCATACAAATTAAAATCGGGCCCAACTATCGGCCAACTAAAAGTCGGTGGTCTGCGTCTAGGCCGAAAACCTTCGATCAAACTTCCGAATGTTTTCCGCAACGAACAAATACCTTACAATAAATTCCCCTCTAATTAAATTGAAACGACTGAGGAAACGGCTATTTATGAGAACAAAAGAAATAAGTTAAATGAAGCAAGCAGGTAAGTAAACTTGCCTTAAATAACGTTAAGTCTACCAAGAAGTTCTCATACAAATTCGGACTCTACACCATAGGGAGAGGGTTCAAATTTGTATGTTGTAATAGACGAGGCTTTTCCCAAAGAATTCCCTAACAAATGCTGGAAATTCATCATGAATGTAAGGCCTCTGAGGCTGTTTTAGAGTTTTAAATGAAAAGGCCTAATAGTATCATAAATGTAACTTTGATAAAAGGTCTATAATATCTAAATATTAATTTTTGTATCTTGAAAGCTTTCTACATCAATTACTAACGTATCTTTAGTAGATTTTTTTATTTGCATTAATATATTTATAAAAGCGAAAGGTTACTGACTGATTGAGTGACTGACTCACTCATCACGAAATCTCAGAAACTACAAGTGCTAGGACTGCTAGGAGTCTCAAATTTTGCATGGGGGTTCCTTTTAGAACGTAGGTGCTCACTAAGACGGGATTTTGCTAAATTCAACCCCTAAGCGGGTAAAACGGGATCCACCCGTACGAAGTCGCGAGCGGCCGCTAGTAAATGGTATTTAGAAGTTGTATACCTCATATTACACACAAGAAAATAAGAAACCACTTAGTAAGAAACATATTAAAATAACCTATTGCACTCGTAGATATCCTACTACATATTATCATACTTAAAGGGATAATGTTGAGAAAAAAATACAAACAATTTTACTGATATTTTTTTCTTTTACCTTCATAGGGAAGCCCCATCAAATATCTAATTAAGAAATTACCCCCGTTCCACCGAATACGGGTAACAATACAGGGTTACATCAAAAAAGTTCAAACGGCTTTGTGCCTTGCAGGACCGTTTACATAAAAATAAACGATGGGGTTAACGGTAACCATGGTAAAAATTACTTCTTTATTACCCAAGGGTCCTTTTTACGAGGTTTTCTTATAATAATCTTCATAAAGTATTATTCTGTAACGGTTATAAGTCGCCATCTTTGAAAAAGATTATGATATATTTTTATTATGAGGCATAAAGTGGAGTTTTAGGTTTGACAAAGAAAATGTCTTTGTAACTAAAGTTTCATGAAGCAACGGAGTGGTTAATTTTGCGACTTCTACTTATTATATCAAAAAGTGTTATATTTTTTTATAGAGTATTATTTAAAAGAAAGGTTTTAGCTCTTATAAAGTAGTTCGTCCGTTTCAGCCAAAATTAAATGACGTCCACTGCTGGACAAAGGCCTACCCCAAGGATTTCCATAACGACCGGTCCTACGCTACCCGCATCCTGGTTCTTCCCGCAACCTTCGCCAGATCGTCGGTCCACCTTATATAGTAGTAGTTTGTGTAATTTAAATAACTCCATTGTTTGTATTCTTTATATTACTTTGTATTAGAATGGAAATTATTTAATTAGAATGCAAAGCTATACTGAACCCAATGGTATCAGTGTTGGATCGGAGGAACGCGGGTTCGATCCCCACCGATGGACTATTGTGGTGAACCCAGTCGTAACCCAAGCATCATTATTTAGCTTACCACACGAGGTTAACGGGATTTTCTTCTTTGAAAAAAAAAAATTGTAACAATCAAACTCAGAAATATCGATACTCAGTAATGTACCTCACAACTACGAGTACACTTTCATAAGAACACTAGATTTCTTTTCAATCCCAGATCAATTTCTTTGTTGGAGAAAGCCCTTTAACAAGTCAATTTACTATCAGAAAGAAACCGAGCCGCTCTGAAAGGGTTTTATATATTTTTCTTCATATAAAACATCTTCCATTTTATTTTCTCGCACAGAAAGACAAAATTTACCATCCCGGAAACTATTTATATGTGACGCTGAAGGGGATTCTTCCTACTGTAATGTGTGTAGTGAAAATATGGTTGTAACCCGGTATTTTTGCTTTCAGAAGCTCGTGAGTTTTTGGTATCGTTGTCAAAGGAAGCGTATTGTGTACGTTATAAATGTAAATAACGGTGTTAGATACTGTTGGCAATGCACGATATAACGCTTAAGTATGTTGCGAAACAAAGCGTTCTGCCAAAGAACTTAAAAAGTACTGAACCGGTTTTCACATAGAAAAATTGTGGAATAGTTTGGTTTTTAAGCGATAATGTCTTAGGGCTTGCTCCCACGGAATTATCCCGTTTTTTGCAGGAACTGTTTTTTGTAGAATCCCGTTTAGTACTCGTAGTATACGTTTCTTTGTTCGTTCTTTCGTTTGTTTGTTTGTTTAGCCGAACCTTTAGTGGGACTTGAACCGACAACAACCTTGCTTGACCATGTTTGGTTCAAGGTCGACTTTGACTGTTAAAGCTGTCGTTTAATCTCATGAAAAATTTGAACCAGTTGTCGCAAGTTTTGTGTCCTCGGTGTTATGACCAAAACGTTAGAAAAATAATTCTTACGTGTATTTAAAGATGACGAAAAGTTTCATAGTTATTTAATTTTTAGCATTAAGAGATGCATCTCAAACAAAATTGTAAATTAAAAATAATTTAAAAAATCGAACTGCCTAATGTGGGAATCGAATCGAGCATTATTCGCCCGGCAAACGAAAGGTCGTGGGTTCGATTCTCGCCTTAGGCAGTTCGATTTTTTCAAGTTATTTATAACTAGCTTTCCGCCCGCGGCTTCGCCCGCGTGGAATTTTGTCTGTCACAGAAAAACTGTATCGCGCGCGTCCCTGTTTCATAAACCGGGATAAAAACTATCGTATGTCCTTTCCCGGGACTTAAAATATCTCTATACCAAATTTAATCAAAATCGGTTAAGTGGTTTAAGCGTGAAAGCGAGACAGACAGACAGACAGACAGAGTTACTTTCGCATTTATAATATTAATAATATAATATTAATGTAGATTTACAAGAAAAGATTCATATTCTGTAGACATAAGAAGCTTATTGTGTTGACATGAAACAAATGAAAGAAGTTGATAAACCTATTAACCTGTTTATAAGTGCCTTAAAGAAACAAACCTCCAAAATTTAGAGCCAATATAAATAATAATGACACGGCAAACGAAGCGCGAACCGTTTTTGAACGTTTACATCCTTTTAAGTATGTAGCACATTTATCAACTCGGAAAGGTATTGTAATATCAACTCGAGGCGGTCAGTATTCTTTGTATGAAACTCCATACTGCAACGAACACATCCGCACAGTGACGTAAACGCCTTGTCTTGCGTTTGATAGCGCGAAAGGCGATACTGTGTTGACTGTTGATCCCTTTCCGAGTTGATAAGTCTGCTGTGACCTTTAGAACGTTACGTCGTTTTACTGTTGCATAACTTGACAAAGAGCTATTTGGCGTAACGACCGATGTAATATAATTACAGTCGCGTAAAGTAGGTTCACGGGAGGTAAAGAGATAATTTTATAGGTAATTTTAGGTTGTAGGGCAACAAGAGACATGTAAAGGTTCCTTACGAATACCAATTTAAGTTCTTGTTTTGTTTAAAGTGCTTTTATTTTTTGATAAGGGACTGACTTCCTGCAAAATAAACTGACGATCTGGTGAAGGTCGCGAGAGGGTGCCTGGATGCAGGCGGCGCAGGACCGGTTTGTATGAAAACCCTCGTGGGAGACCTTTGTCCAGCAGTGGTCGTCATTCGGCTGAAACTAACGAACGCCTTGCAATCAATAAGGCAATTCGGCTACTAATATAGCGTCAGTATTGTTCAAATGTTCAGATATATTTATTTAAATTGTCAAGCAAAACCCGCCCGTTTGCCAACTAGTTTATTATAGCTTCAGCCCAGTTTGGGTTGTTTGAACGCTCGCCTCCATAATGCAGTGTGTTTTCAACAGTTCGAGCTGTCCCGAGAGGGGGTTTGGATTCAGTTCGCAGAAGGGTTTATTTATTACCACCTACAGTTTAACACAAGTGATAGAGTGAAGGGGAATATTTATAAGCCCTTTTGAATTCGATTTCAAGTGTGGGAAGTTATTTAATATAGTGGAAATTAGGCAATTAAATTAATGACCAGTATAAATCGATCATAAATCCTTACTAAAATTATAAATGTGAGAATAAATGTTCGTTACTTTTTGAAAGGTTCCTGGCTATTCAGGAGTTGATGATGTTAGGTTATGAAACGAGGGTAAAGTCATGTTTTTGACGCTTAGATCACTGAACCGACTTGGATGTTTGGTACGACCCTGGGAAAAGCCTAAGAGAGTTTTGATCCCAGTTTTTTTTGTTCCTATCCCGGTTTTTGAAGGAGTTCACGTGCATGACAAATACTTTATATGACAGACCAAAATTATTACGTGAATCTGAATTCAAACTTAAAACCCGATAAGTACCGAATAAAAATGTAAAAGTTCTTCTCAAACTATTCCATCAAACAATTGTAGTCAGAATAATCGGATATTATCTGACCATTTATTAGATGAACAGTCCAATGAAAGCCAATGAAACCAATTGTCCAATACCTCCAATGAAAACCCAATAAAGCAAGCATAACCGCTCCCTTCCCTCATAAAGAACATCCCCCACATACCGTTATGCAATCATGCAATAAAAAATAAGGGAAGAATCCAATATCCCTAAATGGTGACGTCACAGACCCTTCCTGTATCGATTGATAGGCAAATATAGTGAGCTGTGAAGTGAGCATTGATAAACAAGGTTTATGCTTACCTAGTGAGTAATCTTTAGTTGTAGTTTGATTCAAATCAAATCAAAATCAAAAATGTTTTATTAAATTTTACCCAATACTAGCGGCCGCCCGCGACTTCGTACGCGTGGATCCCGTTTTATCCCCTTAAGGGTGGAGTTTCGTAAAATCCTTTCTTAGCGGATGCCTACGCAGTCTTTTATTTTTCCTTAGAAGCGGACATCCATGTTTTATTAATTCAATCGTTAGATATTACTATTATGTATAAAATTGATGAAGGAACTAGTAGTTGCATTTGCTTAGTTTCGAAGAAATATTAGATTTTGTGAATTTATAAAAAAAAAACAGTTTTAGAAGCAAACTTTCTAAAAAAATTACATGAAGTCAAAATTTTGTTAATAAATTGACCTATCACTATAACGTCTACCTTTATGCAAAAATATGTAGATGGTTATTGCTGCAGTAATTTAGGAATTATTTAGTAATTTATGATTTCCTCTGTTGTCCTAGAAAATTGGCAGCTATTCTTAATTTATATTGATGCATGATATAATTACCTATAATACCTTAAAATATTATCTGCCTATCCCATGGGATTTTGACTTCAAATAATTTTTTTAGAAAATATGCTTCTAAAACTGTTTTTTTTTTTTTATAAAATCACAAAATCTAATATTTCTTCGAAACTAAGCAAATACAACTACTAGTTCCTCCATCAATTTTATACATAATAGTAATATCTAACGATTGAATTAATAAAACATGGATGTCCGCTTCTAGAATAAAATAAAACACTGTGCTACGTCATAACATTTTCCTGCATGCCTTTCAGCCCGATCCGTCCAGTGATTTCGTCTGTGCGTTGATAGATCACTATTTCAGTCAGTCAGTCATTGAAACCTTTGAGTTATATATATTTAGGCACTTATGAGCGTCAAAAATCACAAACACTCTTTTTATTGACTCTACAAAGTTCAAAGTTTTTAGTTGTATTGTGCCTCGTCTCTGTGATAACACGATATCAAGACTATTCACACCTTATGTTCTCACCGTTCTTTATTTGAATGGACTATTAAAAATAGTGCTTAAAATATTAAAAAAAAAAGACTAAGTAGGTAATTGAAAAAATTAACAATTTAAAGTTTTGCTCAGGAACCTTCACTTCATGTCTTATAATCTTTTTGCCCTACCAGCGTTTCGAGACCAACATTTGGCAAGTGCTGAGAAGAAGCGCCGCTACAAACTCAGTCACTAGTTCACTACTATCTACCGGTTTAAATAAATAAAAGTAACGTTAGTAGGTAAATATTGATTCAGGAACAGTTCTGTAAATTTACTGTCGCAGAGTATCGCTGCGTTCCGTTTAAATCAATAGTGGGGCAGAAAGAGTAAAGCTGTTACATTGCGTACTAAAAGAGGCGGCGTATCGATTTGATCTTGTTGGCTCCCGCAAACATAATAACGGCTTTCGGTGAAAGTTAGCCCGGACCGGGTAAAGCGGGAGTGAAGCAAGATTACATTTTGTGACAAAAAATTTTCAACGGATTTTTTTTAAATTAAACTGATTTCATCTAGTTCAGAACAGTGATTTTTCCTTTTATATTACCACTAGCTGTGCCCCGCGGTGTTACCCTCGATAAAACGTAGGTGTTAATCCAGGGTGTCATCTAATTTCATAAAGAATTTTATTAAAATCGCTCTAGCCGTTTAGACGTGAAGAAGTAACAAACATACACTCACAAACTTTCGCCTTTATAATATTAGTGTGATTAAATTACCATGTTGCAAGAAACGGCAACGCCACATAATATTCGTATTCACATAGAGCTCTGTGATTGATTCGTTTGCACTGTGAGACCTCATAAATGTGGCCACATTTTGCATGTTTTTTCGTGCGATCAATATTCAGATAAGCAGTTTAATATCCGCACATTTTTACCTTCAATTAATTGACTTGTAATTAAAATTAACGAATGAAACAAACGCTTGTGCATTACCTATTAAACTTGTCACAATGACGTGCCATACTGTTTAATACCGTCCGTCCATGTAATAAGTGTCGGGTGGAGCCATCTTTACTGGTAGATTTATATCGCCATGCCTTTTTTAGAAAGCAATACGCTATTCGTTATCCCTTATTATGTAGGTTTCCAGCTTCATTTTGGGATAGAATTTATCGATATAATATATTAGGAAACGTATTTTGTCCTTTGTGCTCAATACTCATGACGTCATCTATTTACAACTCGTCTAGCCAGGGGAGTGTAGACCGAATCCTCCATTTGCCTCTGGTACATTGGAGGGAGTTTTGTTCATGCAATGGAGACTAAATGACCTGATGATGATCCATGACAAAATTCAATAATGTATTTGTTTTAAGAACGATTTTTTTAAATTAGTAATTTGTTTTTTGCGCAAATTACTAATATACTCCCGTAAGCCCCCCGTGGTAAGCTAAATAATAATAGGTATGCTTGTGTTATGAGTGGGCTTAAACAGTCCAGTTAGGTAGGTCGAGAAAGAGGTCAATCGAATTCAACTCGGCTGGGCAGCGTTCAAGAAGATTCGCGATATTCTCACTTCCGAAATACCGCAGTGTCTCAAGACAGAAGTCTTTGACCAGCGTGTGTTGCCAGTGATGGTATACGATACGGATCTGAGACGTGGTCGCTTACTATGGGCCTCATAAGAAGGCTCAAGGTCACCCAAAGGGCGATGGAGCGTGCTATGCTCGGAGTTTCCCTGCGTGATCGAATCAGAAATGAGGAGATCCGTAGGAGAACCAGAGTGACTGACATAGCCCGCAGAATCGCTAAAACGAGTGGGCTCACCACAACAGTCAAGCGGTGGCGGTGGTATTCGAACCCGCGTTCCTCTGATCGAAGTCGTCCAGTCCGACCCATTCACCGTTCGGCGATCGTGGCTTCATTTGGCTACGAAAATAAGCGACCATTAATTTTTCATCAAGTTATTCTTCGTCTACTTTATTCGACCAAAATATTACTGACAGGTCATTAGAGTTCACGTGATAGATCCCTATAGTACCCGTTTATTTCTGTGGAAGGTATTTTTAGGAAAGGTGCCTTTATTTGACACCTGGCCAGAATGTTTTCTAGAATAATACTGGATGGTATAGCTCACGTGATGGGTCTCTATAGCAAACAGTGATATACCTTTTTTAAAGGTCATTTACACCTTTGTCCTCTATTATTCGCTTTGGACAGGACGAAATGGATCCTTAGTTTTGAATTCTTTCTATTTACTTCTGCTTAATTTCCTCAGGGATTAACTTTGCTTGCGCTGTCTGGGTTTTATTGGCGATCTGGCTGTAGAGGATATACAAGTATTACAGTGATGGAACGAGTGTTTAGAACTGTTACCAGTTTTGTTGAATCAACCAATCATTATCAATCAAATAAGTGAATTTCTGTAGATAAGCCTTACGAAATACCGTGGGTCGAATCACGAAAAGGCGTACCTAACTAAATGGCGATTTTGAGTTAAACACACCATGTTATTAAAAAACATGCAATCAATAAGTGCCACTAGTGGTCTTAATTAAACATAATATTTTTGATTTTGATTTTTGATTTCACAAAAGATCGTAATCCAATTATTTTCAGGAAGCCAGTATTGACAGGTAAAAAGGGCCCGTACTTAATGCATTTTTCAGATTTTTCGATACTTTAACTTATCTTAAACGTCGCTCCTGTAAAATTGATAAAAATCAGTTACGCTTTTTCGTAATTCGACCGTTATGTTTTCTAAGACGTAAACAATTTCAGTCTGCTTTTAACCACGACTTTACCAATACAGATGAAACGTCAAGCTGTAAAGCTCGTCTTTTTGTACGGAACATTCTTATGTGTGTGCAATAAAGTCTTTAAATAAATAAATAAACACTTGTGAGCTACATCATAAATGATACTTTTGAGACCTTTTGCTCCCAGTTTAAAAATAAAAAAAGCCTGTAGGCAGAAATTGTAAAATCGCCCTCACAATTTTTGAAACAAAGAAAAAAATCAAACGATAAACATAGCAAACGGCAATAGAAACTCAAAACAGAAAAAAATCAAATAGCTGGAACCCTTTTTTCGCTTTTTATCTTTAAACATTTCCCTAAAGGAATTCGAATCGTGACACCATCTTGCCTTTTTGAAATCAGTACAACGAGGAAAAGGCAACCAAAATAGTAGGGAATCTATAACAAAATGACAGGAATCGTTTGGGACCGAATTTCCCCGTGGGATAGTGATGGCGATAAGCGAGCTGTCGATAAAGTAAATGGTGTCGATAAGCTTTGACTGCATGCAAATATAGGCCTTGATTGAACCGTTTACAGCGTTTTGGAAAAAAAATGGGTCGACGCGAGTCATATTGGTTGAATCGGTGGGACATGAAGAGCTTAAGATGTTATTAGGTATGTAGTTATATACTTTAGTGGGTCACACTAAGGTCCAATTTTACCAACAAACGAATATAACAAACATAGGTTCAGTTCAGAGCTTTAATTGTCAAGGCAACATTGTTTTATTATCTCTAGAGAACATAATTTTGCTATTAATTTGCATTAATAAACAATAAAAAATATCTTTATAGGCCTAAGCTCTAATGATCTTCATAGTATGAGTTCCAATTATAAGATAACTTGTCACTAAAAATCTGTTACAAAATTCCTAAATGTTTATTTTTATGAGTTTAGACTGATTCCATTTCTGTTTTGTTACAGAAGTTCCCCCGACATCTTCATCATCAATAAAGGTAGGCTGATATTTATTTTAGTAATACTAAGCTCATATGTTTTTATCGATATTACGAGTAAGATCATTTTCAGTTCACCAACACTGATTTTGTAACTAGTGACATCAAATTCTTCTCTTCACTGAAAAATAAACTTAAGTCTCTTACAGCGAGGGTTTTAATTTTATTATCAATTCTGCTGTGCTTATTAGAAGGGATCAAGTGTGCCGTTCAACTTATATTTTCTTAATTAATGTAAGTAAAGTCACCACAATAAGGGTTTTCAGCTTAGTTCAAACATAATTTTAGGGAAAATTACAAGGAATTCATAGGTTTAATTTGTATTTAAAGGTTATAAAGGCTTGATTGATCAGTTAGTTGAAATGGTCGGTAAAACTTTGAAAATAATTTTATCGTCGACATTCATAGTTCCAGTTTGAAAATAAAAATTAACACGTTCAAGATCTTTTTGCTTTAGAATTTTATATAAAAAAAAACCATCATAATATTTTTCTTAAAAAAAAATATTTACGCACCTGGAGAATATAACTAGTATAACTCAAAATATTCATTTTATCCAAATAAATAGCTTCACAGAGTATGATTAAATTAAACATTGTTTTGTTGTCAAGCACAGCAATAATAATTAATTAAGCACTTCAACCACTTCAACAATTCATATGGGTTTCTAATACCGTAACATAAGGCATCTAAAACTTCTTATTCTATGAGCATCTAAGCAACAGTCTAAGATTGAGTTACTTAGAAAATAGTAAAAATATTATTGACATCTCCAGTGTTTAGGTGCTACAATAGTAATAAAATAGACCCAGGCTTTCTTGTATTTTATTACACGGCAATAAAAGTTATAGGTACTGCATTGGACTCTATGTAAACAGGATTTAGCACAAGCGACGGTATATAACTGAGCATTGTAGCTTCTATAGACTTGTAAATAGGTGGTTTGGTGTCGGCCGATTCTTCATACAAATTAAAATCGGGCCCAACTATCGGCCAACTAAAAGTCGGTGGTCTGCGCCTAGGCTTAACGTTAGGTGAGTGCAACACATTCACAATCATCATCATCATCATCATTTCAGCCATAGGACGTCCACTACTGAACATAGGCCTCCCCCAATGCTTTCCATGTTGCCCGGTTGGTTGCGGCCTGCGTCCAGCGCCTTCCCGCTACCTTTATGATGTCGTCGGTCTACCTTTCTGATTCGATCTCGTAAAGAAACACCGAGCATAAAATATAGCCCTCTCCATAGCATACATAACACACACACAATAATGAAATTAAAAACTGTTTGCTAGATAGACACTACCTAAAAGCCTTTATACGAGTACATCGCATGCCACAGTAAATCATTTAGAAACTAATGCTTCAATCGAATCACTGGACGTACGGAACCTTAACAACATTACTGCTCTTTTAATACAGCTCTTAGGAACGTTACTTACTCCTACATCGACTGCACGCCAAGCTAGTATAGCTAGTACCTTATATAGTTGTAATAGGGATGATTTTTCAATAAAAATGTATAGCCTTATGTGCTTTCAGAGCGATCGTTGCTCTGATTTCGCTCGAGGTTTAAGCCGATTTGAGTTTGGATCCATTTCATTGAATAGGGCTGAAATGGACGGACTTTATTGTGGGATTGAATTCGCGGAGCTATATATAAAAAATAGTAAAAGTTTTACCCACGTGTTTTGTTTAGTTGTGATGAGATTTTGCGACTTTACGCTATAAATAAAATAAAATAAAATCAAATGTAAATTGTGGAAATCAACGGGGGAGACCTATGTTCAACAGTGGACGTCCTATGGCTGAAAATGATGATGATGATGATGCTATAAAAATAAGTGTCTCTAGAAATAGACGATATAATTTATAGACAAGAATCTTCTTTTTGGGTGTCCGTGTGTGTTTTCGCCGATAATAAATAAATACAACTAGGAATCTTTCTGACCTTTTATAATGTTGGAAACTGATGATCATACCCAAGGTGGAACTAGCTACCTTACCTCCAACTGCCAAAACACACTTTTGATAAACACTTTAGAAGCATAAAATAATATTAGAGTTAACAACTCTTCTTACTTATTATAAAGTTTTCCTATTTCAGGCTGTCAATTGAACCAAACATTTTTAATGTTTTTTTTTATGTCAAAACGTCTAAAGGTATAATGAAAGGGTAGGACGAATAGTTAAATAATTACAATATTATAAAGCTGAAGAGTTTGTTTGGTTTAACGTAGCAATCTCAGGGACTACAGGTCCGAAGTGAAAAAAATTGTGTTAGATAGTCCATTTATCGAGGAAAGCTATAGGCTATTATCATTTAACATCGCGCTACGAGCAATAGCAATGGAGCATCGATGAAAAACGTTACAAAAACGGGAAAAAATATTCAAACTATTTCCACGCGTGAGAAGTCGCGGGCACAGTTACATAACAGCTGTCAGCCAGTAATTTTATACAAAAAAAAAAAGTGAAATATAGATCTTTTATAATGCGAACAGCTAGGGCCTGGAATTCGCTGCCTGCTGCTGTCTTTCCTAAACACTTTAATCCGGGCCTTTTCAAGGCGAGAGTGAATTGGCACTTACAGGGCAGATATACCATCCTAGGCTGCATCTCACTTAACATCAGGTGCGATTGCGGTCAAATACCTGCCTTGTTATGCATAAAAAAAATCTTAATTGCATCGAAATTAATTACCTAAAATAATAGAGCTATCTTTCATTCCGTCTGAAACGAGATAGTGATCGTTATGAGCTATATAACTCAGTGAATTATCGGGATGGAATTTTATGGACGAAGATAAATTCACACCGGTGATTCTGTTGAATTGACATTTGATAAGGAATGAAATCCGCAAAAAATATTCGATTTTTGAAAGCTTAAACAATTTTAACTCTGTGATATTTTCATATTTTACGTGAGTGAAATCGTGTTTATGAGAAATAGTACTTCAGAAACGTGGTGACTGGTTCAGTGATTGATTTATTGTACGAAACAGTGAAAATAATCCTGACAACGGACACACAAATAACATCCAGTGTCATCCAGAATCGGTTTCGTTTGACAGCTCGTGTTTGTTGCTCTATTCCGAAGGAATATTGTCTTTATGGTTATATTTTATTTTAATACTAGCTGTGTCCGCGACTTCGTACGCATGATAACCCGTTTTCGCAATATTTTTCATTATTGCTCTGCTCCCATTGATTGTAGCGTGATGTTGTATAGCCTATAGCCTTCCTCGATAAATGGGCTATCTAACACTGAAAGATTTTTGAAATCGGACCAGTAGTTCCGGAGATTAGCGTTCAAGTAAACAAACAAACAAACTCTTTAGCTTTATAATATTAGTATAGATTTTTTTTTCATCAGCCTGTATAGATTGTTTCATTCACGAAGACGCGTCCCACCATTCTTCCGCCAATGTTTGAGTGTTATCGGTACACGTTAAATTTATCCATGACTGCACACTACAATAAAGACGCTCGAATTGCTCGGATCAAGCTCCCCGAACCCCGCGCTTCCCTCGACTTAAAATTGGTGGGGCACGTCTTCGTGGATGAAACGATCTATACTGACATCACCTAAAATAATTGCCTTTTTCATAATTTCACTAACAATATTGCCTTTTCAATAACCGACGATCACTAGTTGCCGTAAAATCGGAGTCTTTGTTAGTTCAATTTGTTCAGAACGTAAGCCGATTGGAGTTTCGCTCGAACGACGATTTAATTCAATTGGAACATGAACAGAGTAACTTGGAAACTGAGATTTTTAAGTTACGTCTTTTTGCAGAATGGATTTGCTAGTTTGGGTGTAATTAATGTATAGTTGTAAATGAAGTTCCAGTTATAAAAAGCAATGCTATTTTTATTGGAAATCTTTTAAAAATATTGCTGTTTTCAACTGCAAATCCGTGGAACCCCCAATTCGACAAATATTGTCGAAATTGAAATTTGGGTTTGAATGAAAATATGGTTCCGAGAAATAAATATGGTGGAGGTTTCAGGATAGCAATCGAAACCCGATTTTCAGTAAAATTTTTCACTGTTGTATTTTTTTTAATTCCTATAGTAAATTGATACTTTTGTAATAAAAACATATTGGTTTTAGTTATTTACTTTTCAGAAATTCTGCGCTGAAATATTTTCTGAAATAAATTTATCACACACAGCACAGCTCACTAGTATTAAAATTTGTCCTTCTCAGAATTCAAACTCACAACCACTGCCGTTAAATTCCATACCCACGAACATAGCCTTGGACTTAGCACAAAATGGATCTTAATAGACGTTACTACTTCAGCATCTTCCCAGAATATTGAGTGCTATTTCCCAAACCCGTTGCTTAGTTAAACCTAAAATTTCCAGTTTCTTGGAATGGAAATTCTCTCATCTGCATTCAGGACCTATGCATACTGATGCACCGCGGTCCGTTCGGAAAACCTTTGTTGAACTGGACGTGGATTAAGGAATGAATATTTATATGTAGCCGATACAAAGATGCGATTAAAATCGCATTTATTTTTACTATTTATTTGTCAATGTTGCGACGTTATTAGTGTGCGCTTCTAAAGTGTTTAAAACAATTTGTACAAGAAATTATTGCCATTTTATCTCATTAGATTGGTCTCATATTTGGGGAATACTCTATATTGTAGGTACCTATCATGAGTAGAGTCTTATTTCAAAAGGATGCTAACGATTGCAATTTCACCGTGTATATTATACCGCATATCGTAGCATACTACGTCTTATGGAAAATTTCAATATGTAACTGTCAAAATTACTGGAATATGACAGTTTTTTGACTACGTGAAATATGTATGTGGGAATGGATATTTGACGTAACTTTTTTAGCGCCTTTATGCATACAAAACCTATGCATTTCTTGATAAAATCTAGTAATATAGAGTTACTTTTGTCATGTCAACGTACGAGTATACTCGTATGTACTTACCTCTTCATAAAATGACTTTATTGAACAATAACAAACTAAATTTGTACAGGTAATTTACAAACTTAAAAACTATACTATATAAAAAAAAATACAATATTTACAAAAAAGGAAAATAAAAGTTAAATTAAAAAAGTATCCCTATCCCCAGATCTGTCGGTGAGGTTAGCGGTGCCCAAAAGGCTGGCAGCGTTTCCGCGTTGGATCGCTAGGCTTAAACGCTGGCCAAGGTAGAACCCGGCCTTCTGGTCACCGGTGACCTCGATGATGCGGGAGGAAAGCTCAGTGAAAAGCTTTTTGGCCTCCGGGCCCCAAGGTCCCAGCGTTTCCATGCCGAAAGGTACAAAACGGTAGCAGCTGTCTAAAGCGGAATATTTGCTTTTTTTCAAAGATTCCGCTGAAGCAGCCGCAGCGCCTGCAGCCCTCGACGTGGAAGGCACATGGGAGGGGGCAAGAGTGTCGCAGCAAGTCGCATCCCAGACCAATGCCCGACCCTTAGACCAAGGAATTAATGTCATACCGTCGGGCCTTTTACCATCATCTCGACAGATACCTAAGGGTTCAAGTACTGCCGGGATACGAATTGATGTAAAGGCCCGACGTATGATGTCATTAAGACTTGCATGGCGAGGAATGCGACCTGCACTTTTGACGCAGGAGAGGCCATGATGACCAAAATTATCCACTGAGATCCCGCAACGACAGAGGTGGGGATGGGTGTAACTAATTCCAAGGCGCAAAGAAATTAGCACGGAAAGTGAAGTGTTGTCTAGGACAGTCCCGATATTGGCTGAAGGAACAATGTTCAGCCAATATCCGGACTCTCTTTCGGCAACAGCAATGAGACGAGCACGGTGTGTATCATCTGTGCAAGAAGACAAAAGAGAATCATACGTGATTTTACACAGCGGCTCGTCCCACTGCCTCTGTGAAGACAAAGACAAAGGTAAATCGATCTTGGACAAATTTGACCATGCATTTCTTGCATCTGTCAAACACGAGACCTCAGCATCGCGGAGTGACGAGTTTAAAATAGATATAAAGAGGTCTTTAGTGCTATAGGCAGATGAAAGGAAGGCAGGCAATGCTACACTCGAAATTCTGCGAGTGCCAAGACCACCATAGCGAATTGGGAGTGCAGCTTGAGTCCAACATCGTTCATCTAGTCGACAATTTAGAATTTCAGAAAGTAGATTTTGAAGAGAATTATCCAGAACTTCTAAAAAATTAATAAATTTCCAAAGAGGGGAGCACCGTAAAACATATGTAAATTTTGGAACGAAAGTGCAATACCGAACGATAGTTAAGGCTAGGGCATGAATATCGGAATCTCGGAATCTCGTAATATCGGAATCTCGGAGTACGAGATCCGATATTACAATTCCGATATTGAGCGACCCAATATCGTAATATCGGAATCAGATAAAGGTTTTAATTGAGATTTTAAACAAAGCGTTTAAACGCGCCACAACCTGCCACAAAGCCCAAAGTACATGATTGGCAAAGACCAATGATTTTCTCATGTCTCTCGCACATCACTTTTTGTCCCACTGCAAATATTAATGGTTAATAATTTTACTTGCTCTAAAAAATTTTAACACTTGCCGTACTTGGTCTTAGCAATGAAAAACGACATCTCAACTCCCTTCCAAACATTAATTGGACTATGGCCCGTTAGTTCTGCGTATCTACTATGTGCCCTGCCCATTGTCACTCAGCTTGCTAGTCCGTCAGACTATGTCAGCGACTTTAGTTCGTTAACGGAGCTTCTCATTTCTGATTAGATCTCGTAAAGAAACACCAAGCACAGCCTTCTTCATATCACGCTGTGCAACTTTGAGAGCCCACGTTTCCGAGCCGTATACCATCACTGGTTACACACACTGATTGAAGACTTTCGTCTTTAAGCACTGAGGTATTTTGGACAAAAGGATGTTGTGTAGTTTCCCGAACGCGGCCCAGCCAGTAGGATTCGACGATTTACTTCTTTCTCGAAATTGCATCTATGATCATCTATGAAATTGAATAGCTGAATTGTTTTTCCGAGGTAGACATACTTGTCAACAATCTCGAGAATCGAGCTCCCAACCGAAAATAGGTAGGGCGCAACATGGTCATAAGCTTTGTTTTGTCCATGTTAATCCGAAGGCCTACCTGATGGGAGATTCAAGTCAAGGTCTTCGAGCATTGTGCCGAGGTCTTCCAGCGATTCCGCACTAGTACGCAAAACTGACGGCCGATGGTGCAGCAAGGTTCTGGAGTGGAGGTCACGTACCGGAAATCGCAGAGTAGGACTGCCATTCACAAGGTGGACCTCAGGCCGCTACCAACCAACATGGCATTCTCACGGCCGCTTCACAATACATCTTAAACTGTATTCTATTTATTCAACAAAATATTAATGAATTCAAAAAGAAAAGTGATATTCACCAAATTAACACTAGAAATAAAAATAAATTGGCTATACCCGCTTTTAGACTTAATAAAGTGTTTGCCACTTTTATGGGACAAGGTATCCATTTTTATAACAAAGTCCCTGATAAATATAAAGAGCTACCGTATAATAAATTTAAAGGTATAGTTAAAGATCACATGCTTAAAAAAGCCTATTATACAACTCGAGATTTTCTTAATGATAAGTCATCCTGGGAGTAGGATTATGGTCCTCTCATGCTCGCACTAAAAATAATTAAAATGGAAAGTAATGTATAAACTAATAATAATTTCTCAAATGTTATAGTGTCATGCTTCTCAATCTGGACTGTTACTTAGCTTTAATATTAGTTTTTTTTTAAAGAGATAACTTGGAATTGTCATTCTCACTAAAATGTCTCTGGGGTGGTGGCGTAGTGAGGCGGGTCGTTACATTCCCTCCAATATGGTCGAGTGAAGCGATGGCTGGTTCACTCGTCATGTCTGTGAACAGGCGCTGCTTTCGGGGACTGGTCAATCCAAGTTATTCAAATTTATGTATGCGAGTCATTTCTACTAGTATCTTAATATGTAAGTCTAGATATTAGCACGTCACTACCTTGTTTAATATACCACGCAATCTTGTATACCCATTCTTATAAGATACACCATACAAGAATGCATGGTAAATTCAGTGAACTGCTCCTGAATCGAATGTACCTACTACCTACTACTATTTATATTTATTTATATTAACCGGCAGACAGTGGTGACTGAGTTTGTTGCGGCGCTTCTTCTCAGCACTTGCCAAATGTTGGTCTCGAAGCGCTGGTAGGGTAAAAAGATTATGAGACATGTAGAGGCTCCTTAAGAGCAAAATGACGATTTGTAAGAACTATTTATTAGTCTAAACAAATAAAGAAATTTTGACTTTGACTTTGACAACCATTGTGAAAATTATTGGCGGAGGCCTATGTTCAGCAGTGCACGTCCTGTGGCTGAAATGATGATGATGGCCCGTGGTTTTGTGAGTTGTACATCGATAATCAAAAAGGAACAAATTACAAGGATATTCAAGTTTTTTTACCACTACCTAAAATTTTTGTAACATTTGACTTGAATGACTCTACAAATCGTTCCGCCAGTATTGGTTAATGAAGTAAAAGTTTGTTTGATACCTGTTTTACAAAAACACTTAAATTCTTTGCTAGTCCATATTGGCCTATTATCAGTAACCAAATGCAATGGAATTGGATACCCATAACATACAAAAATGGTTTTAAATACTTCAATTTTATAATTTTAAGAAATGCTGTTTTGTACCAAATTAAAGATATTGATTAAAATCATTATTTTACTGTATACAATTAAGAAATGTTACGAAAATAATCAAATATGTATTCAATTTATAACACAAACTCAATTCCGATATTAATATCGGAATTCCGATATTGAGATCTAATATCGGAAATCAATATCGGAATTGAAAACCTTCCGATATTACATGCCCTAGTTAAGGCCATGTGTGAATTCAATTGTAGCAGACGGTTGAAGGAATCCTGAAATTTATTATTTTTGTCATGAACAAAATCAGGGACTTACTTACTAGTTATGTATCATGAGTAGAGTTTTATTTTAAAAGGATGCCAATGATTAAAATTTCATCCTGTACATTGTATTTCAAAGAAAGTCAATAGCAATATAGCACACACTGCGGAAATCTCGAGTCAAAACGACAAAGATTTCATACTCATTTCTCATTTCCCAACAAATACTGAGACAGATTAAAAATGGATATCTTTAACGCAACCCCATTCATAAAACAATGCCGCCATTCCAAAATGATTTCCGACATTGCAGAAGCCATTTTGCTAATGCGTTTCGTAAGTGACAAAAAGTTTGGAGACGACCATCATTTTTCTTTTCGAACTGTCGACATTTTGAGCTGGTCAGATGAGTGGCACAATGGACTTTTGCCAGTTTTAATGACGCACTATAGAAATTTTGGAAGGAAATATAAATTGGTTTGAGTTTGGAAAGGATTTTGTTTCAGTTGAAAAACGTGAAAAACTGTCAGATTCATAAAATGTTTGGCATTTTTGTTACTTGCGGCATTTTATAATTTACGGATAAAGGACATTTGAGCAAATTCAATCTTTATTTGTTGATGGTCTCTGTGATCTTTTTTAATCTTTGATTTGCGGAATGTTAGACTTAAAATTGCTTTATTGTTTAAACACATTCCTGAAAATGTCTTATGTTCCGATTGTTTTTTACATAAGGCTTTATAATTAACATTAAAATTTAGTTGTTTTTTTAAAGCGATCATTATTGTCAGAGTAAATACAAATGAGTAGGTCATCTTCATAGAAACGCACGGGCGCGGTTTGTATGTGACAAAATTTAACGGGGATTAGCGGGGAGCCAGTCGTGGTTGCGCCGAATTTTGTCAGTATGTGCGTTCGCGCCGCATACGTATATTGGCGCGCTCACATAAAAACCACGCTCGGTGCGTTTCTATGAAGATAACCTACTCATTTGTATTTACTCTGTTATTGTCTATGATCATTGATCAATTTGATCAAGCAACAAACAAATATGGCGTCCAAATGATTCATTACAAAGCTTATTTCTAAATCCCATACCATGAACCTAGGTATTACCACCGTTCCTTTGACCCACACCTCGTATAACAGACGGCTGTCTTTGTAATTGAGGTAGAAATACATCGGAAGGTGGAATCGAAGTTTTTGCATCACCGCTCCGCTGGCCGTCCGTTTACTCACTGAGCGTGAAAACTAGTCAAACAGACTGTGGAATTCGCCGGCAAAAAGGCTGATAAAATGGCGGGGAATACAACGTGAATATTCCTTTTTCTGGAGTTCAGAAATTGTTTTACAGTTAACTTTTTCTGCGGGTTAATAGCTTGCTTTTAGAGCGAAATTGACCAATCGTAACCATGATTCACGCCCGTATTAACAAACATTACTATGAGGTCTCACAGTGTGCGTGGACGCACAGGGTGACACATGAACCAATCACAGAGCTTAATTCAACGCTGTGTGTTCGATTTGCCGCTTCACTTAAGCAAGCATCGTTTGTGAATACGGGCTTTAGCATCATCACTTCAGTCTAGCATTCAACAACAATCTACATAATTATTTCTATAATATGTGTGACTCAATCCTAAAATAATTTTAGAACTGTGTAATCCCCGCTCTAGTTATTTAATTCATTTAAGAAATTGTCTTTCTTTTAGCCCCTGGTACTAAGCTAAATATGCTTGGATCACGAGTGAGCTCACTACAATAGTCGAGCGGCGGCGGGGACCGAACCCGCGGTCCCCGGATCACGAGTCGGCCAGTCCGGCCCCTTCACCCTTCGGCTATCGTGACTTCAAGTTTGATTCAAGCCTATCTCTACTAGACCACAGAAGCGTCCCCAAAAGTAGTACCTTCTAATCACACTAATTAAACTTCTCATCGTTAATCGCGAGCGCTAAAGAGTTCAGATTCAATTCGGGATAGTTTAGATTTCCTACGGGATAGTGGCGGCCTTTATTACTCAAGTTGAAAATGTTGGACTACCCTCAAATACTTGGAGTTGGAAACTTTATGTGTTTGGTAAAATGGAACAACATTCTAATATATGATAATGAGTTCGGAGATTCGTGTGGACTTTTCGTGATTTGGAAGTGAAATTCAGGATTTGTACTTCGTGGAAATATAAATTATTTTGGGACATAAATCAGAATTCATATATTTTTTTCGTGGCAATCAAACGTTACTTAATTTATATGGTAGTTGTGTAGTTATTTAGTTTTAACCAAATGCCATCAACAGCTGCTGGACAAAGGCCTCCCCCAAGGTTTTCCACAAAGACCGGTCCTGCGCCGCCCGCATCCAGGCACCTCCCGCGACCTTCACCAGATCGTCGGTCCACCTAGTGGGAGGCCTGCTCACACTACGTCTTCCGGCTAATGGTCGCCACTCGAGAAAAAAGTATTTATTAATTTAAACTGAGGAATACTGAACTATGTCATGTTGATCTTTCTAATAATTCTTCTAATGTCCAAGTTCTCAGTGCAAACGAAGCTCTGAACAAGTTAAGAGAAACCCGCGTGTGTCACAGCTTGATTGCAAAACTTAGTTTGTACAGTTTCTAATTAATTGTACGAGTATGTTAGAGTTATTAAAAGTGCTCATTTCAAGCTCATCTCTGTCTACTGTTTAAATCTTTGAATAGGGATTAACATCGCATTTCAAGCACATCTCTCTCAAGCGGTATACCTTTGAACAGGTCTTTTGATTTTGAGAAGGAATTTAGGGGGACGTATTGTCGTATCTAGTATTATTTTTCAGGCCCCTCTTATGAGTAAGTACTTACTATCAACTACCTTTCATCTTTAAATCAGTAGCCCAACTTCCTGAGGTGGGTACTAGACCATTCTGGGGTAGGCACATCTCTCTCAAGTTTACACCTTTGAACAGGTTTTTTGATTTTGAGAAGGAGACTATGGGGACATAATATGTGTACATGGTGTATCTAGGTTTATATTTCTGGCCTCTCTCATTATTGAGTACCTACTATCAACAATCATCTTTAAATCGGTAACTAACATCCTGAGGTCTAGTCATTCTGGGGTGTACTGTATTACCGTGTGGCGATTACACTTTATGATTAGTCAATAGTCATTTTCGTCAAAGGTCATTCAATCAGGTCATTGGACATAGGTGGACAGACGATGTAATAAAGGTCGCGGGAAGAGCCTGGATGCGGGCAGCGCAACACCGTTCGCTGTGGAAAACCTTGGGCGAGGCTTTTGTCCAGCAGTGGACGTCATTTGGCTGAAACGAACGAACGCATGAGCATTAGATAGGGTCGTCTATCTAATTTACCAGAGAGAAACGAAATGGAGAATTTGGTATTCCTCACCAAACAATGATAAACGTTAATTAGTAGTAGGAAATAATAACAGTAAACCAGCAGAGTTAGATATTTTTTCCTTTGACATACATGTAGGATATGAGTGGGAAACGGAACGTAAAGAAGTGTGAAAGAGAAGGAAGAGTGTGTGAGTGTGAAAAACGACATTGTTATAAAATATTGTATTATTTTCTATCTTGGACAAATAAATATCGTGGGAACTAGAACGGAATTTTAGTTCCTACATACATAAATTGTTGTAAAAATAAATCAGTAGAATAAGTACTTTTACTTCGATCCGTACAAAATCTTTCAAAAAGCTCTAATTTACAAGCTCAGTTTGTGTAATCAACCGGGAAGCAACTTTGTTTCGTACGGGCTTCCTGCTAAAACTTTGGTCTTAGCTTTGCGAAGTTCGTGGAGCTTTTTGTTTGAGACTAGTTTTTATTTTTTAAAACATTGGCTCACGGATAAAGCCGGAAGGTCCATTCAAATACATCTTGGAAAGTAGACGCATAGAATTGGAGTTACCAACTTAAATAATTGCTCTAATTGCAAAGGATAAAGTAAAAGTATGGTGCATTCTATTTAATGAATAATTTTTAGGCAGTTTGATAGGGATTCTGTATTTTAAAATGGACACGGTGAAAATGATGATGGTTATTATTAAATAGCTGATTTAGGCTGAGTTTCACCACCTTACTTTGACCGTAACTATGACGATAACCGCTGTGTTTTGTATGGAGTTTGACAAATTTTTGACGTTTGTTAAAGTCAAAGTAAGATGGTGCAACCCAGACTTAGAGTTATAGGTAAGGTATTTATGTATCAAGACGTGGTTTAAAAACATCACTTCTATTTAAATCAGTCGACTTTTAAAGTTAATAATAATACTTAAATAACATTGATTTCAAACAAAATACGTCCACTGCTATGATTTAATATATATATGCTGCTATATTATAAAATATGAAGATTTCTCCCAAGGAAATATGATGTACCATCCTAGACTGCATCTCACTTAACATCACGTGCGATTGTTGTCAAATACCTGCCTTGTTATGCATAAAAAAATCTCCAAAAGTGACCACGCATCGACAGGCAAGTTACCTACTTGGTACTATATATTTTAATTATGATCTTCCGAACTATTTTACCCTAGATCGATATCTTAGACTTAGACGATCTGGTGAAGGTCGCTGGAGGTGCCTGGATGCGGGCAGCTCAGGAGCGCTCGTTGTAGAAATACTTGGTGTATACCTTTGTCCAGCATTTGACGTTGAAACGTGTTATACAGGATGTCCCAAAAAGTAGTGTCAAGCCGAAGCCCAGAGGTAGAGTATCACTAGGGCTATCCAAATCACCCCCATGTATATTCCGCGATTTTTGATAGAAGTATTTACATCCATAACACGAATGTAAACTAAAAACCTGTATGTTGTAAAAAAAACATAACTCGAAATCTATCAAAAGTCGTGGTGATTTGGGCTTCGGCTTGACTCTACTTTTTGGGACACCCTGTATGTTATGTATTTCTGTCAGATCTCCTCATCCCGTGCCAAAGGCCGGTCAAACATTTCCCCAACCCCATAAACACCGAATCCCATTATTGGCACTAATACAAGCAATATCTGGGCCGACTGCCAACCGAACGGGTCCGTTAATGTCCACCGTTGGGTTACACGCTGGTCAGAAAGACGGTAATGGATGTACGCCGCGACGGGTTGCATAGTTGTCAGTAAGGGTGCGTTCATAAAACCAATCACATTCCAAGAGTTAGAATCTGGAGCACAAAATATAACAGAAGACAAACTCCATACTAAACGCGCTCGAGCCACGCACACATAGACACCGCTCTAGCAAGACTGTCTTGGACGAATGCGAGCGCGACGTGGCGCGAGCGCGACAGACGTTCGCCACACGTTCGCTGTGGTTCGCTTGAGTCACGCGCCGGTCAACCGCCTGTGATATTACATATTTTGTTTTGCGAAATTGACGAAAATGAGTGAACAGAAAAAGTCGTATTATAATTGTTCGGTATTTGGTTGTTTAAACTCATAATTAAATACCGAATTTTCATTTTTTAAATTACCAGTTGATTCGGGGAGGTAAGTAAGTTATTTATTTGAATTTCAATTAAAATTGAAAGCCAACTCAATTATTAGGAATATCGAATTGTTTTAGAGAGATTTTAGGAATTATTGGATAACTAGCTTTTGCCCGCGGCTTCACCCGCGTGAAATTTAGTTTGTCACAGATCGTCATAAATTATAGCCTATATGTTATTCAGGGTTATAAACAATAATACTGTAAAGTTACATCAAAATCCGTTCAGTAGTTTTTGCGTGAAAGAGCAACAAACATCCAGACATCCAAACTTTCGCATTTATAATATTAGTTGGATAATAGTGTCAACCACTCAACTAAATACTACTTCCTTCTCGTGTATTTGTTTGCAAACTATTACTATAATAACGTACTAAATATAAATAAGTATACGTGGACATCTGTTATTGTCTTTCTTGCATAGTATTAAGAGTAACATTTTTCTATCATAACGAAATAAACGCAACACATGACAAGACAACCCTAGCGTGACGGCCGAGCGTGCGAGCGAGAGAGGTATGCAAAGCGAGGTACATACATGAGTTTACCTTCTGTTATATTTTGTGTCTGGAGTGAGTGGACTCAGTGTTTCAAATCAAAAATTCATATAATAATATAATTAACAGACCACATTGATTCATGTTTCGTCTCACACGACCCGTTGAAATTGAACTTTTTTTAATTCAGTGCTTCGTCTCAATGATACAGCCATGTTTACATTTCTTTTTTTTTTCTTTTTTTACTTCAATTGTTTATTACAAAATGACTCAATTAAAACCTTTAATACTGCAAATGTATTAAAATGTAAGGTTTTTTTTATGAAAATTCTGATTTACATAAATCCAAATTCATTAGAATTTTCATTGCTTATATTGGCTAATAGTCAATTGTAAGAGGATTTAGGACGCTATTTGGATCAAATATGTAATTGCTCAATAATGAATAATAAAAAAATAAAATAAAAAAAAAACTAATGTAGTTTTCATGGCTTAAATGAAGTTTTTACTCAAATTTTCAAAGTTATTCAGCTTCTTCGCTGTGAAAATACCCAGTAGGCACTGGGTGTTCATGTGAACGCACCCTTGCATGTTTTTCTTGTTTATGTTCGGCAGAGTGTGTAATGATTGGTAAAGAGGAAAATAAAGGCGAACATTAGTTTATTACCCGTTTTGTCGGACCTAATGGCCGCTTCATCCGGCGTTAGGAACGTCCCGAGTGATGTAATGTAAACTAATCCCTTGGGTGGTGATTTATTTGTTTGTAACGATTGGAATGTGTAGACAATACATCAAGTGAAAAATTTTAGCTTCTTTTGTAGTTTTAGTAGATGCTATTTTACAACGAAAATGTTAATAGTGAGCTGTAAATTGCACAAAGTTTGTTCTAGCCACAGATCACAGAAACTAAAGGGAGATGTGAAAAGGGGCGGGGCCGGTGTCGCAGCAATATGCCCAAAAACAGAACACATTGCTCGCGACAGCAATGATGACACCAGCAGCGACGTCGTTTATGTAAACAGTTTACATTGCTTGTGTAGTACTAAAAATTATTCGAACGTTGAGTACTGATACCGCAGTGGGTAATGAGCACATATTTTGATTACTTTGTGTGTGTGAATTTCTAATGCGGCACTGAGTTTCGAACTCAGTGCATTATTATGATATCTCTCTATATCTCTGGTTCTAGCCTATCAAAACCTAAGCGGTCGCATGAGGCCGCGGTAACATTAATGAAATTCATTTCTATTGTTGCCTCCGTTTGCAGGTACTTGAAGGGCTAGTATTTCGTCACAGGTTTATAAATGATATAAGTAGATCGTGAACGTGTTTGCTTGTAACTTTGAACTTCACCCTGAAAAAGACTATCCATCTAGTTCTGACCGTTGTTCCCTGGGTATAACATTATCTTTACAACAAATTTTAACTAAATTGTTTCAGTGTTTTGAGTGCGAAAATCAGCAGAACCAGGTAGAGTTTTTTTACAATAGAATAAATAGTTGAAAAAAGTACAGAATATCTTAAAAACCCCCAATTTCATTATTAAATTATTGTATGAAACAAACCTTAAAATCTAAACGGTTTCTGACTTTCCAGTCATTTAACAGATTTGAAGAGGAAATAAGCATTTTGTCTGTTTAGTGAAAATGATAATATCAGATGAGAAGCAGCGGCGTGGTAAAGCGGATTCGATTTCCGGTCACGACAAGTCGGAATGGACGTTTGAATTGAAAATCTGTGTTTTCAAAGTTACTTTGGCAAAAATCGTGATATCAAAATTTTAAAAACAATTTTAAATCAGAGACACACGTTGTTAAAGGCATAAATGGGCTCAATGGTAGTTGATCTTATAAATATCCTTGGAAATGTTACATAACGCTATTTAGTCCCAAACTAAGCAAATCTTGTACAATGGGTACCAGACCAGACAACGGATACAAAATATTGGATTTTTTTAAATGCACAATTTTGCTATATCTACATAGAAAACAACCAGACCGATTTAAACAGAGACTATGTACAAGTACACAATAAATTGTTTGTATTTACTTAGTGGGGAGCGAACCCGCGACCCCCTAGAGCAGTGTTCCGCAAATGGTGTACCGCGGTACACTGGTGTACTGTGGTCTTTAGATGCCTCGGAAAAATAGGATTATCATATAAACTTATTTTTAGTAAGTAAGTAATTACTTAAAAATTAATGTTTCAATGTATGGTGCACCTCCAAAAAAATTCGTTTTCTAAGATGTACCTACCTTGTACACAAAAATTTGCGGAACCCTGTGCTAGATTATAATGGCGTTAGGCCAGACAGTATTTGTTTGTTGTAAGTATTGCTAAATTCTATTAGCACGGACTGTATTATTATTATCAATACTTAGTTCCAGATAATAAGCTTCCATACAAACATGTTTGCTGGATCAATATTTGCCTAGATCTGTTTATGTTTGCTTAGGGAATACATGCTACGTTAATACAATTAAAAATCTATTAATAGCTCGTTATACTCATGTATTTACACTAAAGGTATTTCTAGTAAGTGTTAAATACATTTTTAGGGTAAATATTGATAGAAAATTTCAATAATATTTAACACGCAATAACACAGCTTTTAACCGATAAGATAAAATCTATATTTTAAATGCACAAAATCAAATTATTATCAGTCAGACTAACGTTGCCCTTGTAAGATTCGAACCTTGCACTATGATGAACAAACTACTTCTTCGTAGCAGCTGTAGGGAGAACTATAATATATTTAGGACGCCCTTTGGGAGCCTATTTATAACCTAATTGAAAATTTAAAAACGGTTACAATACCCTAAATATTAGTATTATATTATTATCCACAGACCACAGAAAGTAAAGGGAGATGTAAAAAGGGGGCGGGGCCGATGTCGCAGCAATATGCCCAAAAACAGAACACATTGTTCATGAAAGCAAAGATGACAGCAGCGACGTAATAATGTAAACAATTTACATTGCTTGCGTAGTACTAAAGATTATTCGAACGTTCAATACTGATACCGCAGTGGATAATAAGAACATATTTTGATTTCTTTGTGTGAATTTTTAATGCGACACTGGGTTTTGAACTCGGTTAGTATAGTTATCTGTATGATTATAACATAGATGATAGTGATAGAGAATAGATCTATTAGTAATAGAGAATATTAATTTGAATAATATGGCTTTGGATTCGAAATCTTATGGATAATCTTACCCAATACATTTTGCAAGAACCTTTACGGCAGTATGTTGATAATACATATTATATTCTCCATTTAATCCTCGTCCTTTGATTCCCTAAAATCATAAATGCCAACACGCTCGTCCTGACTTGCAGATCCTCAAATCAATTTCTAAAAGGATCCCCTAATCCTTCAAATTCGTTCGTACGGAACCGGGCAAATCTTCCTTAATATACACGGAACGCATTTTGTTGATTGATTTTTGGAGGTCTGTAGTTGAATTGTGGCAGTGATGTTTTTGGGGTTCCGTGTAAGTTTTGGAATTTAAAACTTTTGATATACAGAATAACCTTGATGTTGCTACAAACAATCATCATTATCGTCAGGTTATTTAGTTGCCATTCTATTGCAGGATACGCTATTTAAGTTGGTATGAAAAGGTGACTGAGTTTCTTCCGCCACTTTTTCTTAACATCAGCCAATATGTTGTTCCGAAGAGGTAGTAGGGCAAGCTATACCTACTTGAGATATGAATGAGTGATGATGCAGTGGAGAATGAATGAATGATGCAAAAGCACGATCCTCTCCAATGTACCAGAGGCTAATCGAGGGTTTGGACTAATATACTCCCTAATAAGACTATATAACTAATAGACTTAACATGTAATTTATGTTTAATCTAGATATACTTTTTGAAACCTACAAAACCTCTTTTCTCATCGTCTAGCTCACTCTTACCCAATATTTTCCGGAAATTTTTCCATTTCCTTCGACAGTAGGGTTAGTTAAGACAAATGTTGGTTCAAGGCGAAGGATTCTAACGGGATCACAAGGATTTGGTTCAAGTACATTTGAAAAGAAATACCTACTCGTAGTTATCCAGAGACTGTACTGTCCGAGTCTACATCAAGATAGATACTTATGTTGTTGAATTAAGTGATGTTTTGCAACATAAATGTGTAGGCTGATGTGCTGATGACTGATACATAAATCAATTCATTTTAACGTTTATCATATGTTATTTTATCAAATGTAGATAATGTACAATGTACTAGTCCACATTTTTACATTACACTTTTTGCAATGCCTTGTCCACTGGCAGAGTATGCCACTAGACAGGAAAGTCCCCCACGAGGTGGACCGACGATCTGGTGAAGGTCAATGGAAGAACCTAGATGCGGGTAGCGCAGGACCGGTCGTTATGAAAATCCTTGGGGGAGGCCTTTGTCCAGCAGTGGACGTCATTTGGCTGAAACAAACGAATAGGTACATTTGCATGCAATCAAAAATACTTATTTGAATACGAGCAATAGTGTTTTATATTACAAGTCCTAAATAGATCTTTAAAGTTTCTGCTTTTTTTTTATCCACAACGAGGAAGTTCTTGGCCTGTATCTCACTTGATGGTAAGTGACGATCAAGCCGAAGGTCGAAGCGAGCTTCACCCGGAATCCTCAACCACGGAGGAACTGGCTATCTTACCTCTAACTGCCGGAACACAACAATGTTAACTTTGTTGTTATGGCGACAGACTTAGGTAAGATGGTGGTAGCTAGCCAGGCGGACTTAGAACAAGCCCTACCACCAACCAAACCGTACAGAAAAATCTGCCCCACTGGGAATCGAACCCGGGACCTCTGCGTCTGAAGCAGGTGGTCTTACCACTAGACCACAGAGGCGGTTACAAGAAATTCTCAGTGCATAACCAACTCTTTTGTGCAAAACCATAACATTGCAGGCGTTACAAAAATTCCAAGAACTTATAATAGACTTCGTCGGAATTTCCTCCGGTTACTTTTTACGCGCCTTTTCGATTACATTCTTTATGTCGTTAACAACTCATTTCAGACTAAAAATACGTGAAATTGGCTTCGTCTCGTTTATATTAAATTCGAAGGGTGGGGTAATAAAAGTGGGGGTTGGGGGTGAAAGCAAGTATTAACAACCGGTTTTATTTGCGACTTTAAGGGTGGGTTGCAGGATTGTCAGACATCTGAAACAAACGTCAGAAATTTGTCAAAATCCATACAAAACACACCGGTTATCGTTATGTAGGAATTGAAAGGCTGTTGTACGAGTATTTCTCCAGCTTTAAGTATTTGTATTTTTTTTCCGGGATAAACCACAAGAAAAGGAAAGTGTCTTCTTGTAAAATCAAGTCTTTTTTTTTTATTTTTTTATGTAAGGCAAACGAGCAGACGGATCACCTGATGGTAAGTGATTACCGTCGCCCATAGACACCCGCAGACCCAGGGGCGTTACAGGTGCGTTGCCGGCCTTTAAGGTAAAGATACGCTCTCCTCTTGAAAGCTTGCAGGTCGTATCCGTCCGGAAACACCGCAGACGACAGTCCATTCCACAGTTTGGTTGTACGGGGCAGAAAGTTTCTAGAGAAACGTACTGTTGAGGACTGCCAACCATCTAAGTGATGGGGGTGGAAGTGCTGTCGGGTAGATCGGTGGCGAAAAGTGGCGGCAGGAATAAGTCCGGATAATTCTTCGGAGCACTCCCCGTGATACATACGTCTTTTTACTCACTCAAGAGGTAAAGGCGTGGATTAGTAATTAGAATGCTGAGGTTTCGGATTCGAATGCAAGATGGGGCACAAAAATATGCAGAAAGACTTGAACTGTTTCAGACCCAGAGGTCTTATGTTTGATTCCCAGTGGGGGCAAAACTTTCTACTTGGTTTGGTTGGTGGTAGGGCTGATTCTAAGTTCGCCTGGCTAGCTACCACTATCTTACGTCTAGACATAAACAATGTTAACAGCATTATTGTGTTCCGGCATTTATAGGTAAGATAGCCCAGGTCCTCTGTGGTCGAGGATTTTAGGTGAAACTCCCATCAACTTCGGCATTCATTCGTCATCACTTTCCATCAGGTGAGATGCAGACCAAGAGTTTCCTCGTTGTGGATAGAAAAAACCCCTACTCTTCCCACGGGTGTCGTAAGAGGCGACTTAGGGACTACACATCAAACAGAAAACAGACAGCAGCGCTCTTTGAAAAACATCAATCTTTTGAACTGGGATCTCCAACCCGCCTGCCAAGCGTGGGGATTATGGCAAAACCCTCCACTATAGTGGAGGAGGCTCATAGTCCAGCTGTGGACTGTAAAGGGCTGTTGATGATGATGATGATGATGGATAGAAAAAACAATGCAGAAACACTTATCTGAGGTTCTCACTTTGATAAAGGCATTTCAAATTCTAATTACTTAAGTATGATTGTTTGTTGTTTATCTTTAAAGATCTTTCAAGCAATATTAGACGTTAAAGGTGACTCTATAAGTTCGCCCATGACTATTAACAATGTCGTATGTGAAAAACAGCAACTTTACAGGAGAGCGTTTCAAAGTTTAAATTGCTCATATTTTTGTACTTATTTTAGGCAGGGTTATGAAAGTTTAGAGTATTACTATGAAAGTTATTTATGTTTAGGACAATATTATGAGTACCCGGTATTTAATGTGTAAATATGAGAAAAGTCACTTGTGACCTTTTTAACGGAGTTATACTAATGCTGATTTGTCATATCTACCAGAACCGACATTGTTGCTTGAACGAAATTAGTAATTACTTGTCGGAAATGCCACTTACGTCCTTGTTTAATTATTTATTTATGATTATACGTATGTCGTATGTAAAAATTACTGAAAAAAACACAAAAAATCTATAGAAATTATATACAGGATGTCCCAAAAAGTAGTGTCAAGCCGAAGCCCAGAGGTAGAGCATTACTAGGGCTACCCAAATCACCGTGACTTTTGATAGTTTTCGAGTTATGATTTTTTTTACAACATACAGGATTTTAGTTTTCATTCGTGTTATGGATGTAAATACTTCTGAATTAGCTAGGCCTAGTATTCATCTAATAATAATTAAAATATCAGCCATGTAACTTGACTATTTAAGCCACAGTGACCAAAAAAGTGCCTAAGCACAGAAATTTAAAACAATCATAACTCGAAGACTATAAAAAATCGCGGAACATACATGGGGGTGATTTGGATAGCCCTAGTGATGCTCTACCTCTGGGCTTCGGAGCTATTGAGTTAAGCATTATGTCACGTATAATGTTTCCAAAGATCACACTCCCACAAGATTTGATGGGCAGACTGCTCATGACTGACTTCATCAGAAGAACACTCACAAAAAGGAGACGGAACTAGTTTGAATTCGTGAAACTTAAGTTTAAAGTTGCCTTGCCCCTTAAGGAACTGCGACAAGCAATAGTCGATATCTAGTCATCGCCTAGATATACGTTCGCGTACATTCGGGAAGAATTTATATAATTGACGCCTTTTGACTGACGTATCCCATCTTTTTTGCCATTCAGTAACTAATTCCTCTTCAACGACTTGTCGGGAATCAAATAATCAGCTTATTTTAGAACGATCGCGTTATTGAAGAACTTGGAGGTTATATTTTCCCGTGATGCGAAGTACATAGACGCACGCTTTTGTACCTTTAAGTCGACCGGCAGTACACCAGCCAGGACTAGCAGGGCTTCCGTGCTCACAGTTCTGTAAGCTTTGCAAAGAAAAATCAGTGCAAGGCGTTGACTTTGGAGTAATTTCAGTCGAGCGGCTCCTATAGTAGCTCTGTTGGCCCAAACTGGTGCACCATAGCAAATGGAGCTTAGACACGTAGCCACGTATACTATTCGGAGCATTTCAAATGATAGACCCCACGTCGAGGTTGATATGTGACTTAGAGCATAAAAGTTTCTTTGGTGGTGGAAGTAGTGACGGTACCGATGTTTTAACGGCGCTAGTAGCATTAGCTTCCTTTACTGATAATATCTCGTCATCGTCATTGAATACATCACTAAGTAATTCCTGCATTTGAATCAATTTCTCTTGAAAACTCGCCGGTATAGGAGACTCTTGACGAACTAAAAATAACTATAAAAAACTATAAGTAATTATGTAAGGCCCGAATTAAAAAAGTATAGTTTATAAATAAAAGAAGGCATAAAAAGACATTTGCAAATTCATGCGTGCGAACAAACATTATTTATAACAAACATGCTTATTTTATTTTACAGTCAGTCAGACAGTCAGTCAATCATCGTCATACAAGATACTAGCGACATTTTAGTATTTTACAAAACAACTAACAATGGCTAACAAGTTACTACCGAAAGTTTAACCTATTTGTAGAACGTTATAATAATGTCGGATGTGGAGCTACCGACATTTAAATTATTTAAGAAACATTCAATAACGTCGAATATGGTACTTCTGACATTTATCCCATTCAAAGAAAAGCTTAACAACGTCGTATGTGGCTACAGGATTAATATAAATAAATGGGATACTCATTTAATTTTGAAATACATTGAAATGTCAACGAAGATAACTTACTCATTAAAACTTAACGCGTGATTGAGTTACACATGTCACCATACTCAATACAGTATAACCTTGAGGTCGTCCTTCTTATAGACGAAATAAGAACTTATTTTGCAATGCAAATGTCACTTTCTTGTGTACCTACCGTCTAGCACAAACTGGATAGATTTTTAGTAATTTGTTACACCATAGCTTTTCCCATGGTTTCAGCCGCGTTAATGTCGGTATGTCTGGAATAAATATCAAGGCCTAAGATGCGCGCCGCATTAAGCGGTTATCACGCCATTTTATCGATTTTGCCCATACATTTTGACGTCGATAAAAGTTATCACGGCGCGCATCTTAGGCCTACTGGGACTCTTATCTCTAAGTATAAAGTTTCGCCCAAATAGACAGACCTACTTTCGTATTAATAATATAGATGAATACGCGTCCATGAGTACAAAGAAAAGATTCTAACCATTGAGTTTTGAGCAGTTTTGTACTAGATAGTTATTTAGCCATCTGAATGTAGTCAAAACCACCTTTTCTAGTCTTCATATTAAAATTTGAACGTACTATCTAGGTAAAAATAGTTATTTATCCATTTGTACAAAAACACAACTACCTTCTAGTTTTCATATAACGTACTATCTAGGTACTATGTGTAACGAAGGCTATCTAAAGTGCTTTGACACACCACGCTATAGAAACGGCCCGTTCATGTCCTGCAACTGACCAACTGTCTTGCCCATATCTACTACGGATGAACTAAGTTTGAAATTCGGCCAGGCCTGGTTTTCAATGAAAACTTACAGCCTCGTTTAGAGCGCTTTCACATGTGGAGTAGGCGCACACCGTTGATTTATCGTCGGCCGATAGTTTAGTCGAGCAGTTGATCAGTATGGGCATGTATGGGAGTGCGCACACTACGCCGATTCGATTTGGCCGATTCTTCATACAATTTAAAATCGGGCACAACTATCGGCCAACTAAAAATCAACGGTGTGCGCCTACTCTTAGGCGACTTAGCAGAGCGACAAACTCGCAACAGACGCGCTGCCTATAATTTCATACTATATGACAGCGGATGCCTGCCTTCACATTAAAAAAACATTGCTGTCACGCTGCTGTCGCGCTACTGTCGCGCTTGTAACGCCCTAATGTGAAAGCGGCCTTAGTCTCGTCAAGTAGGCTATTCGTTGCTTTAAGTTCACGAGTAGCGATTTATCGAATTTCACCATCTCTGAATAACGCTAAAACAGTTTCACGTATTCACAAACATTACTATGAGGTCTCACAGTGCGCGTGGTCACACAGGATGACACACGAACCAATCACAGAGCTCTATTCAACGCTGTCTGTTCGATTTGCTGCTTCACTTATGCAAGCATCGTTTGAGAATACGAGCGTTATTTTAAGGTTCTGGAATGGAGGCCGCGTACCGGAAAACGCAGCGTGGGACGTCCAGTGAACCACCCACAAGGTGGACCGACGACCTGATAAAGGTAGCAGGAAGGCGCTGGATGCAGGCCGCTACCAACCGTGCGACGTGGAAGTCATTGGGGGAGGCCATATGGCTGAAATGATGATGATGATGATAATGAGTGGTAATTAGGAAATTGGAACTTTACTTGTAGATGATGAAAGAGGCCACTTTTAGACTAATGTACTAGCAGAAGTTAGGGAATAGGCAAAACTACACTCATTTCTCAAAATACACCAGTTAGCCTAGGCGCAGACAACCGACTTTGGCTGATAGTTGGGCCCGATTTTAATTTGTATAAAGAATCTGCCGATACCAAACCGGTGTAATGTGCGCACTTTCATACATCTCCATACTGATTAACAGCCCGACTCAACTATCAGATAACTAAAAGTCTGTGGCTGCGCCTAGGCTAGAATAATACTAGTATAGCCTGACCAGGAACATAAAAACCCTCGCCATGTTGCGGAAAACTAATGGTACTAATTTCTTTTAATGGCAACAGTAACTGAAAACTTCATTGACATGTCACCTTGCATGTCAGTCTATTGCTGTCAAAGTGTAAACAAACTTTATTTTAAATGTGCGCAATTGATTTTGTGAATTAAATTGCTAAAATCTTTTTATAGTCGTGAAAGAAAAGTGGTTCACAATGTGTAAAAGTATTTGTCGAAGAGAAATACTAAGGGTTCGGACAATATTTTCTGAATAATGTTTAATGTGTTATTGAATAATGTTTCCGACAAAGGTTGTCAAATTGACTGACATGTTTATCGTATAGTACAGTCCACTATGAAAATTAGCTGTGGTTTGTTTCAAATACCTATTTTAAAGTTTTTTGTCACTTTCTAAGTGTTGAATTTTATGGAATTGGGAAAGAAGTACCGAGTTTGAAGCGTTCATGAGCAGACATTGCAGTTGAATATTCAAGTTCTGAATTTGATTATTGATAAATAATCAAATAAATCCTACTAACTCGATTGATGGTTTCATTTAATTTATTTAAACCAGGTTACCTATAATAATATTTTTTCGTTAATTTATGAAAATATCAAATTAGCCCGTAATCCTGAATCCTGATACATAAAGTTAGCCTATTAATTTAACACAGGTACGACTGTACTCAGTGTTGCACTATCAAATGCAATTGACGCGCCTCTATGCCAGGGTTTTTATGTTCCTGGTCAGGCTATACTTTAATAATAATATTTGGAATTATTGAAAAAATGCGCGAGGAGTGTAAGCCAATTCCATCTTTTGGCTCTGGTATACTGGAGAGAGTCGATTTTCTGGAGTGGTGACTAACTGGTGATGATGATGATAATATTGAAAAAAAAAAGACTAAAAGTAGCAATAATATTCTATTCAAAATAAAAGGATAGTTTAATAAAAATAGCATTGCTATTGGAATTGGAAAATTATCCTTTGTACGCCTTTTCAATTGTAAAATTGCTATTACCCGATAAAAGCTTTTGTTTCAAATGACTCAATTCTGTTAGGTTCTTAGTCGTAATATTTTCTTCTGAGTAAAAACATAAAATGTATTACAGTATCATTTTATTAGGTTATAGCTTACACACAGGTTTTTACAACAACAGACCACAAACAAGAAAGCACACTCAGTGGCGCCACCACGGACGTCTGTGTTACCAGAATAATCGTTTAGTTTATACTCTAACAAATTCGTACTAGCTATCCAAATTGAGGGTGCCGATAAAATATTGTAACGTGTTTATTTTTTAATAAATTTCTAGTTCATGTTCTCTTTTACGAGTAACCAAGCATAAAATTTCATTCCATTTAAATACATACAAACCTACGATGAATAAATTGCTCCAAAATGACTTTGAGCCTCTGAAACGCCAGTTTTCGAAAATTTTATACAAAAACCGCCAAAAACACCTTCCATCAGATGGAATACAAGGCCAAGAACTTTCACGTTGTGGTTTAAAAATAAAATTAGCACTGAGTTGAGGAATAGAGCCGTTCTCCCTAAAGATTTCTTTTAGCGTTTCGAGATAGTTAAAAGTAAAATTTAAAATACAGTGGTCATTTTAACAGATTAATAGCACAATTCGTTAGTTTTTTGTAGTTTTTCCAAGCGAAAATTAAATCAAAAAATTCAGTAACTAAAAATCTACAACTTCTATAAAAGACTAAAACTTTTAAAAATAATATTCCGGGGTCGGAAGTGACTGGCGGGCTGCCAATAATGGACGCCATATCAACTGCGGTTCGACCAGTATATTTATTTGAGCAGTTTTTGTTAGTTTATTATCTAGAGAAAATAAAGTGCAGAGCATTTTTTTTATTAGTTTATTAATATCAACTACGTATCAACGAAATGTGCCTGAGACTTCGCGTGAAAACAGTTTGAAAAATGGGCTATTTTAAATCGGACCAGTAGTTCTTCAGATTAGTGCGTTCAATAAACAACAAACTCTTCAGCTTTATAATAATTGTCTTTATATTCATGAGAGTCATCATCATCATTAAAATTTCAGCCATATGGTCTACTGCTAAACATAAACCACCCCCAAAGATTTCCATAATGACCGATTGGTAGTGGCCTGCATTCAACGCCTTCCTGCTACCCGTATGAGGTCGTCGGTCCACCTTGTGAGTGGACGGCCCACGTTGTGCTTTCCGGTACGTAATTAATAATATGGCTTAATAATAATACCACTAGATTTTTCGCGTACTGAACTATAACGGCAGAGTAGAGCAAGTTTCTCTGTGAGGGTGAATAATGTTAGTGTGATATTACGAGCATTTAATGATTTATTGTAATAATTTACGAGTAGTTGTTTAGGTAAATTAACAATGTGATTTTGGGTGTTTTATAGAAACAAAAATTAAATACGCGGTATTAGAACTTAATCAACGATAATGAATTAAATTAATCTCTACAAAATGTGTTTTTAGAAAATATTATTACATATTATACACGTGTTAGGTCGAAAATGGTTGATATCAGCACCCTTTGTTTCATAAAACAGCAATTAAACGATAATATTTCCAAGAAATATTAATAACGGTTATAAAATAATCCTACTTCCTACTAATTTTACTTTTACTTTTTTTTTAAATTATGAAGGCGAAAGTTTGTGTGGAGGTCTGGATGTTTGTTACTCTTTCACGCAAAAACTACTGAACAGATTTTGATGAAACTTTACAGTATTATTGTTTATAACCCAGAATAACATATAGGCTATAATAATATATTTATGTCGATCTGTGACAAAATGAATTTCACGCGGGTGAAGCTGCGGGCAAAAGCTAATAACGCTTATAAAATAATATAAAAATACGTTATAGGATCACACTCCTTTGGATCCATCCAATTTATGTTCCGGGATGGAAATCCTGTTTAAAATACCACCAAAATACACAAAGATTATGCTCCCCGTTTCGCGCGTCACTAAGTACTTATGGGGATGGTTTACCATAATGTATGGGGAGTGAAAGTAGGTGTCATTCATAATTTATTATGACAATGTGAGGGAATATGCCTCTTCTTATGTTAGACGTTGCTAAAATCTACGTATGTGTATGAAGGGAGAGAAAGTCAGATTTTTTAAGGATATTTTATTCTAAGGAAATAAGTTAAATTGAGGAGACATCTGACGATAAACGATTTTTTTCAAACAAATAATAAAAAAAAATCTATACCTACTAATATTATAAATGCGAAAGTAACTTTCTGTCTGTGTCGCTTTCACGCCTAAACCACTGAACTTTTGATGAAATTTGGCATAGAGATACTTAGTTTGAGTCAAATTTGAGTCAAAAAAGGACATAGGATAGTTTTTATCCCGGTTTTTGAAACAGGAACGCGCGCGATAATGTTTTCCTGTGACAGACAAAATTTCACGCCGGTGAAGCCGCGGGCAAAAGCTAGTATTGAATAAAGTAAAGTTAAGTTCTTACTGCGACTCCTAAGTTTTCTTAACTAGTATCTACAGTTTTGCCGTCAATAAAAACCCGACCAGTGAAGGCTTTTGTCCCGGGGGAAAGCTAAACTATCATTGGACTCACATCTAAATTAATCAGAAGAACATAGGAGTTCGACTAAGCCGGAGGAAAGTACTTCCAGCTATTGATATAACAAAATATTTTATTAAGATAGCGATAGTTAAGCATGCGGACTTAGAACAAGCTCTACCACCAACCAAACCGAACAAAAAATACGGCCCTACTGGGAATTAAACCCAGGACCTCTGAGTCAGAAGGAAGTGGTACCACTAGACCAAATAGGCGGTTAAAGGGTGGATCATTTGACTTGCACTTCACGTTAAACGGTGTGGTAAGTGGTCCAAGTGGGCCAAGTGGGCCTACCGCTCTCCCTCATAACCCTTTTAGCAAGAAAAACAAGGATGTTGTCATTATTGAGTGATTTCAACGTTAATGTTTGCTTAAATTACCATGGTTTACGTACCTACGATGAGTTGAGAGAGTGACCTGTTTTAGGAAGATGATGTACTTACTACAGAAAATAATGATGAGGACGTCCATAAATATTGTTTTTACTTTGCTTGAGTAAAATAAATTTACATCTAAAAATTTGCATGTTGAGTATTTTTCTTCTGACTTCTTATAACTAAGGATACAATTTTAAAGATCTCTTGATAAAAATTGATTTTGTAAGCCTAGATCCTATTACGAGTATATAAAAAGTGCGTGAATGGACATAACTACTGAAATTAGTAGGTATACATGAATGGACATAACTTCTGTAATAAAAACTGATGCTAGGAACCCAAGAACAGAGATAAAATTAAATAACAACACTTTTTTTTAATCCAGCTAGAGTTTAGGCACTAAGATATCGATCTAGGGTAAAATAATCCGGTAGATCATAAAATAACCTTTTGCGAATTCGGTAATAAAACTGGGGCGAATAAATATGGATTGGATATTTATGTGCCGAAACCTTCATAAAGATACTCCGTTGTTTTCAATCCTTGTAGGATGCTAAAACTATTATCTTGCTGTGAAATACGAAACTATCATAGTGTTGTATCAAAGTGGTTTACCGAATGTCGATTATATCGAAGATCATAACTAGTAATAAAACGATTGATTCCAAAAAAAACATTTTCTTAAAAAATGTATAATTGACATTAAGGTATCGGAGCCAAGCTTCTAACTCTACACGCACGCTCTAACTTTGTAAACTCGTAGTCAAAATATCTGGCATGGCCGCTTCGATCGTCAAATAATGTGCAAAAATTATTAACTGTTTATTATTTGTTTAAAATTGTCGCTTCTCAAACTAAAATATAAATAACTTCAAAAAATCGAACTGCCTATGGTGGGAATGGAACCCACTGGTTCATCCAGTGCTCTAAGTAGCTCAGATGAAAGAGCAGTCGCCCGGCAAGTGAAAAATTGTGGGTTTGATTCCCGCCTTGGGCAGTGCGATTTTTTCAAGTTATTTTTTATTTTTTTTCTGTTTCAATTAATTGTTCTTATTTACTTGTAAACCTAAGTCAATAGAAACACTGTTATTAAGCGCTTTGTTATTTATTAATTTTTAAATTGACTTTCCATGTATAGAAACAAACAAAATACAAAGGAACTTATGTAGGTCAAGTGGCCTATTTTTGTCGATAAATACCTGATCGACCAACAACACTAGTAATAATGTGAGAACGGTAGTAAATAGCGCTTCGTTCCTTTGTTCCCTGAGGTAGAACCGTGATCCCGGTTATTCCAAATATACCATCTCCAGTTTATCAAATGAAGTATGGTATTATTCTGGATGCGAATGAAACTTCTGGAATGGCTGGAATTTGCTGGAATCCAGACAAAGCGGACGTAACAGGTGTGGATCGGTTTTAATTGGTTTTGCGGTGTGTCTTTTTTCGATGTCAGTATCGGAAAACGGTTTTATTAGTGAATATTTTTATCGGAGAATTTAGCGGTTTAGGTACCTATTTGAGGATATTTTTTGTAAGGTGTTTTTTTATTAAAACCCGCACACTGTTTGTGTTTTCAAAGAAAGCTTCACAAGCAAAAATAGCCTGTTTTTGTAACTTAAACCTTTGAAGCACGAAAACATGTTTAATTTTGGAAAAATCGTTTCATTTAATATTAGGATATGTTGCGGCGTTCAACCTCTTTGCACTAATCTGTGCGGCGCGGCGTTTTCGTTTTAATTTTTATAAGAATTCTTTTGTTTTTCACTCTTGCATTTTTCTATTGTACTGAACTGTCATGATTATAATAATATTCGCAAAAACCGTAAAAAGTGTTATCATTTAATGGCACCATTATGTTCCACGAAACAGGATAGGATAGAAGTACGACACTGTTCTAATGATTTAGTTTTACTTCATACTACCTGACCCGGCTAACTTTGTACCGCCTATGTTCAGCAATTAATGTAAGATTCTCACAGTGCAAGAATTCTTCGAATCGTTCTAGTACTTACGGAGCCTATTCAATACAATCAATCGTCACTGGGATTTTCTTTTATCTCCTATCGAAACAGCAATAGGTATAGGTCTAGCACTTAACTTAACAGAGCATATAAATCTGTGGGTCTAGTCAAAATGCCATCGCAAACCAATAGGAAGTTTTCGCTAATGTCAGTCGCCGCGTCACCAGTAATTCGATTCGATCGGAAAATGGCAGCCAAAATGCACATTGAACCACCAACGACGCGGCGATATAAAAGTTCATTCAAAATCGAATAAAAGTTAAAAAATGTCTATGACTTTGCGATTGTTTTTACTTTTTTTAGCTTTTTTTTTAAATAAGTTTCTTTTATCTCCTATCGAAACAGCAATAGGTATAGGTCTAGCACTTAACTTAACAGAGCATATAAATCTGTGGGTCTAGTCAAAATGCCATCGCAAACCAATAGGAAGTTTTCGCTAATGTCAGTCGCCGCGTCACCAGTAATTCGATTCGATCGGAAAATGGCAGCCAAAATGCACATTGAACCACCAACGACGCGGCGATATAAAAGTTCATTCAAAATCGAATAAAAGTTAAAAAATGTCTATGACTTTGCGATTGTTTTTACTTTTTTTAGCTTTTTTTTTAAATAAGTTTCTTCCTTCTTTCTGCTCTCTGTTTACGTCTATGCTTCGCTGTCAAACTAGCTGTCAAAACGACATCGCGATACGGATTTGTCAAAACAGCCTTAGGGTGGGTTGCACCAACTTAGTTTAACTTTGACAAACGTCTAAAATCTGTCAAACTCCATACAAAAAACACCGGTTAACGTCATAGTTACGGTCAAAGTTAGGTGGTGCAAATTTGTTTTTGATCGAATCGAAGCTTATCACCGGGGTTTTAGTAATCGCAATGAAAATGGCGGGTGTTGCGATTCGATTCGATTTTGATTGAGTCTTAAATGCATGTTGGCTAAGCCTTTGTATGGGAAATTTCAATCCAGTCTTTTGATTATCGATAGGTAGGGCTTTGCGATTCGATTTTTTGCCGTTTGGCTAAGCCTTTTTTGTTATCGACCTCTTTTGCGATTTGTTTATTTGTTTGCGACTGGTTTGCGATGGGTTTGCGATTTTAAAGTGCGTTTTGACTAGACCCACTGAAGGAGATCTGAAGTCTCGCTGACGTTTGACGTTACAAAAACACCCTCCCGTGCCGGTCCCATAACTCAGGCACTGACTAAGTTAAGAGCGTTTACGCCGTTTGGCGCAAAAACAGTACTTTTTCAACCCGCTAAAATCATTAACCAGTTACATTACAATTATGTTATAGGCATAAATAATTAGGCAATTTCGTCGGCTAAATAGTTAGTAGAGAAAATATTTCGATTAGTATAGTATTTAAGAATTCTATCAAGATAAGTCCACACAGGTTTTCAAATTTCCACTTTAGCGTCAGTTTACAAGCTGAAATTTTTATAAAAATACTGTGAAAACGATATAATAAACATTTATATCCTATAGCATAGGTCCTTAGGCAAATAGTTAGTTGAGAAAACTCTTAGATTTAAGCATTTTACAATGAGAAATCACATATTCAAAAAACGTGAAATACCCAAAAATCAAAGTGATTTTTACACCATTATTCTTCTTTAATTCAACATAAAAATCGCTTAATATATTAAAATAACATCTTCTTTAAAATATTTACTTTGAAACGATATATAATTCATTGTTATTGTATTGATATAAACATTTGAAAACTATTAAAAAACGCCGCGCGCGAATCATTTCCAATGATGCCCCTTGAAACGCCGCGCTTCGCGTAAACGCTCTTAAGCGACCTATAGATAAATAGAGAAGAATGATTTAATCTATCACACACTTAACTTCACCCTGTAACTGTCACAAAGAAAACAATGGAAGCACTAACAGCTACAAAACGTATTGTCCAATACAATATCCAGAACAAAACAAATTGAAATAAACAAGGCTAAAATATACCAGAGCCTGAGAGAAGAAATTGCTTGTGGAAATTGTGCTGTGGGGTAGTGGCACCATTAATTTGGATTAACTGGGATTGTTTAGATTTTTACGCCGGGTTTTTTTGCAGGTTAAAGGAAAATCGTGGGTAGAGAACTTCCCATGAACGTGGAATTTATTAAATGATTTTAAACCTTGTGTCCACCCACAAGGTGGACCGACGACCTGATAAAGGTAGCAGGAAGGCGCTGGATGCAGGCCGCTACCAACCGTGCGATGTGGCAGTCATTGGGGGAGGCCTACGTTCAGCAGTGGACGTCCTATGGCTGAAATGATAATGATGATGGTGAAACCTTATGTTAGGAAAAACTAACTTCCAAATTGATTGGAGAAATCAATATCAACTGAGCAAGAATCGATGCCTGGATTAGTAAGAATATTGGTACCAAATTTCCTTGTTAACATTTATAGGAAAAACTTTGACACCCACTAACCCATCGACCTATAAATAAATAGTTAGAACGTTCCATAACTATTTCTGAGTCCATCGCTTCAACATAACTACATAACCTAAGTTAAGCCAAGTTTACCCGTTCACCAAGTTCCTAATACGCCACGTATAACTGGATTACAATAAAAGCAGGAGTTGAAATCCTCAGCATTCAGAGACCGTACGTCAAAGGACAATAAGGAAATCCAAGATACGCGGACCACAAAAGGACAAAGGCCAGCGTACAAATTGTTCAGGGAATTCCACAAATCTCTGGTATTTGTGGAATCCCTACCGGGGGTGGGACCAAACGTGCCCATTCTTGGCCAGTTTGTGTACTAGATTGTTGTTAGAAAAATAGGAATGACTTTGTAATTGGACAAATTGGCCTGAAACAATATTGGTTTAATGGAAATGGAATTATTTTTAACTACTGGAAAATGTAGTACTTCAATTTTTGAAGGATTTAATGCCTGTTGCTCGGTGTTTCTTTACGAGATCAAATCAGAAATGACTCCTCATTTCTGATTTGATCTCGTAAAGAAACACCGAGCGAGATCCGTAAACGAACTAAAGTCGCTGACATAGCTCGTTAGATTAGCAAGCTGAAACACATATCTTTCAATATGTAGAGACAGTTAATAATCTTCCAATAGAATTAATATTAAGTTGGACTTACACTTAAAAATAAATTCAAGTATTGTTTAGGAGATTTTCAAAAATAAAAACTGGCTATTATTAAACCAACATGCTTTTAGGGGTAGAACAGAGGTCAAGCTACCTCCTAAAGCAGTTTGATTTACCTGTTCTAGTACACCCTGTATACAGGGTGGAAACGATAAGTGATCTCACTCGATTATTTCTATACTATACAAGATATCAATAAATTAGTTACTGATCCTGAAAGTGCTTCATGAGCTCTATCAAACGGTATTCATAATAGGTTACAGAATAAACTGGATCTATCCGAAAATTCAATGTTTCCAGCTTCCATATATTTGGTAAAGTCACATTATTTTAAAAACTACACATGATATTGTAAAACTGATTACTGATTCTAAAAGTGCTTCACAAGCTCTATCCAATGGTATCAATAATAGGTTACAGAATAAACTGGATCTATCCAAAAATTCAATGTTTCCTTCTTCCATACATTTAGTACTACCACACTGATGATACTCATATCTTGACAATATTATAGCAAGTAAAGCCTAAAACCAATGTTTTACATGAATAATTTTAAATATGAATACAATTTACGAGTTTATTATAAAATAAAATAAAATTACACTTCTAATATTGTGTGTCTGGCATACATTTAGTATGGAAGCTGGAAACATCTGGGGGCACGGCAGTGCCCCCACCAAGTCGAGCAAAAAAGCGGCACGGCCGTACCATCCTTTTCTCAAAGCAATTCAGGCCATTTTCGACCGCCTGTAACTTCGTTGTGGATAAAACTAGAAGGCTGAATTTTCATTAGCTATGCAGGCATTGTAAAGACACGGTATATTTCAAATTTCATTCAATTTGAACCAGTAGTTTAAGAATTATAACGGTTCAAAGTTTCTTAATTTAATCACTCACTGACTGACTCACCGATCATCAAAATTCTAAGGCACTACTAGCAGACCTAGAAGCTTCAAATTAATTTGGAATAGAAGTAGTGTTTGGTGTATGAATCAAGGAAAAACTAAAATATTTGGGGGCACGGAAGTGCAACCGCCAAGTCGAGTAATTTTTTTTAATTTCGGTCTAGTTTTCTAGATACATAACTGTTGCCTACAAAATACAAAAAGAAATGAGATCCCATCAAAAACAATACCTGTCAAAAAACCAAGTCTCGCAACTCAGTTGTTCTACGGTAAAAAGTTGTGAGATCCATGTAATACCAAGTCCAGGCCAGGAAATCTTTAACGTTTTACATAAATATATTGACTTGGCCATCGCATGAAAATACGTGTAAATTATTTAGTGCGATGGCCAAGTCAATAATTTATGTAAAACGTTAAAGATTTCCTGGCCTGGACTTGGTATTACATGGATCTCACAACTTTTTACCGTAGAACAACTGAGTTGCGAGACTTGGTTTTTTTGACAAGTATTGTTTTTGATGGGATTGAATTTTCAGATAGATCCAGTTTATTCTGTAACCTGTATTATTGGTACTGTTTGAAAGAGCTCATCAAGCACTTTCAGGATCAGTTTTTCAATATCTTGTATAGTTTAGAAATAATCGAGTGAGATCACTTAACGTTTCCACCCTGTATATACTCAAACTAGTTTCAAAGTCAAACTTAGAGTAATTTCATAACACAGGCTTCCATCTCCGAGTTTTCATACTCCCAAAGTAAAACGTATTTCCTAACCAGTACTAAATTCCTTATTAGCCCTAGAAAGTTCTATGCAAACATTTCTCAGTGCCACTCAATTTTAGCTGTTAGCTAAATAAGTTCCGGACGACAAGGCTTGTTCACGCCTGTCTGAATGTCGTAAGTTATGCCTGTAAATGAACGAGATATGTCACGACAAGACCTAGATTTTGGGGGCGTTGTAGCGGAGTTTATTTTGGTTTCATTTTGTTTTATAGGTCTTGACTAAGTCAGTGCTTGAAGTATGTGAGCGGCACGGGAGGGTGTCATAGTCATACTCATAGTCACAGTCACAGTCACAGTCACAGTCACAGTCACAGTCAGAGTCACAGTCACAGTCACAGTCACAGTCACAGTCACAGTCACAGTCACAGTCACAGTCACAGTCAGAGTCACAGTCACAGTCACAGTCACAGTCACAGTCACAGTCACAGTCACAGTCACAGTCACAGTCACAGTCACAGTCACAGTCACAGTCACAGTCACAGTCACAGTCACAGTCACAGTCACAGTCACAGTCACAGTCACAGTCACAGTCACAGTCACAGTCACAGTCACAGTCACAGTCACAGTCACAGTCACAGTCACAGTCACAGTCACAGTCACAGTCACAGTCACTGTCACAGTCACAGTCACAGTCACAGTCACAGTCACAGTCACAGTCACAGTCACAGTCACAGTCACAGTCACAGTCACAGTCACAGTCACAGTCACAGTCACATTCACAGTCACAGTCACAGTCACAGTCACAGTCACAGTCACATTCACAGTCACATTCATACTCATAGTCAGGCATTTATTCCATAAACAAGATCCTATTCCATATTTGAGACGGTCAAACGACAGCGAGATTTGCATGGTCTGTCACGTCGTAATATTATTATGTCAATGTCACCCCTCCCGTACCAATCCCATACCTCATGCACTGACCCAGTTCAACGCTATTCCTTTAAGGCAAGTACCTACTTCAAGATGTTAAAGGCTTTTCAATAATATTAGAGCAAGTTATATATAATAAAGTGAATAAGTGATCTGAAGGGGCCTTGACGTTAATAAATTATTTGAATTTGGCTAAGGTTTAATAGTATAATCCACTCAAGACATTTCAATGTTGATATTAAACTTAGTTATTTATGGTTAAAGTGACGGTTAAAATAAGGTTGAGCAACTCACGCCCGTTTTCACTATCAATCCCTAATTTTTAAGTGACCCCTAACACAACAGGAATTTTGTTTTCAAAGGGGTCACTTAAAAATTAGGAATTGATGGTGAAAACGGGCATCAGTCTTATATTGTTTGTGTTAAAATTTATTATGCTTGAACCACATAAAGCTAGCATAAGCTCGAATATAAGCGACCACTGAATTCATCAGTCCACCACGCAAACCGAGCTATCATCGCTTCAACTTATTTCAACACTCGAGAGAATAATCAAGTTACATAAAACCCCCATGCCTTTCTATGTTCTATTCCAACTAACGCTATGTAAATACGGCCCCATTTATGGTACCCCCATAAAGTTTTATGTGTTTATGTTTGTGTGACGGCGAAGCGTCGCCATGTGGTATGGGAACCACTAAAGATTATGTCTCTTGGTGTTAATGTAATCAACTCCTAGTGGGATGAGTGTTACAAACGATGTTTTTGTTCTAAAATAACATCTATTACAATCGTTAAAGATGTCACTGTGTTCAATCTTATGTGTCAATTTTCGTATAAAAGATATGAGAAGGAAATACACAGTATTAATAAGGTGATCGAATCAGAAATGAGGAGATCCGCAGGAGAACCAAAGTGACTGACAAAGCCCGCAGAATCGCTAAAATCAAGTGGCAGTGGGCGGGGCACATAGCTCGTAGAGCTGATGGCTGCTGGGGCAGAAAAGTTCTGGAGCGGCGACCATGAGCCGGAAGACGTAGCGTGGGCAGGCCTCCCACTAGGTGGGCCGACGATCTGGTGAAGGTCGCGGGAGATTTGAAGGTTGATGCGGGCGGTGCAAGACTGGTCTTTGTGGAAAACCTTGGGGGAGATCTTTGTCCAGCAGTGGACGTCTTTCGGCCGTAACGAACGAACGAACGATTTAAAGGTACACGAATGATATGGGATGCGCTGCGGTGACCAATAGCGACCTTTGAAATTTTCTAGTGATATTTGAAATCACAACCATAACCTCATTCAGGCAGGCCTGTACTGTATTTATAAGTGGATGTCCTATGGCTGAAATGATGATGAAGAAGACTGATGATCATGCATTTCAAGCCAACTTCTTCCTATAAAATATTTTTGTGTTTGATAAAGAGTAAGCTCGTTAAAATGTACATCAAAACATCACTAACTAAAAACAGGAACAAGAATTGACATAAAAAATAACATCACAAAACATCAAAAACGAACTGTATTCATTTTCACTCGCACCGGCAGCGTACCAAAACTTGATAAGTCCGTTTTCCTCTAAAACATCAAACCAGAGAGAAATTCGTGAAACAAAAGCTTTTTTCTGACATGTCGTGGAAACTAATAAACGAAACGTCAACGTAAAGACAGCAGTCAAAAACACTGTGACATCTATTCTAGTTGAAATAGAGTCGGTTTTGCAACGAAATTGTGTAGTTTGACATGCAGTCCCGAGGCTTTGAGAGTCGTAGCAATATCCCGTTGTCAGTTGCATTTTGAATTCTATTTCTATTTGTATAGAGTGTATTTTGTGTTTCGCGGTTGGCCAAATAAAAACTTGTAAGAAATAGCAATTTAAGTTAAAGAAATAGTGATATTGTCGATATTGGAAAAAATATTCGATTTTCAGGAGCTGTCAATGTCTTGAAAATTCACTTTAAGTAATCAACAAATAAAATGTTTTTTTTTTTCATATTTTTTGCAACAACAAAATGGTGGCTTTAAATACAGGTGGTTTTTTTGTTACATATTATTTATAATTCAGCGGTGAAAGTTTTAGTTACAATACTACGTAGCCACAATGTTCATTGTATGAGTGAATTTTGATGAAATTAAGATAATAGAAAATTAAGATAATTTTAATTTGATTTGATTTAACATATTCCAGAAATCATATTAATTGTAGCTTTCATTCATAATAGTATGGGCTTTAAATTCAATTGCACTATCAAATAAATTGCGCCCATTCAAACGTAAAATTGATAGTTGAATTTCGTAATTGAATTGATTTGCATACGCAATTTATGTTTAACGTTTACGTTTCATATAAATAATATTGTAGTTCATTCGAATTGATATTATTAAACTTATTTTAAACTAGCGGCCGCCTACGACTTCGTACGCGTGGATCCCGTTTTACCCCCTTAGGGGTGGAGTCCTTTCTTAGCGGATGCCTACGTCATAACATCTACCTGCATGCCAAATTTCAGCCCGATCCGTCCAGTGGTTTGGGCTGTGCGTTGATAGATCACCATGTCAGTCAGTCAGTCAGTCGCCTTTGAGTTATATAATAGTTAGATTTGCTCACGGCTGCTGACAATAACTTTGTGATTGTGTTCTAATTATTTGAACAGAGCACTAAACATTAAAAATACTTATAAATCTAGGCCCTTCAACAAAATAAAAAGTTAGTGTAAAAAAAAGAATGAATTAAAATGCACAGGTTCAATCCTGGTAATAGAACGTTTTCTCTGTTATTAATTGCAAAATAATAATGACGGTTTAATTTTATTTTCAATCTATAATATATAAAGCTCGATTCCTACTCATTTATTAATATAAAATTAACAAGTTGTGGAAAACGAAGATTATTGTTGTTACATTTCTGAGATAAATCGACATCATCATTATTACAAATTATATCTGTTAAATAACTCTTAATAATCCATCCAAAATATTCCATAAATTTTCCATTAAACATTTCAAGCAACTCATTAAAGCATCGAGTTTGATTCCAATCGGCAAGCTGTCGGAATAATTCCACGTTTCCTTTTGGAAAAAGAGGGAAAACATAAAATGAGATTATAATGTCTTCATTAGGATGAGAGGTGAATTAAAAACCGGCCAAGCGCGAGTCGGATTCGCGCACTGACGGTTCCGTACAAATTGGAAGGTGTTTTAATTTAGTTAAGGTTTTGAAATCATTGGGGGAGGCCTATGTTCAGCAGTGGACGTCCTATGGCTGAAATGATGATGATGGTTTTCCGGCAAAGAAATCACTTTGTTGCTTGGGTTTTAGCGGACAATAGAAATACCTACATCATCTGTGAATCAAATATCCACATATACAGCCTGGTAACAGACAGACTGTCTGAGTCTTAGTAATAGAATCCGTTTTCACACATTTGGTACGGAACCCTAAAAACCGGGTAAATACGGGTCTCTCTTCGAATAAGGGTTCTATGTGTTCAAGGGTCTGGAGGGACGCAGGTATTGGCTGAATATAACACTGTAGCCAATTAATATGATAATTCCTAAGTATTATTACGGGACTATTCCCACCTCTCGTTCCCACCGCTGCAAGGATCTACAGCTTGACCGCCGATAAAAACCCAACCAGTGAAGGTCAAGTTTTTCACGGAAGAAAGTTAAACTGTCATTGGACCCGCAACGACATAAGTCAGAAGAACACAGGAGGCATCACACTCATCATCATCTTCATCTCAGCCATAGGACGTCCACTGCTGAACATATGCCTCCCCCAATGCTTTCCATGTTGCCCGGTTGGTAGCGGCCTGCGTCCAGCGCTTTCCGTTTCAAGGTAGCACTTTATGATGTCGTCGGTCCACCTTGTGGGTGGACGTGTCAAGCTGCGTTTTCCGGCACGCGGCCTCCACTCCAGAACTTTGCTGACCCATCGGCAGTCAGTTCTGCGTACTATGTGCTCTATCCATTACCACTTCAGCTTGCTAATCCGTCGGGCTATGTCAGCGACTTCAGTTCGTTTACGGATCTCCTCATTTCTGATTCGATCTCGTAAAATCAATAATTGTCACTAAGAAGCAATCATTTATCTCTGCTTCTACGGAACCATAATAAGACATCCACTCTTTCATTAGAATGAGTGGCGAATAAAATTACCGACATTGAGATAGGTCTGCACCCAGAACCGTTCATTTGCCAGATGGCGCTCTTAATATCTTTTCAATAAGGCGAACTTTTGTATAATTCTTTGTTTATTTAAACTACAAATGACTAGATAACCTTATTTAATGTAATGATCATGAAAAAAGACATGTCGTAGGGATAATCATAGTGTATTTATTTAATCAGAAGAAGAGATCTAGCTACCTACAGAGATAACTATGAAATTCGCAAGTAATTCTAGGAATTCTAAATGGTCGCATGAGAGAGGTATTACTGATTTATGAAACAAACAATAATAAACTCTTCAGCTTTATAATATTACAAAATAAGTAAATATACCTTCTTCAGATAACTGCTCCTGAATCAATAATGTACCTACTACTACTGATATTCCTATTTATTTATATTAACCGGCAGACAGTGGTGACTGAGTTTGTTGCGGCGCTTCTTCTCAGCACTTGCCAAATGTTGGTCTCGAAGCGCTGGTAGGGTAAAAAGATTATGAGACATGTAGAGGCTCCTTAAGAGCAAAATATTTGACGATTTGTAAGTACTATTATATAAGTAGTTATTTGTTAATGTTTAGTTGTTTACTATAATAAATTAGTCGATACAAATAAAGAAATTTTGACTTTTACTTCGGTTACACTATAACTTAAGAGACCGCAGTAATATCTCAAGTCCGATAATAGCCACTACCCTTAAAGCACGACTATCAATTTGAGCGTCTCAACGAGATGCAGAAGCCCCTAGATTTCCCTATGGATTGAGTCAAATTACACTGTAGGTATCCAACGACTACACTATAGGAAACGATGTCATTGGTAGATTTAAGCCAATGTAAGTTGTATTGCAATATCCAGCTGGGGTAGGATGCGCGCCGTGATAAAATCTTATCGATGATTTTACGACAAATGTATACATATAGGCTTATCGCGTAAAATCGATAAAAAGGCAGTTTGCCAAAGAACCAATAACAGAATAGATAAACATCGCTTTGATTACATATACCTACCGTTTGAAATTTGAATTACAAATTAGAACGGATCAGTTTTTGCGAGACACTGCAAACGGGACATCCGGGTGAACACTACAATGTCATGTAAAAAACAAAAGTGATCCTGCAAAAAACGGGATATCTCCGTGGGAACAAGCCCTAAGGTTGCTAAATATTTTGGGCGTCAGCTTGGGTAGGTACATTTGCATAATTTCAGCTACAGTACACTGTACTTTTGAAAATGGGTCAAGTTCAAACCGTAAGATTTGACTGACCATATTTAAAATTCCACTTGAGACACACCAAACTAAACAAAACATTTAAAAATGGAAAAAAATCTATAAGTCGACATAATTTGAAAGTTATTTGTTACTTATTCCTTGAAAGGCCGCTGCCAATCGGTCATTGTGGCAGTCATTGGGGGAGGCTTATGTTCAGCAGTGGACGTCCTATGGCTGAAATGATGATGATTCTTTGAAAGAAGCTTTCAATTGACATAAGATGAAATTATATCATTTACATTTTACTATACTGCCTTCTTGTTTATAGCGCTAATTCACACGTACTTTCCAAATAAAAAGATTGCGACACGCCACTTCAAACCAACCGCAAGCTGTAGTAACCACGGACTTACACTCTAGCGTGTTATCAAAGTGTTTAAGTGTCATAAAAATGCTTTAAAATAATTTTCAAGAAAATTTTGTGTAAGTAAATAATTTAACCGTTACTTAATTTACCTCTGAACCATAAACGGGCTCAAGTTTCTTGACTTCCATTGTCTCTGGCACTAGATTCAATATTTACGTCCGTTAAATGTTTAAGCAGTTTAAGGCTGAATTGCACCACCTTATTTTAACCGTAACATTAACAATAACCGGTGCTTTTTGTATGGAGTTTGACAGAATTTTGACGTTTGTCAAAGTTAAAGTAAGATGGTGTAACTCAGCCTTAGGCGTCCTGAACTAACATGGAAGCACTAATTGATTTTGGGGATAAGGCAAACAAACGCTATAGACTGAGACGAACTAGTACTTGTCAGGAAAACCTAACTACCTATTTTCTAAAATATCTAAATATATACGAGTATATAACTCAAAGGTGACTGACTGACTGACTGACATTGTGATCTATCAACGCACAGCCCAAACCACTGGACGGATCGGGCTGAAATTTGGCATGCCGGTAGATGTTATGACGTAGGCATCCGCTAAGAAAGGATTTTACGTAACTCCACCCCTAACGGGGTAAAACGGGATCCACGCGTACGAAGTCGCGGGCGGCCGCTACTAGTTTAATATAAAATAAATCTTTTGGCTCTATCAAGTTCGTTCGTTAGTTCGTTTCGGTCGATTGACGTTCCACTGCTGGACAAAGGCCTCCCCCAAGGAATTGCCTCCAAGGGCCTGCACTGCCCGCATCCAGGTACTTCCCGAGACCTTCACCAGATCGTATATCAGAGAGATCATCACCATCATCATCGAATCATTTACTAGCCGTCTCAACAGGATCATGATTCTAATAATTATTAACTAGAAGCCACGATAGTCGAACAGTGAAGGGGTCGAACTCGTGATTCGAAGAACGCGGTTTCGAATCCCGTCGCCGCTCGACTATTGTGGAGGCCACTCGTGACACAGGCATATTTAGCCTAGTACGAGGGCCTAACGGGACTATTATAGTCTATCCAATATAGCTTGATTAGAATGACGGCTGTCAAACGAATGTGACTAGTGCTGGGTATGTTTCGTACGGTTCACATAGATGTATCGATAAGTTTTCAAAAAAATGATATTAATAAATGCACTCAATTTTTCTTCATATCTTTATTCATAAAAATGACAATTATGATTTAAATTTAAAGACAGTAAAATTTAAAATTCATGTCAAGGGTGTACAACCTAAGTTGTAGTCATTATCATCAGTGTTCTTCAGTAGTTTTTTACTCTCGCTAGAGGGCGGTGGGCATCTCTTCTAGAGCAACGGTGCTATGAATACCCAAAAAATTACCGGTGATTGATTTCCGATGTTTGATTATTTAAGAATGAAATGTTTTTTGGTTTTTAATAGTGAACATTTAGAAAAACGTAATAAGATGACTTAAATATGTTAAAAAATGAGTTAGAAAAAAAATTTGTAAAATATGTTAAAAAAATAGTTTTATTTTAATATGACATTTGTCGATATGTCCCAACACTAACATTTTTGTAACTCGAGATAACCTTGTAGAGACGTCGTTAATACTCTAGCTTGATTTTTATAATTTCGAATTACTACTTATTGGTGTAATTTAACGCTGCATTTACACGAAATTAACATTTTTATTGGAAGCACTGTCGTCGAAAATATTGTTTGTAGGTCAGACGTGAATTATTTCTTGTCCGCCAATATTTAGCTCTCATTGATCGCTACTACAAAGTTATGTCGTTACTTTTGATGGCAGCTGTCATTCTAATCAAGCTATATTGGATAGACTATAGTAATTTGTGCAAATAAATTACTGATATTCTATTAAAAAAATACCTGAGGAAAATGGATGATTGTCCCTGTGAAATATATTTTTCTGAAATAACGTTTATTAGATCTGTCTTACTAGAATTTATACTGATTCTTTTGACAAGTCCGTAGTTTCAGAGATAAAACAAATCAAAGTTGGTATTACAAAGCAAACTTAATCTCCGAATCAATGTCTCTAGTTTTTTCATCAAATCTTTCTTATTACATTTTTCTGGACCCTCCCTTCAGACAATAAAACCCTCTTGAGTTGAAGGACCCTTATCCCCACTTTTACTCTTGGAGAGGTGAATCAAATTTCAATAATTCATTAGCTAAAGTGATTGGCGTATAATATAGATAATGGAAAAGAAGGATTGTTATAATAATATCAAAACAGTTATTTGGAATGACGAATTTGTAAAGAATTTCAAGGTTAGAAATTTCTACGGAATGTCCCCGAGAAATCCAAGAAATAAGAAAAGGCGAATCGTTGTAATAATAAAAAAAAAATCGGAAAAGACGAATATTTTTAACGAATTACAAGGTTGAAAATTTTTATAAATGTCCTTGAAAAATATTACTCAAGTAAAACTAATAAAGCTTTTACCCTTGTAACTAAGGTAAGTAGGTATATTGGTAAATAGTTTGGCACATTAGGTAATTGTAATAAGATACAATTTCGCAACTAAAGTGTACAGCAGACTTATTTAAATTATTCAACAAGTTTTTTTTACTATTTTAGAACATGATGCCACAATTCTAACCCGTATTTTTAGTCTATTTTCAAATACAATTTACAAAGAGTTCCACGAAATGTTTAATCCTAAATATTGTAATTTGATCTACCCACATAAAACACAATATTTATTTATTCAATATTTTTAAAAGGCCTAAAATACAAAACCATTTATTTTCTATTGTCACAAAACTAATGCCCGTATTCACAAACTAGCTTGCTTAGGTGAAGCAGCAAATCGAACGCACAACGTTGAATAGAGCTCTGTGAATAGCTCGTGTGTCACCCTGCAGTGTTTCCACGCGCACTGTGAGACCTCATAGTAATGTTTGTGAATACGGGCGTAAAACATTATAGCCTTAACGAAGCAAAGCTTTTGGAGTATGGTGTTTCCAGATGCAAAAAATAACTTGCAACAGATTCTAAGATACAAATCTTCAATAGATTTGAAAATCTGATTTGAAAAATTAAGAAGTCTTTTGTTATTTTGAATTAAAATTGACGAAACTTTTCATTCATAAGTCTTTCATTAAAAAAAATCTGAAACATTATTGACAGAATTGAAGCGGTCACTGAAAATCAGAGCTTAAAAGCTTTTCATTACGAAGCTTTCAAATTGATTTTAACTTTGGTTTAGAGATAAGCACTCAAAGAAAGAATATAACAGATTATTTTTAAAGCTACTTACTTAACTTCTTAATGAATACAGCAAAGCTAGTATTTTTAATCTTGTCTTTGTGTAGTCCTATCTAAAGATCACAATTTTGTATTTATATAGTAACTAATTGAAAGCCACCATAGCCGAACGGTGAAGGGGACGGACTGGCCGACTGGAGATCCGAGGAACGCGGGTTCAAAACTTTTATTTAGACATTAGTCAAAGAAAAAAATCTGAACAAAAATTCGACAAGCTTAACAAAAATATTTCAACATATTTTTCCTGAAGGTTCCCTTGGTTTGGTAATAATTGGCATAATATCAGGTGGAATTTAAATTACAAATCTGATTATTTCAGCCAATTTTTCTCTTGACTTGTTTGTGTAGGATATATATTTTAACGACGTTACTCAATATTGGGAAAAATGCCAACATCGATATTACGAAACGAACGAATATTAACAGTTGTAGGTACATACATTGCCTTGGATGCCGGGTGCGTTTATTTATTTTCTATTCAATCTCAAATACTTAAAATGTAGGTCATTTTCGATGTATTTTCTTGCATACATTCCAAATAATATTATGTATGTAGCCCTTGCCCTAGCAATACCGACTTTAGTGACACATATTAACGAATGCTGCTGAGAAGAAGAAAATTAGAACAAACGAAAGAAAGTAAATTAGAATCTTGAAAGCTATGATAATAAATAGTATAATCATGCTATCAATTTGAAATAAATCATAATAAAGTGAGCTTCAAAAGTGTTTAGAAATGACGTCACAGTTTATGACGCTTGTTTACCCGCTCATGTTCACAAACATTGGAAAGCCCGTGATTTTCAATATCATTTTCCCATAAAAAATAAGTATTACGACACGTATCGCCTATCCTTTGTCATTTACCATACACCAAGCAACATAATTATTATGTAGTCTAATCACCCTCTCATTAACGAAGTTGGAAACTCGAGCTCGCGTTCAAAGCCTGAGGTAAAGACGCGAATGACGGGTAGATTCTAATGTAGATAGCAGTCGCAGTTACTGTTCGAAGTTGGGCAATTCAGGAAGTTGCTACGTGTAGGTATAAGATGTTCGTTAACCTCTATGTGTTTTTTTATCCACAACGAGGAAGCTCTTGGCCTGTATCTAGCGAAAATGTGGAAGAAACAGTGTGTTACAATATACTACGAAGTAGCATGTAGCCCCACCAGCATAGATGACAAAATATAATCGTATCGTTAACCTAACGATAAATCTATATCGTTTCATTTACGATATTATACACTGGTCATCACAAAAATCGGCCCACCTATGTTTTACAGAAAAACTCGTTTCTACTGACACAATCATGGTACCCCAACAATATGGGTGTTATTTGAAAGCCCAATAAATATCCTTAAAGAAAAACACATTTAATTTCCTAATAAACGATTAACATATACAATAAATGTGACTTGAAAAACTTGAAAAAAGACCTCACTTTGGGCTCACCTCTGGGATCAATTAGACCAATTTTTATGGTTATAAAACCAAATAATGATCTCACGTGTCCTCTTTAACAGATGGATAGCGACTAATCCCAACTTAACAGTTTTATAGCCATAAAAGTTGGCTCAAGCGTAACTACCTATTTTTTGAAGAAGTGACTCTGGATTCTTCTACAGACACATTTTTGGGGTAAAAACCTTTCCTTTAATGAAATGAAGTTTAGAACTAGGCTTTTAAATGGTAATATAGTATAGTAATATTGGTGGGAAGTGGGGATGCATACGTTTGAAAGTGCTTGTCGCGGGTGGGTCGATTTTTATGATGACCAGTGTAACTACGAGTTTGTGTGAGTCATCATAAATTTATAAATTAATAACACTCTTTCTCTTTTTATGTGTAGCGAACACAATTCCAACTAATATTATAAATGCGTGAGTTTGTGAGCATGGATATTTATGTCAATAAAGATGTTTATAACTTTTTCATACAAAAGCCACCTAACGGATTTTAATAAAACTTTATACCTAGTATTGTATTGTAACTGTTAATACGCCATCAGAATAACTTAATTGTGGCAATTATTTACTGATTTCACGCATGCGAAGCCGCGGGCAAAAGCTTGTTTAAAATATTCTTTCTTTCAAGTTATCTTTTAACTAAATTGCCAAGTCAACGATACGTCGTTATTTATTAACATTTCCCGATAAATCGCCTTTCGCCGAACTTCGCAAACTGCCTGCTACATATTTATTTGCCGAATGCTCAGAGCTCTGACTTTGTCGTTTGTTTGTTTCGTGTAAACTGTAAACACACACTGTTTGAAGTACTAGTCTCGATTCTGATTAGGTATTTGTGAGATTGTCAGCAAATATACGAATATAGAGTTCATGGTAGATCTATGATCTTTGGGTTCACGGTCGGTTGCGTTTGTTTGGACAAGTCAGGTTTGCTAAATATACTGGACAGCATGCCAAGCTATTGATTTCACAAAAAGGTTACGGAGACATCAAAGATAGGAATTTTTCTCTAGTTTTAGTTTTTCTTAGCATGTTTTGTCACAAAATTAATACGAAAGGAAACATTTAAAAACACTGCTACTAGGCAGTATTTTTCCAATATGGCGGCGCGAGCGGCAACCATACGAGGTCGCAAAGTTGAAATTCAAAAGAGCACATCGAAGTATACCAATTTTCGTTACTCCCGGAAAACTTTCCAGGTACCAAATGACTGGACTATTAGGCCCAGAACAGACGGTGAAACGCAACTGCAACGAAACTGCAACTGCTAGTTACTTTTGAGTTGCATCTAAGTTTCTGCCATAGCGTCCGTTGAGAGACCACACATGACGCGACCAGTTTGAAACTTTCAGTTTCAGTTTCATTTATCAGAATCATCAGAAAGTTGCAGTTTCGTTGCAATTGCGTTTCACCGTCTGTTCTGGGCCTTAGGCGTTATTAATTTGCAACAAAAAATAATGTGAAGCCGAAGCCCAGAGGTAGAGCATCATTAGGCGCTAGTGCTACCCGAATCACTGTGACCTTTGATAGTTTTGGAGTTATGTTTTTTTGGGACACCCTGTATAGTCTGATGAGCTACCATCTGTACTGTATCGTTTTAACTAAAGGAGGACAGCTGAGTTTTTTTTATTTTAATTTTGAATTAAATAGAATTTTCACAACGATCAGTCTTTAATGTTCTTACACACGTCATAATGTAAACTTTAACTGCTCCGTGACAAAGTATTGCACGATTATTTAATTAGAACCAAAATTTTATTAGCAAAATCATTGAATAAGAACAAAAATTGCCTTGCCATAGAAACTTCGAGCAGGTAACTAACTTTAAAAGAACACACTTTTCTAATGTATCTTTTAGTTTTGTTGATTCATGATGGTTTGTTATAATGCAACCCTTGAGAGTTTTTGTCACTCGTCAAAAAACTACGTTATTTAACAATATTGAGCTGTCCAAGCAAGGTACTCTGTCACTATTAGTTACAAAAGCTATGATGTTTATTTAACTAAGCAGTCCAATCAAGGTACTCTGTCACTATTAGTTAAACCACTTCAGTAACCAGCTCTGCTGCTCAGGTTTGTAACCATAAATTACAATTAAGGTAGGTATTGTGGCAATTGCTTAACAATTGCCAAGTGGCATACCAATAACTTAAGTGCCAGCTTAGCTCAGAATTATGGGCTGTCAAGATCGAATGACCCGCTTGGCAGACGGACATTACATACAAATACATATAAACTTGTACTGTGATTTACTTAGCCTGAGTTGCACCACCTAATTTTGACCGTAACTTTAACGATAACCGGTGCTTTTTGTATGGGATTTGACAGATTTTTGACGTTTGTCAAAGTTAAAGTAAGATGGTGCAAGCCAGCCTTAGAGGCCAGAACCGGTGCAAAAGCGCTTCTTTTTATGTGGCACCATGCAGAAAATAATATGAGTTGATTCTTCTCAGAACTGGCCCATTTATTGTCCCAAAGCAGTGGTAGGGTTAATATTTTGGGACGTATAAAAGTGCTTTTTAAAAGCTGACTTGCAAAAATAAATTGAGTTTTTGAGTTTTGATTGACTTTTTATATTGAATTGAAGCGACTATTTTTACGGCATCCTGTGTTTTGCAAATACAGTTCGTGTCAAGTAACATGCATTAACAATAAGCTTAACCACTAACTAGTGACTAACCAAAGCCGAGCAGAAAATTTTGCCTTCGATGAGAATCGAACCTGGGACCTTTGGGTCTGAAACAGGCAGTCTTACCACTAGACCACAGAGGCTTATACTCATGCATGTTCACGAATAATCCAAAAATACTACCCTTTAATATTCAACTTAGCACGAATTTTAAAAAATTAAACAACACAGCTAAACGACGGTTCACTTTCCCTCTAAAAACTTCCACTTTTTTCACAAAAAGCACGACCTCTACACGAACTTTGTTCAAACGCGTTCGTGTATTTTGTAGACAATACATCCAAGTCTAAAGTTCAAAAGCTCGGAGCGTCGAAGTCTAGGTTAATACCTAAAGCTTTTAAGCTTATTGCTTCTTGAGCTTTCTCAACAATTTAAGAGGTCCAGGTATTTTTAAGAAACGTGCGTTTGATTCTGAAAGTTATGTGGACAGACAAGTTTGAAATTAGGACACTTTTAAATTTAGAAAATATTAATAATATCGTCCAAAGTATGTAGTAGGTTTATGCTTAATTCATCAATTATGTGTCTGGTCTTATTAAATCTTTGGTGATTTTAATGAAATATAGCCTTTTAGCCAGAACGCTTAAAACTTAATAGAGAGGTCCCAAAACAATTATCTAGATAGAACTAGTAATTAAATTAACATCTGGACTGAGAGTTTCAAATTTGAATCTAGGTACGAATTATTAACCTAAAACAGACCTAAAATAAGATAATAATAAATAAGAGGTTAAACAAATAATGAAGGCCAACTGAAATAATTCTAAAAGTCGTTATATATAACACAGAAATGATTCCCAATGGACGACAAAAGCCCAATGGTGTCGGTGTCAGTGTCTCAATTTCAGAATTGCCAGTAATTGCCCGTCGTCGCTAGACTGTTGTGGTGAACGTACCTACTCGTAACACAAGTATTACACAGGGTGGAATTTTGTAATGCCACCTTAAGGGAAAGTACTCTTAATACTGTAGATAGAAAATTTTACTCAAAAGAAAACATTCCTTTATGTTTTAAAATAAATAGAACTGCATTCAAAGATGTCCAAAAATTTGCTTGCTATACACGGGAATCGAACCAACTAAAAATGTTAAAAATGACATCCTGTATTTTTATTACATAAGTCGTTAGGGTTAAGGATAAGGATGAAATCTCTCAAACAAAGTTGATAAATCAAATGAAAAGAAAACCATGAAATCTTAATTAGATATTGTAATTATTTACAGAAAATTGTAATGGTATGTTGGTTTTTCGAAAAGTTTTCGAAAATCTGAATGCAGTTCTCTTTCTTTTCAAAAATAAAATAATGTTTTCTTTGAGTAAAAGGATAGTGCCAGGGTCTGGACCAAGTGTTGCCCAGAATCAACCCATAGTGCATTTTGTTCCTCAGGCCTATACTAATGTGTAAACCGAAGCGCACTGAAATCTATCCCTGGAGTTAAGAGAAAAAAAGAGTTTTGTTTTGAATTATTTACATACAAAATATCATTGATGTATACGTACTACGCATCAGATTTCGCGATTGTGGCATTAAATAACACTCGCTATGTTGAACTTAACCATATTGCATCCGTACACGTTACTTTAGTGCGATTTAGACATTCTTTAAAACGATCTAGCGCTGTTTTAATTGTTTAGTAAGTTGACAGAAATTCATTATTTCCAAAATGAAACAAGAAGTTTTAGTTCTCTATCCTTGCAAAAAGTCAATTTATTTGTGTATTAGAATCGATTATTAAAGTTATTGTAAGCTAAAACTTCTTGCTCCATTTTGGAAATAATTAATTTCTGTCAACTAACCAAACTAATGCAACAGCGCTTGATCGCTTATAAAGAATGTCGAAGTCGTACTAAAGTAACGTGTACGGATGCAATATGGTTAAGTTCAACATATGCGAGTGTTATTTAATGCCAAAATCGCGAAATCTTATGCGTAGTTCGTATACATCGATGATATTTTGTATGTAAATAATTCAAAACAAAACTCTTTTTTTCTCTTAACTCCAGGGATAGATTTCAGTGCGCTCCGGTTTACAAATTAGTATTGGCCTGTGGAACAAAATGCACTATGGTTTGACTCTGGGCAGCACTTGGTCCAACTTCCATACATGGATTGGCACTGTCCTTTTCTATCTACAGTATTAAGGGTACTTTCCCTACAGGTGACATTATAAAATTCCACCCTGTATTTAGCTTAGCTCAAGAGGTTAAAGAATTTTTTAATACCTAATAAATTACATCAATAAAATTGAGTACTAATTAAGTATTGATAAACAAATTAAAGGACGAACATGATGTAACATTCCAAGTAAATACCATCGGGGTCTATCTGAATAATACGGATGCCTGTGGATCTAATGCAAAAATGCCTGACCCAATATTTCGCTGGGAATGAGGGTAATGCCTTATTTTCTCTATTCTCCGAACGAATATTGTCTTTTATTCGTAGTGTGTTCGCGTAAATAGGAGTAAAGAGAATACACTGCCTACATTGCCTGGTAAGAATTTTCCGACGAATCAAAATCTATATTTATTCTCTATAGCACCAATAGTACTTACATTTATTGCAAATCAAATGATGACCAACATACGGTAACAAAACAATACAAATAACTGTTTAAACATAACAAAATAATTATAATAGAATGCAAACAATGATCAAAGGCAAACTTACATGGACTTAATTATGTCAAAATTGTAGTGTAAACAAGTGTGTTGACATTTTAAACTTTAATATTTTAATGCGTAATATCATCAACAACACACCGATTTTTCCCAAAGGTCAGACGTGTTTGTTTTTGATTTAAGTCAGCCCTTTGATGTGTCAAGCTTGACTGCAAAGAAAACGGGGTACCCCAGGGCGCAGTTTTGGGCTCGGTTGAATAACGTTTTATTATTAAATTAGGAGTGCTGTTTATATTATGTGCTTTAAGCTTGATTAATTCTTGCGTTGTCAAGGAAAATGGGGTATTGGGGGAGATGTTTTCCTACTTCACCCACAGAAAAAGTAAATGTAATAGGCTCGCTATGCTTGATTTCGTTTTGTACGGATTGTGACAAACACGCTTCCGTAAGTCTATAAGAATATATCCATAAAATATAACACTGTGTGAGATACAATTCTTATTGTTATAGACATAGAATTTATAAGAAGTACAATCTTTTAATTTACTTTCTATTTGGAAATATTTCAATATTGAAGTAGTCATGAAATAAGTGATATAGAAGTCTATTTTCTGCTTTCTGCTGATAGTAATAAAGGTATTCTAAGTTTAAGGCAATATGGCGATATAAATTCTTTGACCTTCTCCATACTGTTCTTCTAAAGTTGTTTCTAGATCTAGAATTTTCCACGCGCAGATAGTTGCTATGAGAAGTAGACATCTGTGAAGAAAGGGAGAATTTTCCAATATTAATCAAGCACTGAAACTGGGGTAGAAATCTTATAGCGATCGAAGCCACATGCTAAATTCAGTTCAATATAAAAACATGATCAAAACTTCCGTAAATTCAAGTTCAATACCTTCCAAGTACAACAAAATCTGTAGTTTAATAGGTACTTTCCTGGTACAAAAACGGAAAAAGTTAAATCAGAATGCCTACCTACCCTCACATTTGGAGATCCCCAAGCAATTTGCCGGTTCGCAGCGTCCGAGGCTTCCCAGCTCGAGAGGGTCATCCGTCATAATCAGCTCCATTCGGGAAAACTTGCCTAGACTCAAATTAGGATTGATTCTAGCTCGGAATATGTTTTTGCCTAATCTTAATCGGAATGGATGGAGTGAATAAGTTGGTGTAATTTTGGAAGAAATTATTTACTTACTAGCTGTGCCCGCGACTTCGTACGCGTGAAAACCCGTTTTCGCAACATTTTTAATTTTTGCTCTGCACCTATTACTCGTAGCGTGATGGTATATAGCATTCCTTCCTCGATAAATGGGCTATCTAACATTGAAATATTTTTTCAAATCGGACCGGTAGTTCCTGAGATTAGCGCGTTCAAGTAAAGAAACAAACAAACAAACTCTTTAGCTTTATAATATTAAGTATAGATTTACAAAACAGAAGTACCTACAAGTTGTATAAGCAGTCAGTCTGATTGAGCCATGTTTAAAGGCTATGGTTCTTTTAAGTGTGGCATTAGATTGAACAAATCCATAAAGTAATTTAATTTAAATTAATTAATTTGATGTAAATTACGTCAAAGTTTCATCAAAAGTAGTTCTTACTTGTGCCTCTTCTTAGTTTGGAGTAATAGAAGCAAAATTATGCATGCATTGTCGAAATAAATATTGCATAATTTATTTTGTTTACTTACTAACTATTGGTGGAAACAGTTTGGTAGAGCTAAAATGCATCTTTACAACTCTAGGGTTGATTTAAAGCGAACTCAAGAGCATAACAATTCAAGAATAAAATATTAAGATTAACCAAATTCTTAAAAGTGATGACTGTTGGGTGACGGCCTTTCTCAGAAATTCCTACCTAAAATCAAGATGTTATTTTAGTGACGACGAGTTCCCAGAAGGAATTCACAAAAGGCGCCTTTTTCTCAAAATAATGATTAAAATTCCTGAGAATTACGAAAATTTTGAATCGAGTAAAATTCAAATTACAACTTGAATATGGAAAAACAATATTTAAATAACAATTTAGTACCGAAAATCTCAGTTTATGTTTTCATTGGTACTCGTAATATTATCATTGTACATTTTTATTGAATACTTTTACTCTGCAAGGTTATCTATACATTTCTGGATATTAATAAGTAATTTTAGAAATTAAAAATTTGTTCTATGAATCTTCTCAATTCTATATTATTAGCTATTTAGCATGCCAAAGTTTAATAACTTTTTGTGAAAATAAAACACCTAACGCATCAATTTCGTCTTCGTCACCTTTTTGTAACACTACCTTCTAACAGTTTCTTGAAATTGAATAAAGAAACATTGATCTCCAAAAGCCATGGTCCCTGAATAACCCTTATCTTAATGACGGCCATCAGTCACTCCTGGAGCGTCACTCCATCCATCTTGCTGGACCACCGCTGGATTATGATCAACGAGCTGGGATCTTGACTGATCTGAGGCGATGGCGCGGAAAATTGCGATGTTAGAAGTGTAAGAAGGAGATTAACCATTTAAAGCTTTTTGGAGACATTTTTTGATTATGAAAATTTGTATGTATATTCCTCCCGTGTCCCCACGACAGTTTGGAGGGATCCAGTAATGCAGGATTCCGAAAAACTGGACTGTCGTGTGAACACACAAGTGTTTGAAATTTGAATTCTGAATTCGAATGGATCAGTTTTTTGCGCTGCTTCTTCTCAGCGCTGGCCCATTTTTGTTAAAGTAGTCGTAGGGTTAATACTGGGACGTGTAAAAGTGCTTTAAGCCTACTTGCATAAATAAATGAGTTTTAGTTTTTATGAATTTTTGCGGGACACTGCAAACATGTTCTTATGAACGTTACTATTAATACATCCTACAAAAAACAGTAGGTACCTGCTGGATGTCTCTGTGGAAACCATTTATAGTTAAGGTATTATTGAAACGGATAGACATAATGGAATCAGACATGATGAATGAAAACAGGAAAACAAAACACAGTGATGGAAAAGAAGGGAAGTGATAGAGTGGTGATTCGTTTGGGGCGGTTGAAGGACAGCGGAAGGTTTATAACAATAATGAGGATTCTGCTGATAATTCATAACACTATAAGTTGTATGTTTTGAGCAAGGACTTCACATAAAATCTACTATTTTATCTACTTGCATGTTAGGGAAATGAAATAACATAATAAATACATATTCAGTGCTAAAATAAAAGGTACCATAATTTGAATGGAAACATTTCTATTTTCTTTTTAAACGGTACTAATAATTAGTTTATAAATTCGGGAAAAGCACAGAGTCTGCAAAGTACACACAAAAACATTAATTTGCAACTAGAAAACAAAAATGCTCGTTGTGGTTAAACAAGAAAAAATCAGGCTTCGCGTAAATTACTTGTTAAACTAAACAAGGTGCCCATTGCCCCAGAAGCTTAGTGTCCAAAAAACAAGAAGTTAGATAGACATAAAAACAGTTCAAATATTTCTAAAAACGTTTTCTTAAGTCTTGTACCACACCGAAGAAGTCAAGGTTGACCTACAGTACGCTATTGTGGTCTAAATCTATCGATAGCTTCGTACCAACCATTAATCACTATTTGGGCTAGGGTGTACTCCAAATATGGATGATATCGATAGCCCAATCAATTTATGTCAAGGGGTATACTATTTTTTTATTCTTTTGTATTTTCCGCGAAATAGTGTGTTTATTTTAACTAGCTTTTGTGTGCTGCTTCGCCCGCAAAGTCAAAAAGACCAAACTTGACACGAGTTGTGTAATTTGGGCAACACCAAAATTCATTTAGCTTTTTTTTCATCGAAGATTAACACACAAACTTTTACATCTATACTTCTGTCATCATCATCATCATCATTTCAGCCACAGGACGTCCACTGCTGAACATAGGCCTCCCCCAATGACTTCCACATCGCACGGTTGGTAGCGGCCTGCATCCAGCGCCTTCCCGCTACCTTTATCACGTCGTCGCTATACTTCTGTACTACTATATTATAATCTGTACTACTATATTATAAACTAGCGGCCGCCCGCGACTTCGTACGCGTGGATCCCGTTTTACCACCTTCATCTATCTTACGCGGTTTAGATTTTTTCATACAAATGTTTTTTCCCGCTAACTCCCGTACCCGTGGGAATTTTGCAATATCCTGTTGTAGCTGAGCTTTAAGTTTACTAAGGTACCTGCATGCCAAATATCGAGCGTCTAACTTCAGCGGTTTAGATTTTTCATTCAAAAGGATTTTCCCGCTAATTCCCGTTCCCGTGGGAATTCTTAAGTATGCTATAACCTGCCCAGGAGTATGAAGAATAATTGTACCAAGTTTCGTTAAAATCCGTCAAGCAGTTATTGTTTCTGTTTGGAACATACAGACAGACAGACAGACAAAAATTTTACTGATTGCATTTTTGGCATCAGTATCGATCACTAATCACCCCTTGATAGTTATTTTGAAAATATATTTCATGTACAGAATTGACGTCTCTACAGATTTATTATAAGTAGGTATAGATATACATGGGAAAGTAACTCTGACTGTCTGTCTTGCTTTCACGCCTAAACCACTGAACCGATTTTGATGTTTGGCATAGAGATAGTTTGAGTCCCGGGAAAAGACATAGGATAATTTTTATCCCGGTTTTTGAAACAGGGATGCACGCGATAAAGTTTTTTATGACAGATAATATTCCACGCGGGCGAAGCCACGGGCGGAGAGCTAGTTTGTTAATAAGAGTAGGAAGAAAGTAGAAAAGGATAACATGATAATGATGATGAGCATCACTATTATTCACTATTCGAATCGAATGACGTAGCCCTGCGCCCTTTATGCAATTTTATCGCGCAATTTTGTCGATTTTACGCGATAAGCCCCTACATTTGTCGTCTAAAATCATCGATAAATTTCTATCACGGAGCGCATCCTAGCCCGGCTGTAGTATTCACCTTCAATACTCGTATAAAAGGGGCGGTAGAACTTTTCATTACGGCACTAAAATGTTTGATAAAAAGTTTTGATCCGGGCGAGGAAAAGCTCTTTCTAGCTCGGATTTACGCGGATTTTTACCTGAATATTTAAGGAGTAGTTTCTATTTTGCTTTGTTTGTTTCACACGGACTGACATTATTTTTTTCCTGCGTGTTTTAGTATTCTGCTATAAAGGGGGAAACTATAAGTGATCTCACTCGATTATTTCTAAACTATACAAGATATCGTAAAACTGGTTACTGATCATGAAAGTGCTTCACGAGCTCTTTCGAACGGTACCAATAATAGGTTACAAAATAAACTAGATGTATCCGAAAATTCAATGTTTCCAGCTTCCATACTAAATGTATGCCAGCCACACTTTTTGACATCTTGTATAATTTAGAAATAATCGAGTGAGACCACTTATCGTTTCCACCCTGACCCTGATAATAAACTTTGACAATCTTGCAATATAATAAGGCCAATGTCGACAGGGTCACACTATTCAGTTCAGGTAAAAAACCGACTTATTACTTTTTATGGCCTCAGTAATTTAAGTTAACCCATTAACCCATCTCTTAGGTAGGTATAGCAAAATAAATCACTGAAACAATTTAGATTTTTATCATATGTAATGTATGTTACGCTTTATGGCTGAAAAAGTCTTTTTGAACGGTAGTCGTGAGCATTTTCATAAGAACCAGCGCGTTGTGTTTTGTTTCTTCACTCCATGAGCATTAATCGGTCTTTGCGAGTTAATTACACAGTAAGCCCAGCAGCGGCTTGGTGTCGGCGGCTTTATTTCAAAAGAGTCATGTCGATGACTTATACTTTCTATGACTTTTGGCAACATGTGAAGGACTCTACACATCAAGCCCGCCGACAGCCCGGCGGCTTAGTGTCGGCAGCTATATAAGAATCATGTCTATGACTTATATTTTTAAGGACTTTTGACATGTTCGTAGTCGACTCATGTCGGCGGGTTGACGGGTTTGGTTTTTAGACTGCATTAGATAACTATACAAAAAGCTACTAGTAATTATTATGGCTATTAACGTGATGATAATTAATCTTTTACGCTCAAACTGCCTACAACGCTCCCTTCGGAGCATTCAGTTAATTGAAGCTTGAAATTAGTGAGCATTAAGCTCTGTGTCAATAGAGTTTGACAATTTCGTATTTTATGAGACGATTCGAAACTACTAAAGCAGAAATTAAACCACTTCCTCGTTCCAATATTATTTTAGTTGCCAATCAAATATAGTTTTATTCAAATCTCTAGGGACAGCAAATTTCGAGTCAACACGAACGTTTATTTCATCATACTTCGCTTCATTTTCCCATTCACTGCCCCGGCGAACTTTGTACCACCTATTTTTATCAAAAATAACATAGGATTGATAAATTAAAGTCTTTATCGAAGAAATAAATGTGAATTTATTAACACCAAACAATTACATGTACGGATCGTAGATCAGAGAGTAGAAAGGTGACAGAGCTGTCATAGACAAAATAAAAAAATAAAAATACGGTCAAGCGTGAGAAAAAAGGTTCAACACTCCCTCTACATTTAAGCCTTTCACAAAACAAAGATAACAAAAATCTATGTTAGTTACTTATGCATTAGTGTTATGTACCTCCACAATTACAAATTAAAACATTTTACAAACAAGTACATAACCAAATTATATTATTTTACTTTTGGAAAAGAGATTCAAAAGAGAACATACCAAGTTTAAGCCTTAAGAATTGAAACTTATCCTTTGACAATGCTTTTGTAAATAAATCTGCAAACTGATTATCAGTATTTACATACTTCAAAGTTATAATTCCTAAATGATATTTCTCTTTGATAAAGTGGTATCTAATGTCAATGTGCTTACAGCGTTTATGAAAGTTGATATTTTTAATTACGCTAATAGCACTTTGGTTGTCTAAGTGAATACATATAGAGTCCTGCGTATAAACATCTAGATCACACATTAATTGTCTCAACCACAGAGCTTCTTTAGTGGCAGCACAAGCCGCCATGAACTCGGCTTCGGTCGTTGAAAGAGCTACCGTTTGTTGCTTTTGACTGGACCATGTCACAGCCGCTCCGTTTTTCAAAAAGACATAACCGGTCACTGAGCGTCTTGTGTCGACGTCATTAGCATAATCGGCATCACTATAACCGGTGACTTCTGAACACTCTGGTGATCGGCTGTAGAACAAGCCATGCTGTTTCGTATCCTTCAGATACTTTAAGATTTTCTTGACAGCATTCCAGTGACTCTCATTGTAGCAATTAAGAAATCGACTTACCAGACTGACAGCATACATTATGTCTGGTCGACTCACTATAGCCAGGTGCATGAGGGAGCCCACCGCTTCTCTGAAGGGTATGTTCTTTTCAGGCTCACCGTCTTCCTTCTGCAACTTCACGTGCGGATCGACTGGTACGCTGTTGGGGTTGGCATTATACATATTAAATCTGTGCAGCAGTTGGTCTACATATTTAGTCTGATGTATAAATATGCCTTTGTCTGATTTCTCAATTTGCATTCCTACAAAGTTACTAGGTTTATCTAATATTTTCATTTCAAATATGGTCTGCAAATCATTTGTTATTGTTTTCAGTGTATTTTTATCTTTACAGAACAATAATCCATCGTCTACATACAGGCAAAGATAACACTTATTATTATTGATTTTAGCAACATATACACATTGATCAGCTGTGCATTGAGTAAAACCAAATTTCTTTAAAACAGAGTCAAATTTCTTATTCCAGCAACGTGGAGACTGTTTAAGACCATACAATGACTTGTTAAGTTTACATACCATCTTTTTATCACAGGACAGACCTTCAGGTGGACTCATGAATATGGTTTCTTCTAGCTCACCATAAAGGAAAGCAGTCTTCACATCAAGCTGGATGATTTCAAGATTGTCGTGCGCAGCCACTGACAACAATAAACGGATTGAGTCGTACCTCACGGTAGGAGCAAAAGTTTCTTTGAAATCAATCCCAGGGGTTTGTGAAAATCATTTTGCACAAAGCCTTGCCTTGAAACGTGGACCAGTTGGTTCATCTTTTAGTCTGAACACCCATTTGCATCCAACAACTTTTGCATTTGGTTCCTTCTCTACCAATGTCCATGTTTCATTTTTCTGGTGTGCATCTATCTCTTCATTTATAGCTTTTATCCAATTTTCTTTTTCTGTTGAACTAATAGCTTCTTTGTATGTTTCAGGAATGTATGCTGTAGAATCAACTGGAGTCTCTTCGTGTCTAGACAGGTAAGTATTTTCCTCTTCATCTTCGAGATTTTGTACCTTTCGTATGTTTCTGTTTCTAGGTCTCAATGTTATATTTCTGGTCTCCGGGGAACTGATACTTGTGTCTGGTAAGTACTCACTTTCTGAAGTAGACCTGTTCTCTGTTACTGTATCATATGAGTTTTCTGAATCTGTATCATCTGTATCACATTTTTCTGTTTCAGGTGTCGCTGTTGACAGCTCTACAGGAACAAAGTCTCTTTTCACACTGGATTCTATAAATACAGCATCCCTGCTTTTAATTACTCTTCTAGTATTAGGTATTATGAATCTGTAACCTTTTGTGTGTTCACAATATCCGATGAAAATCATCTTGTGTGCCTTTGGATCAAATTTCTTTCGTTTTTCTTTGGGTAAGTGCACCATAGCTTCACAGCCGAAAATCCTCATGTGATTGACTGTTGGCTTCAGACCGGACCACATCTCTTCTGGAGTTTTGAACGATAGGGACTTAGTTGGAGAACGATTTATGACGTAGGCTGCAGTATGTATGGCATCAGCCCAGTACATTTTTGGCAAATTAGCGTTAAGCAGCATACATCTTGCCCTTTCGACAAGTGTCCGGTTCATTCGTTCTGCAGTTCCGTTTTGTTCCGGTGTGTAGGGTGTGGTTGTCTGGTGAATGATGCCAGCACTTTTCAGAAACTCTGAGAAATTTCCATTTACATATTCCAAGCCGTTGTCTGTGCGAAGAGTTTTTATACGAGCATCTAACTGGTTCTCAACTTCATTCTTGAACTCTTTGAACTTTTCAATGGCATCAGACTTGTTTCGGAGAAAGTAAACGAAGATTTTCTTCGAATAGTCATCAAGGAAAGTGATGAAGTATTTGGCACCACCAAGTGATTGTGTTTCCATAGGTCCGCAAATATCAGAGTGGACCAGCTCAAGAACCTTTGTAGCTTTGGAGCTCTCATGTTTAAAAGGTAGTCGTGTCTGTTTACCTTCTTTGCAAGTTAAACATGTCAACTTCTCTGGTTTTGCTGAGAGAACTACATCTTCAGTGTTGGATGTCATCTTCTTTAAACTGTAGAAGTTTAAGTGCCCCATCCGTTGATGCCATAAGTAATTATCTTGTTCTTCAACATCTGACATGCATGCATAGCCTTTTGGCATATTCAGCCGGTACATGTTGTTGATGAGACTTGCTGTGGCAACAATTTGGTTCTTGCTGTTTAAAATAGTGCAGCCAGTACTATTGAATTTCACTTGGCCACCACTTTTGAATATCTGGCTCACGGACAACAAATTGGTTGCCAGATCTGGGACATACAGTACATTGGTAAACAGTACTTTGTTTTCTTGTCCTTTATGATTGTAGACATCTAAGCTCACTTGTCCTGCACATGTTACAGTTAACAACTTATTATCTGCAGCTCTTATATTCTGAACACCGGGAACTGTTTGAGTCAGAAACAAGTTCTTGTGTTTTGTCATGTGAGCGGACGCACCGGAATCCACATACCATGCATCACCATAGTCTCTGGATGATGCCATGAACACAGCAGCATATGAAGACTTCGTAGACTTCTGTGCATTATTTGGTTTGGATTTGCACTCGGGACTCTTGTGTCCATATTTGTTACATGTGTAACATCTAGGTCCCTTAGATTCTTTCTTGTGAAACTTCTTAAAATTTCTGTTCACCGCAAATGCTTCAGTATTATTTTCAGATTGCCTTACATCTTGTAATAACTTTGCTTTTATAGCATCGGAAGTTATCTTCATGCCGGAGCTTTCGATAGCTATGATCATAGGCTGATAAGACTCAGGAAGACCAGAGAGCAGCAGTGTTCCGAGCCACTCATCATCCACCTTGAAGCCTATGTTCCGGAGCTTATGAGCTGTTGATATTATTTTGCTAACGTACTCTTCTACGCTTTGACATGCACTGAGTGAGGTGTTACACAGATCACGCAGTAAGCCGACTCGACGTGTTAGCCCAGAGTCATCGAAGACAGAAGACAGTTTGTCCCACACTTCTTTTGCAGTACTTGCTTCTTGAATGTGCACGTAGTTAATGGGGTCAACCAGAAGAATGATCTTTGTTTTAGCTTTTGTATCACGTTTTCTGTCCACAACTGCCGCTGAGTCAAAATTTTCGATGCAGTCCCATAGCTCTTCATGTTGCAGGTAAGTTTGGACTGCAAACCGCCAGGTTGCATAGTTTTCACGGCCAGTTAACTTTTCAATTAATGCCAGTGAATTATTTCCTGCCATTTTCGAGATTTTGCTCAGTTTGAAGACGAAAATTTGAAAAAAACAAAAGATACCCGCCGTGTTGTAGATTGTGTTCACATTCACTTTGTAATGTTCGCTTTATGTATTTCCACAAAAGTTTTTACACTGCTTCACTTTTAGGGCTTACTGGGCCCATAACCTGATAAATTAAAGTCTTTATCGAAGAAATAAATGTGAATTTATTAACACCAAACAATTACATGTACGGATCGTAGATCAGAGAGTAGAAAGGTGACAGAGCTGTCATAGACAAAATAAAAAAATAAAAATACGGTCAAGCGTGAGCCGCATGTAAAAGGCGCTAAATTTAAAAAAAAGGTTCTAATGGTGAAACAAGTTTTCAAATTGGTTCAGTAGTTTTCCTATTCAATACAAACGAACAATCAAATCTTTCCTCTTTTGTAATATTAATACAGATTCCAATAGCCTAAAATTAAAAGAGGTATCTGAAAGAGACTTCACAATAATTCAGCCTTGTTTTATACTATTACGTAATTTGTTTGGAATGCCCTACCAGCGTGTTCAGTAGGTTTGAAATCAAATCAAATAAAGTTAGAATTCAATAAGACTGACGTCCAGCCATTCTGGTCTAGTGCGTTGGATTGTATAAAGGTCGTGAATTCAAATCCCGTGAAGGGCAAACGTGAAGCGGGTATGAACTTAAAAAGCGGCAGAGCGCGAATTTCCAAAACCCTGTATAAAAATTCCAGAACAAAGGATAATAAATCGCAAAAAAAAGTTACACCAGTGGGTTTTGTGGGTCAAATTTGTCAATCCTAGAAATGAACTTAGATCTTTGAAAAAATAAATCTTACTCCTACAATTCACTAGTAACTGTCTAAGGGTATGCCGAGTCAAGTATTAAACAAAAGAAAACAGACTAAACTACATCATTCGGAAAGTTTACTTTGACACCGCGGGCTTGAGTCAAGACAGCGCCATCTAGTTTCAAAAAAGAGATTCACTTTTGTAGCAAAGAACGTCAAAGATGCGGCTCGAACTCTAACGCTAACCACAAAAATGTATTCAATAATTCGTTGCAATAACACAGAAAATACGTAGTGTGAAAATAATATTTATTTCAGAGCTAAAATTAAGTTTAATTATGAATCTGTTAAAAGCTTGTTTTTGAATCAAGTTCCTCAAACCAGGTACTTATAATTAGAACGTCGGCTTGTCTACCAACTTCCTTTGCAATTTGAAGTAACCGAGAAGAGTTTAACGTTTCAAGCACACTTTGATGTTGAAACCCTTTTGCGGTAAAAAACCGTTGATAAAATAAAAGTAGTTGGTATTTTTAGCAAAAATTTGAACAAAATGTTGTTAAAGGCGTGTCTGAATTGCTAAAACAATTTCTCATGCTTCAACAGATAAAAATGGCACGACTTCCAGAAAAATTATAAAGATTAATAGTCCAGTGATGCTGCAGAAATCTAGGCTTTAGGTTAGCTACAATATAGGGTAAGAAGTACCTTTAGCAAGCTCAATAGATACTTCGGATTTCCATTACTGATTTTATTGATGAACTAGCGGCCGTCCGCGACTTCGTACGCGTGGATCCCGTTTTACCCCCTTAAGGGAGGAGTTTCGTAAAATCCTTTCTTAGCGGATGCCTACGTCATAACATCTACCTGCAGTCCTGCATGCCAAATTTCAGCCCGATTCGTCCAGTGGTTTGGGAAGTGCGTTGATAGGACGTCCACTACTGAACATAGGCCTCCCCCAATGCTTTCCATGTTGATAGATTGGTAGCGGCCTGCGTCCAGCGCTTCCCTGCTACCTTTACGATGTCGTCGGTCCACCTTGTAGGTGGACGTCCCACGCTGCGTTTTCCGGTACGCGGCCTCCATTCCAGAACCTTTCTGCCCCATCGGCCGTCAGTTCTGCGTACTATGTGCTGCGTACTATCTGCCCATTGCCACTTCAGCTTGCTAATCCGTCGGGCTATGCCAGCGACTTTCGACTTCCGACAGCGAATTTCGAGAACTCCTTCTCGAAATTCGCTGTCAATCGTCGAATCCAACTCGGCTGGGCAGCGTTCGGGAAACTACGCAACATCTTTTCGTCCAAAATACCTCAATGCCTGAAAACTAGAGTGTACAACCAATGTGTGTTACCAGTGATAAGTTATGGCTCGGAAACGTGGCCTCTCACTATGGGCCATATACAGAAGCTCAAAGTTGCACAGCGTGCTATAGAGAGGGTTATGCTTGGTGTTTCTTTGCGAGATCGAATCAGAAATGAGTAGATCCGTAAACGAACCAAAGTCGCTGACATTGTAATGTTTTAATTTAAATCAATAAATACCTAAATCTATGAAAACTATTTCAATAACCTGAAAACATACACACTGTATTATTTAGAGCATTCAACGGACTCACGAGGAAACTAAAGTTATAAACTGTCCGAAAATAAACTGGAACTACAATTAACTGAAAATTCTAACCGTTTTGAACCGCCAATCGATGGGGTTTATTAATAAACCGCTTAAAGGGTTGTGGCGAGTGTTACGGGGGATGCGCATGGAGGTTAAAGGTGCTATTTTGTGGTGAAATGTTTAGTATGAGGGTAAACCACATAATATTATGAGGTAAAATTTTGCGTTCTAATAGTAGGTAGGTACCTTTACCCATCACTATCACTACATAAATCGGCCGTTTGGTGTAGTGGTTCGAAACGGACTTACTATTCCGGAGGTTGCGGGTTCGATTCCCGCACAGTACAAACATTTGTGTGCATGAACATAATTTTTTGTTTGTATTGGACTGGGTGTTTTCTATGTATAATATGTAGGTATGTATTTACAAAAAAAGAGTAAGTATTTAAGTATATTTATATCCGTTACGAACGAACGAACGAACGAACGATTATTATTTATTTAATTATAAAACAAAGTCGCTTTGCTGTCTGTCTGTCTCTATGTATACTTAGATCTTTAAAACTACGCAACGAATTTTGATGCGTTTTTTTTTTAGTCGATAGATTCAAGAGGAAGGTTTTTAAGTATAATACATTGTACCTACGAAGCAGGGGCGGGTCGCTAGTTAGTATTAAAATAATAACTGCGAAAGTAAATCTAACTGTCGGTCTGTCACGCTTAAAAAAATAATCATTTGGTATTGAGAGAGTTCGAGACCCTGGGAAAAAACTAAATAAATAGAAAAAGAGTATTAAATGTTTTTGAAAAAAAAAAAAAGGACATGCGCAGTTTCATGTATTTATGTTTATGTTTTTACATTTTATAATTTACTCTGACAAAACTCTTGCGTTCAAATGATAGAGTTTTACACAATAACGTTTGATCGCTATATTTGTAACTCATTTATGTAAGCTGTGAAATCAATTTAAATTAATTTTCATTTAAGAAACTAGCGGCCGTCCGCGATTTCGTACGCGTGGATCCCGTTTAACCCCTTAGGGATTTATTTTACAAAATCCCGTCTTAGTGAGCACCAACGTTCTAAAAGGAACCCCCATGCAAAATTGGAGACTCCTAGCACTTGTAGTTTCTAAGATTTCATGATGAGTGAGTCAGATAAACCGCCTCTGTGGTCTAGTGGTAAGACCACCTGCCTCAGTCGCAGAGGTCCCGGGTTCGATTCCCAGTGGGAGCAGATTTTTCTGTTCGGTTTGGTTGGTGGTAGGGCTTGTTCTAAGTCCGCCTGGCTAGCTACAACCATCTTAGGCAGTTAGAGGTAAGATAGCCAGTACCTCCGTGGTTGAGGATTCCGGGTGAAGCTCGCTTGATCGTCACTTACCATCAGGTGAGATACAAGCCAAGAGCTTCTTCGTTGTGGATAAAAAAAAAGTTAATCAGTAACCTTTCGCTTTTATAGATATAGATATTATTTTAGTAATCCCTACTCTAGTAATCAATAGAATAATCCCTGATTTCATATTGTAATAATAAAGGTATTGATTCCTAGAAATACGTCTATTAGGCTAGTTTTAGTGTCACGTGGACCGTCCGGTGCGGACCCGCTCCACACGGCCAATCTGTATGAACTTCTAGGGAGCGTTTTGGAGTAATGCGGTCCGGAGGAACCGCTCCGCTCCCTAGCAGTTCATACAGATCGGCTGTGCGGAGCGATCCGCACTGACACTCCGCGTGACACTAAAACCAGCCTTATAAAACCAGCCTTATAGGAGTCTAGGAAAATTCAATTTTCTATTAAACAACAAACAAACAACGGTACTTCAAGCTAAACTATGAGCTAATATTAGATACTAAGTAAAACAGGCGATTTTACTGTACAAAACAAAACTATAGAGTCAGGTCGAAACTCGAAACTTAATATTACTTTTCGACAAAGCCAAAAACCGACGAACAAACTTAAGTAGAAACCTGAAATTACTACGCAGAAGCTCTTTGAAGTGATATCCTGTGTTAAATATTAATTAAAATACGTCCATATTTCAAGTTTAGATCGTAAAAACCACTTTTTCAATATTGCGTAGTACAAGACTAAAATAAAATGATATTTCTCTGGGAAAAAAGTATTTTGATATTTACCTGAAATGTGTTAAAAATAACCTAGAAGTAGGTTATTGAAATTTTGCTATAAAAATAATGTTAAAAGTAAGGATTTTTATTTTTGTATGTTTGTAACGTAAAAACTCTAATACTACTGAACCGATTTCTAAAATTCTTTCACCATTGGGATGCTACATTATACAATGTGTCCCAAAAAGTAGTGTCAAGCCGAAGCCCAAAAGTAGGGCTACCCGAATTACCGTGACTTTTGATAGTTTTCGAGTTAATGTTTTTTTTACAACATATTCTTTAAGGCTGGGTTGCACCATCTTACTTTAACTTTGACAAACGTCAAAAATCTGTCAAACTCCATACAAAAACACCGGTTATCGTCATAGTTACGGTCAAAGTTAGGTGGTGCAACTCAGCCTAAGTGTTAACTTTTTAACCGACTTCAAAAAAGGAGGTTATTTTTTTTTAGTTTACCCTCGTGTTATTGATGTAAAGACTTTTAAATCAGCTAGGCCTAGTATTCATCTAAAAATAATAAAAAATACCGTTCCAGGGCGTTTATACTTAAGCGCACCTTAATGCTGTTCTGTTACAAGCATTAATTAAGAAAATTTTCACACCATATTTTTATATGTAGAGCTTTAATTACAAATTAGAAAACCGTAAGAGCTTACACCTAAAGACCTCCATACTGAACCAAAAAGTAAACGAACTATAGAAATGTAAGTGGGCCGAGGCCTGCTGACCAGCGCTTATAGATGACCCAAATTGCATATGCATTCAGTTTATTTTTAGCTGACCTTTCCTTTTTATTTTCTTTTGAGGTATTTAATAACTTACATGTAAAGACTCACGCCCGTATTCACAAACGAAGCTTGCAAAATCGAACGCACAGCGATGAATATCTGTGATTGGTTCGTGTGTCACCCTGTGCGTCCACGCGCACTGTAAGACCTCATAGTAATGTCTTTTTAAATAGTTTTTCTGATTAAATATTAAAGGAGTTCTCTTTTAATAATGACGTTTTGATTCGGACTTAAGTTGTCCGTTTACAAAACTTCAATTATGAAGGATTATAAAACTGCATTGGAATTAAAATTATAATTAGGTACTAAAATTTAAGACTAAGTTGCACCACCTAACTTCAATCGTATTTTTTTTTATGTAAGACAAGGCAGGTATTTGACCGCAATCGCACCTGGTGTTAAGTGAGATACAGTCTAGGATGGTACATAAAATATCTGCCTTGTAAGTGCCTAGTCACTCTCGCATTGAAAAGGCCCGGATTATAGTCTTTGGGAAAGACAGCAGCAGGCAACGAATTCCAGTCCCTAGCTGTTCGCATTATAAAAGAGTTATCGAAACGCTTAGTGCGAGCTGGTGGAATGTCAACAATGTAGGGATGGTACGCTAACCTATTACAATACGACTGATTGGCTGAAGTGGATGGTAACTCTGCTACTATTCCAAGTCATTGATTAAATTACACAATACAGGCGATCTTAGAAATAGACACAGACCCCAGCCTACACGTTACACAATTGTTTATTAAATAAGCTCTATTTCATCTCAATAGTTATATTCCAGTGTTATGTATTTATAATATTACAGTTCAAACTCCTTGTATTTACTATTTACTGTGACTATTTCAAAGTACGTTTCCCAGAACACCGTTACTTAAACACAATTGTACTGCCAGACAAAATTATAACTAAACCCTTACTTTGGATAATTTTCTGTTTAAATATTGTCTCGGTTATTGTCCTGAGAGTTTTCTAGTACTATTATTATTTACGCATTATAACGTTAAAAGCCTTCATTTTGTTGCTAAGTACTTTCAATGTTAGGTCAATGATGACCTATTTTTAGCCGACTTGGAAAAAAGAAGAATTACTCAAATTATTTGTATGTTTTTTATCTGCTTCTATTGTAAGAGTTGTAACATCTAAAGTTTCAGCTGTGTTGTCAGATTTAAATAGCCTCAAGTTTGAAATGACTCACTCGGATTATTAATAAATAGTAATCCTACTAATAGTATAAAATGCTCGAATTTTTGTGGTACAGCCACACAAACTCGGGCATTGTTTGTTACTATTTCACGTTAAAACTACTGAACAGATTTAGATGGAACTTTACAGTATTGTTGTTTATACATCAAAATAACATTATAGGCTATAATTTTATATCGATCTAAATTTCACTCGGGCGAAGCCGTGGGCAAAAGCTAGTTTTGGTATAAATCTGCTGAATATATTATATAGTATAAACAATGATCTGTGAGAGGCGAATTTAGAAAATATCGCCAAAGAATAGACGTGGGTGTTACACACATTGTTATTATCTCTAATATTTTCTAAATATAACGTTATTGTATTACAATAATACGCTACGACATAGTTATTATTATTATACAATACGTTAGACAATTTGATTCTGTTTATCCTTCACTAGATGAAACAATATAAATATTTTATGTTATGTTGATACAAGGTAAACAATCGTATTTAATGTCATCATAACCAGTAAATAAATTTTATTCTTAGATGAAATAGTCGGCGATTGTGATTTGTGGGAACGAGTGCTCGTAACGGGACTATTCCCACTTCTCGTTCCCACCGCTGCAACTCCTGTGTAGCCAGGATCTACAGCTTGACCGCCAATAAAACCCAACCAGTGAAGGTCAAGTTTGTCCCGGGGGAAAGTTAACTGTCGTTGGACCCGCAACGAAATTAATCAGATGAACATAGGAGGAGTTCGAAGTTAAGGTTTATAAGGAGGGATTGCAAAGTGGATGACAGGTTTAAGAAAAGATGCACTACGGACAATAAATACCCATTAAGGCGACCTCTCTAATGAGCTATTAGCTAGCTACCTGCCAATAACTAACAAGTACTCGTAGGTACACACTCTGCTATTGCCATAAATTGACCGAAATGACGACCAAAGGTTGGCAATTTTTTTAAATGGCACGTGTTAGGAAGCTAACGATGTCAATGACAAAATTCCAAGACACTAATGCTATTTATTAAATCTTTATTTAATAAATATTTTGTTTCCTCTCTTTTCTTTATTAAGGTTCAAGAGTTATTCAAAAGAATATCCTAAAATAACAAACGGTTACAAGAACAGGAAAATGTTAAGGTAAAATAAAACACGCTATGGCTTTGATAATGGATATGTTTTCATTTAAAACCAACATCAAAAATGAATGGAAAAGAATTTTTTTGTACGACTACTTATAACTGATTTTCAGGGGCCTTTGATGATAGAGGTCATATCGACAAAAGACTTGTATTATGTTCTATTTATTCTCATATTTCAAAGGTAGGTCCGACAAATAGTATGCTTATAGGCATAGGCAGATACCTATAAGTAGTCGTACATAAAAATTCTTGATGGAACCTCACATAGAAGTTTGTTTCATTTTATTGAATTCATATTTAATATTATAGTATTTCTGTCTTTCTAAAATGATATAAGTACGACTTTAAGATGGACAGTCGTACTTATATCATTTTAGAATTCCAAAAACTTTAACAAAAATTTGGTTATACTATTTAAAAATAGCTTACGCGGCGGGAAGAGCCTGGATGCGGGCAGTGCAGGACCGGTCGTTATAGAAATCCTTGGGAATCTGGGGGCACGGCAGTGCCCCCACCAAGTCGAGCAAAAAAGCGGCACGGCCGTACCATCCTTTTCTCGAAGCAATTCAGGCCATTTTCGACCCCCTGTATCATCGTTGTGGATAAAACTAGAAGACTGAATTTTCAGTATCCATGCAGGCATTGTAAAGACACGGTATATTTCAAATTTAATTCAATTTGAACCAGTAGTTTAAGAATTATAACGGGTCAAAGTTTCTTAATTTTGTCACTCACTGACTGACTGACTGACTGACTCACCGATCATCAAAATTCTAAGGCACTTCTAGCAGACCCAGATGCTTCAAATTTGGAATATAAGTAGTGTTTGGTGTATGAATCTAGGAAAAACTAAAATATTTGGGGACACGGTAGTGCAACCGCTAAGTCTAGCAAAATTTTTCAATTTCGGTCCAGTTTTATAAATATTTAACTACTTACTTAAACAACTTTGTAATACCATATAAATATAAAGACGCACGGTAGTGTCCCCGCCAAGTCGAGTAAAATTTTTCAATTTTGGTCCAGTTTTCTAGATACATAGCTGCTCCCAAGTAACATTTTACTCCATTTAAGAGTTCAATAGTCGTTCACATGTACTCCACAAGCTGTGTATGTCAGCTGTATACGAGCTGTATAGCTTGCTATAATGCTTTTATAGAACCAGTTTGGGCACAAATTAGACAGCTTTAAGTTCACTATGGCTGTACATTAGCAGTATAATAGCATTATAATAGCAGTTTAAGTAGTAACATCGTACTTAAGGCTGACTTACGGCACTATATGGGACGCAGTGTGAACCATACAACGTACGTGAGGACAATAAAGAGTAACAAGTGGCTAAATGCACAGCTTTCAAAGTTATAAAGTCCGACAAAAGTACTCCAATGCTACCTAAAGTTCACGTGTGTCTTAAATTATTTCCACATTTTAATATTAGTTTGGTATTTGTACGTGAGTGCCAAGAGGGAAACAACTCGGGCGGATAATCATTTATGCAAATAATAACACGGGTTTTAAATACTTAATAATGTTAATGCCATTGGGAATGCAACTTTATCGTGAAATGTATACATATTTACAGCTAAAATATTTACGCGCCTCTGTAAAAACGCGATATTCATTTTAAAATATTTAAAACTGGCTGAGAGGAAATCTACAATTTTCAGTTTTTGATATTGGATTGGCATTATAATTATATTACGGTAATTAATTATAACATGAAACCAAAACTCAATCGCTCTATCTGCGAATTTTGTGATAAATCTGCATTAATTTTGGAGATTTATTTGGTAAATATTTTAGGTTATGTAGAACAAAATGGTGGAAATGAAATACGGCTATGTGAACTGTTATAACTCCAATTTAATGCGGTGAGCGTATATTAGGTTCACATGTGTTCTGTTAGAATGCTGTTATCTATATAAGGTTCCACATTTGTACCACTACAGCGCTAATGTCTATAAATTTATTCTAATGTGAACTTATGTACAGCTTTAAGATGTACCTAGTTCAGGTCAATTGTGTATCTTTAATTCTTTCAAATACTGAAATTTTAGAGATCCGCAATAAAAATTATTAATGTCCGTTAAATCGCCTAGCCCAGGTACTAATAGTCAAGTATGAATACCTAAAGCATCAGACGGTAGTGTTCCCGGTTTAAATTCGTTTATTATGCTTGATAATTTATTCAAAGCGGAATGAGGAATACGATTTTCAATAGCCCATGTTCTTATTTTTTTTTTGCGAAAGGTTAAATAATTGTCCAAATCAAAATGGTATTCACTATCACAAGAACTGCAATCATCACACTCTGATATCTGGTATATTTTGAAGGGAAATTTCAGGTTCAGGCATAATATTTTCCTCTGCATCATGTACAGAACCACCATGAACAACTAAAAACAGGCTTGGGGAAATGTGTAATAGAATATCACATTCACATTCGTGTTCAGCTTAAAGCAAATAAGAGTAGTACTTGTGGACAAATAAACTGCTATTGATGTTAATGGACAACACATATAGTCCTTTTAACAGCCTACAGTGTACATGCGAACCATTGAAACACTTTTGTACAGATAGTAAAAAAAGGTTATTTTAATTATCACAAACAAGTCCTACTACAGCTATTAGCTGTATAACAGTCTAAAACAAGTAAACATAACAGCCTTTGGCTTTATAAATGACCACGTGTGTTCTATTAAAATGCTAGCTCTATAACATCGTACAAGTAGGCCGTTAAACAGCGGTTGCCGTATCTCTACCCTCCTATAATGCTCTTAGTCAGATGGCTGACTAAAGGATAGTTGTTAGAGTATTATAACACCAACAATCGTATAAAAGTATAACTCTACACTAGTCTACACTCCTATAAGTCCCTTAGACAGGTATAGGTGTAATTAATTGCAATAATACAGCTTATACATCACGAGTGAACTGTACTAATGCTTTAAGTACACATTGGAACTAAATGTGAACTCTTAAATGGAGTAAAATGTTACTTGGGCTGTCTACAAAATACAAAAAGAAATGAGATCCCATCAAAAACAATACTTGTCAAAAAAACCAAGTCTCACAACTCAACTCATATATTGACTTGGCCATCGCATGAAAACACGTGTAAATTAAATTATTTAGTGCGATGGCCAAGTCAATAATTTATGTAAAACGTTAAAGATTTCCTGGCCTGGACTTGGTATTACATGGATCTCACAACTTTTTACCGTAGAACAACTGAGTTGCGAGACTTGGTTTTTTTGACAAGTATTGTTTTTGATGGGATTCCTTTGTCCAGCAGTGAACGTTATTTGGCTACAACGAACGGACGGACGAACAAATCTAGATTACGTTTTAAAATACGGTGTAACCTTTCCTATATTCGCGTATAAGTTTGTTATTACATTTAAAAGAATTGAGCCAAAAATTGCCCATATTTTCAACAGCTGGTATGCGAATATGTGCTATCTATCAACCATAGGTATTACTCGTAAAAGCCAAACCAGCTTTCAACCAGTTTGGACGACACCGCACTAGTCAAAAGTCATGTCAAGGCTTCTATTCCACGATAGAAAATATTTTTTCATCGTGTATTGTATTTGCAAGGCAAAAAAACCCAGAGGTTTACCCTTTTTGCAATGGCTTTATAGAAATATAAAAATATTCGTTATACTTCCACAGTTATGCCACGACGCGCTATTGAGGGGTTTCTCAGAAGGATTTCAATCTTTATAAGACCTTTTTCCGGCTTTTATACATGTTTTAATACCCAAACATACTCATAATAAAAATTAATGGACTTAGAGATTAACGTATATAACGTATTGAATTCAAAGAAATAACCAAGCTAAAGGATAAGACTAAAGTCTCTCTCCTCGATAGAACAGACAACAGACAGAATCCCTAATAATATTATAAACGCAAACGTAACTCTGTCTGTCTGTGTCGCTTTCACGCCGAAACCACTGAATCGATTTAAATGAATACATAGAGCTTGAATACCGGGAAAGGACATAGGATAGTTTTTATCCCGGTTTTTGAAACAGGGACGCGCGCGATAAAGTTTTTCTGTGACAGACAAAATTCCACGCGGGTAAAGCCGCGGGCGGAAAGCTAGTAAATAAATAACTTTTAAAATACCATTATTGATTTTCTCACAAAACTAACTAAAAGAAATACAATTTCGTAACAACACCATTTAGACGGCGCTCAGAAGTTTCGTAATATGCTTACACAGTATTATTTCGGTAAAGGGATAGCTGTCATGACACCCAATCTTCCATTAGTTTCAAACACAACAAGAAGCGTATTTGCAAGTGTTGAAATACAGAATACCTACGTCATGGCCCAATACAGAGTGGAGACTACTTTGGTGCCTTCCTTTACTATCTATTCTAATATTATAAAGCTGAAGAGTTTGAACGCATTAATCTCAGGAACTATTGGTCTGAGGTGGAATTGTGTAAAGCAATCGTAATCATTTGACAGTTCATATCGTACGATAAACTCAGTTAAACAAAGCGTTTGACAGAATAATCGTACGTTATGAACTGTCAAATGATTACGATTGCTTTACACAATTCCACCTCAGATTTGAATAAATATTTTTGAGTTGGATAGCCTACTCGATATCGAGAAAGGTTTTGGGCTATTTATACAACATCACCCAACAGCCAATAGGGGGCGAAGCGGTAAAAAAATGATAGAAAATATTATTCAAACTGTTTTCATACGTACGAAGTCGCGGGCGCAGTTAGTTTAGAATACATTAAGTTTTACTTTCGTTTCTCCCCATTTTTCCGTCAATTTCCTTCTGTTGCTAGGCAATTATCTCAGGCCTAGCAATCAGGACAACTCCCCAAAAGTGGCAACCCACTCTAGTCCGTTTGTTTTTCAACTTCGCGTGCTACCTCCATTCCTATGCTTGCCAAATGCAGGCCATTCTACCCAAACTTAGTTAAAACTTCTAGTCGTGTCTGCATACATGCCAAGTTTTATTCGCCAACATAAGTAGACACTTCCGAAGCCATTTCGAAGTACTTCGACGGAATTGGTAATATAAATGAATATCAATGAAAGCACTTCAAACTCTACGCGCTTTGGATTTCGGTAAAACGATTCTGATATTGAGTAGAGACACTTATCACAATGATTTTATTCTTTTAAGTGGACCCTATACTATAATAATGACAATGATGACATTAATATAACTAATATCCTTTCCTTCAGTAAGCCACGATAGCCAAACGGTGAAGGGGTCGGAGTGGCCGACTCGGATCCGAACGCGGGTTCGAACCCCGCTGACGCTCGACCTTTTTGTGGTGAGCCCAATCGTAACCCAAGCATATTTGGCTTAATACCTACGAGGGGCTAACGAAGCTATTTCTATTGCACAAATAACTAATAATCTTTAAAAATTGAATTTCTGAATCTCCCACTTAGACCCAGTTTTTTGATTCGTAGTTAAAATAACCAATAGTAAAATTTGACAGATGTCAAATGACAAGTGGTTAAATATCAGAAAAAAATGTTTTTCGAACAATGGTTAGCTTGACTTTTAGTACATTTTAGGGCCTTAGGCCCAGTTTTTTGATTCTTAGTTAAAATAACTAATTGTTAAATTTTGCTACTAATGGTTAAATATGAACGAAATGTAAACAAATAGTTTAAAAATGTCCTAAAAGTCAAGCTAACCATTGTTCGAAAAACATTTTTTTCTGAAATTTAACCAATTGTCATTTGACACTGTCAAATTTGAACATTGGTTATTTTAACCACGAATCAAAAAACCGGGCCTTAGAAATAACCTTGTCGCACTATAAGGGTCCTTCCTTAATTTTAATCACTACACTATCAACCACACTGTGAGTCGTAGCCCGTTCGCTATTATCCAATTTCAAAGTAGACGTGATTTTCATCCAACAGAATGCCTCAATTCCCTTGTGTTTTTTGGTTGCATTTCAAGTTTTTTGCGCTGCTTCTTCTCAGCACTGGCCCAACATTTTGTGTCTCGAAGCAGTGGTCGAATTTGACTGGGACGTGTAAAAGTATATTTTAAAACCTTAAAAATTGAAATAAAATACTTTTGCTAAAACTAAAGGCAGGGACTTAACGATAATACCACTTGGCAAGAGCACTACTTGCCAGCAAACCAATATGTACTTTTCTCTTGAAGAAGCTGTTGGGCAATTTTGGTGTTCAGCTAAATATTTTTACACAGTCAAGAAATCTTCTATCAAAGATTCTCTTGTGAAATAGAAATGTAGGGTTTCCAGGAATAAGGAAACTATATCATACACTTGTGTAATGTTTTTCCACTTAAAATAATGTTTATTTTTCGCTCGGAGAAAATGAATTTTGGCTTTAGTTGGTGTTATAGTTACGTTCCCGGTGAGAAATATTTTATTATTCAATGTTCGTTTATTTTATGAGAAATCGTATTGCGTATTTTTGTAAAGTACCTAAAATGAAAAAGAAGACAAATACCAGCCTTTAATATCTTTGAAAGAGTAATTCACCTTACCCTTTCACGCATATGGGACACATTTGTCCCCGCATAGTGGATGAGCGTAATTATACGTTAAATCATAGTTAAGGGGGCAAAAGGGGAGCAAAGAACAAGTGGACTGTATCTAAATTATTTTGCGGGGTTTTCAATAAAGCGGAGTCTACAAAGAAGTGATGGCGAAAATGGCGGTCGGTACACCTCGTGCAAAATGCTGGAAGTGCCGGGCTGGGCGGGAGAAACAACAATAGGAAACAGCCCGGTGGAAGAAGGAGAGGATTGCACGTACCTTGAGTTCCTGGTTGTCGTAGATGGAGTCGCAAGGGCTTCTTTCCGGTGCCTCGTGGTACCACGCGGTTGAGCAAATGGGCGGCCAGGATAATCCCTCTTCCAAGACGAAAAGACGCACTTTACGTAGCACTTTTAGCAAGTTACACGTTTACAGACACATAGGTTCAAGGTATACCGATTACAAAGTCTAATTAGCGGGAGAAACAATTAAATCAGAGGAGCGGTCACGCGGTCATCACTTCCCGGCGGTGCGTGCGATGAAACTCGAAAAACCAACAGTAGCGACCTCTCGTGGATGACGCGGAAGCCGCCGGTGGCGCCAAATATACTCGTACTCTTCTAGTAATACGTGCGGGATAAGGATGGGAGTAGGAGATGCATTTTGCACGCGGATAACAAACCAACTCTTTAATTTATGGCGCAACCACATAGTTTTTACGATTTACAGTAATACTAGTTAAGTTAAACCCTTTGTGTTTTAATATTATTTAATTTTATTATTGTCTTTTATGTTTATGCGCTATAAATAATAAAAAACGCGATTCTTTGTGTAAAAAAATACTGGCACAAAATGTGAAAAAAAATTTCGTTCGACGTCAAAATTAAAAAATATTTTAATATTACTTAGCAGCTTTTTGCCTATTATTTTTCTTCCGATTTACATTCACTAATAAGTATAATTATCGTTTTATTACATATTTTCGATTTTCTTCGTATGCATAATGAATATTATGTAAAAATCTGTATTGGGACACGGGTGTCCCTATGTGCGTCAAAGGCAACTTGGTTCTTACTAAGGATATTGTTTGCCTCGTTATAATTTGTATGTTTATATTGATGTTTTATTTATAATTCATACATTTTTTATAAATCATTTGTCTTCAAATCGACTTGAAGAAATAATACGAAAGGAAAGACGAAATTTAGAAGTCATGATGACTGACAATAGTGACAACGAGGATGGTTTCCTCCTTGATGAAAGGGTGTCTACTTCTGGACAGAGGCTTCCCTGAGGATTTCCACAACAATCGTTCCTGTGCTGTTCGTATACATGAATGTATATGAGGAGCACAGGAACATGAGGCCTGCAACATTGCGTCTTCCTATCCGTGGGCGCCACTAGAGAAATTTTCTGCCCAAACGGCCATCACTTCTGCGAGCTATGTGCCCTGCCTATTGCCGCGAAAGTTTGGTAATTATGCGGGCTATGTTTGTTACTTTGAGTCTCCTGCGGACTTCCTCATCACCCTTTGGGTGACTGAGCCTTCTCATAAGGCCCATAGTGAAGGAACACATCTCCGTTCCGTGCGTCATCGCCGCCAAGCCAACACACATTGGTCAAAGACTTTCAGTCAAAGGTTTTGAGACACTGCGGTATTTTGGATAATAAGATGTCGCGAAGCCTCTTGGATGCTGTCCCCCAAGTAAGATTCAACGATTGTAGTCATGGCATGGCTGAGACCTTGGAAGACCTAGAATCAATGCTCTATGGCCTCAGTAGAGGCTCTCAATAAATGCGATTCAAAATAAACATGGACAAGACGAAAAAATTATGTCAAATATCCGTGTTACACGCACTCCTCTGAACGCTGGAGACTCTACACTCAAAGTTGTTCTTGAAACAAACAGTCTAGTTAGGTAGGTCTAACTTCAAGAAAGAGGTCTATGATGAGATGAGGATCAAATATAAAAATACGTAAGATATTATGCTATCTATTTTAAATTTCTTATTATAAATTAAAAAATAAGCTTATTGATTAAATTTGATGTGTATTTGTAGTGTGATTTGTATTTATTTTGCAATAAAAGCGTCGAAGTATTTTATTTTCAATATATGAGGCAATGTATACCTTAACGCATATAGGGACATATGTGTCCCCGACTGAAAAACACTGAAATACATAGCACTTATATTTTCTGTATTACTTTTATGTTAAATTAGACTAAAATAAATAGATATAACTAAAGAAAAAATAATTTTATGGTTTGGAATAGTTATAAGCGTGTAAGGGTTAAAAAAAATCAAATTCTAAGTATTATTTTTCCTTTATTTGCATGTACTTTTAAATAGTGCTTACAAATCGTCAAATGTTAAAATAACCTAAATAAAAATAAAAGTCTAATAAACAAAATTAAAGTTTTGCTCTCAAGTGCTAAGAAGAAGCGCCGCAACAAACTCAGTCACCACGTCTGCCGGTTAATATAAATTGAAATAATGGTATAGGAACATTAACAAAATTACCATTGTCATTATCAAAGTATAGTAAAGTACAAAATATCTTAATTGCACACTAATGTACATCTAAATAAAAGCTCCGTAATATTTTTCTTACACGTGTAATAACTGCGTATTTATACTTGGCATATAGAGAGAAAAATATGTATAAATATAAGTACGTAGGTTATAGAGACATTTTCAGCGCTGGAGATAAACGGGCACAATATCCTTCAAGGGCAAAAAATAACTTGAATGATTAGATTGCCTAGAGAAGCCATCCATCAGAAAAAAAGAGATAAATAAATCGTAATACATTATATGATTTCAGTTATTAGTTTTATAAAGATTAGTTACTAATTAAAGACCTAAATCCATCGATAAGTCTTCTAATTAAAATATAATATTTTACATTATATTAATCGCACAAACATTGTGTCAGTGTTCGATATAAATGTGACTATTCTTCACCTAATTTCGTAGTTTTCAAATTATGTATAAATATAAAATTTCAGCATAATACAATCTCAAAACTCGAACAATTTTGCCGGTTACTTAGAGTTAAAAGCGTCTCATTTTATATTCAAATGATGTGAATACACTCGTCCTGATATGTAAAATGATTCAAAGGTAAATAAGTGCGTACGTGGTTTGTCCTGAAACGATCTCATAAACATCGTACGTGTCCTTAAATTACCATCATACATTCTAAGCTTCAAAATTAAACATCATTTATTTTACAAAACACCTGTTTTGTATAAAATATATATAAAAAACTCACCCGATCACACGGCACTGAACATCACTATCACTTAAAATCACTTTCACTTACGTTTCAAATTCACTGCATTTCGTAACATCCACTTCACTGTTCGCGAGTTCCAAGGCTCGGCGATGCGTCCTCCCCCCTACAGAGACGCGGACATTCTACCCCCACCCTAAAATATATATACATAGTATATGTTATGAGCAGTACGCATGCGCTATGCGTAAGAATACGAATTCGCTATTTTGTTTCTGAATTTTTTTACTTAATAATTTTGTTGTCAAGCAACTTATAAACGTTTTAAAATATTTACATCATAAAGTGTTAGGTACTATATGCTGCTAATTATAACATTTATAAAGGTTTTGTTACTATGCTTTGAGAGGTTATCTTAGGTTCTGCTTATCAGTTACTAAAAAGGAAAGCTTTCTCGTTTTAGATAAGATAATTTTTAGAAATGTGACTATTTGTTGAATTGGTTCACAATTTTAAGAACCACTGCTTGTGGCAGAGTTACCTATTACTAAAAATCTGTTGGGATTGCAAAAGAGCTTTTAAGGTTGAAACTGAAAAAAATGAAAAGCATGAGGAAAACAATTAAACAATTATGATAACTTTTCAGTACTGTGACTGAGTTTCTTGCGCTGCTTCTTCTCAGCACTGGCCCGTTTATTGTCCTGAAGCAGTGGTAGGGTTAATATTGGGACGTGTTAAAGTGCTTTTTTAAAGCCTATTTGCAGAAATAAATGAGTTTTATGAGTTTTACTTGGAAATCGAGCAGATAGGTAACTTCGGCACTTGACCAGTAAATAATACGAGTTCTCCTCGACTCGCAACTCTAAAGTTCATTCTTATTGACAACTTTTGTTGAAGTTTCATACTTTTTACCTAATAGTTTTAGGCTGGGTTGCACCATCTTACTTTAACTTTGACAAACGTCAAAAATCTGTCAAACTCCATAAAAAAAGCGCCGGTTAACGTAATAGTTACGGTCGTACAGCCTTAGAGGTGAACTGAATACAATTATTGAAGCTTGTGCGATTTTTTTAAAAACTGAAAAAGTCCTGTAAAAACCTCGTGGTAAGCTTGTGTTACGAGCGAGTTCACCATAGTAGACTAGCGGCATCATCGGGTCGCTCGGAACTCGAATCAGCCAGTTTGAAATTAACATCTTAGGGCCATTGTCGCTTTAAAATTTCCTTACAAAAATATTTAATTTTAGACATAGGTACTATCCTTTCTCCGCTTTTTCAAAATAAAATTGTAAGACCACTTTATCTGTGCCATTCCATATATTTGTGTTTTCTGTGATTATTACTTTTGGAGAACTAAAAAGACCTATCCAATACTCTTTCTTTCCAAAATATTAGAACAAATCATTTTACTAAGGCTGAGTTGCACCACCTTATTAGAACCGTAAAATTGACGATAACCGGTGATTTTTGTATAGAGTTTGACAGGTTTTTGACGTTTGTCAAAGTTAAAGTAAAATGGTGCAAATCAGCGTAAGTCTACAGACATACAAAGACCAAGAAAATAATCTTTTGGATGTATGAAATGGGTAAAAAGTAGGGTATTCGCGAACACTAGGATTCTGATATTGGTATTTAATAAAAACGAATGAGAATATTTCCCAGAATATTTCCCAGAATATCGGCCTATGTAGGCATTACCACTGTTGCTAGGTACAGATTGATAGCTTGGATATTCTTTGTAACATTATGGTGGAAGGAATTAATGTTACTAGCTTTTACACGCGGATTTGCTCTCGTATATTTCTGTAATAATGCCTAGAGCGTTGTTAAGTAAAAATAAACTTGAAGCCCTCTCTGCTTAGCAATTTGTTCTATTATTGAATACAATCAATCAATTGATGATGATTGAATACAATCACCATCATCATTATTTCAGCCGTAAGACGTCAACTGCTGAACATAGGCCTCTCCCAATGATTTCCACAATGACCGGTTGGTAGCGGCCTGCATCCAGCGCCTTCCTACTACCTTTATGAGATCCTCAGTCCAACTTGTGGATGGACGTCCTACGCTGCGTTTTACCGGAAAGCGCAGTGAATACAATCAAAATATGTAATTATTATAAGTTGCGGGTTCAAATCCTTTTCATATCAAATGTTATGAGTTAGATTTTTTTACAATTTTCATTGTTAAAAGTAGTTACTTACCGGACCACCTATCTAAGGAATCGCATAGCATAGAGTAAGGAAGACTTTTATGAATATACAAGCACAAGTAAATTTATAAAAAAAGTTCTAACCCGACCAGTATCAAGCTTAGGAATGAAGTACGCCCGTATTCACAAACGATGCTTGCTTAAGTGAAGCAGCAAATCCAACATAGCGTTGAATAGAGCTCTGTGATTGGTTTGTATGTTACCCTGTGCGTCCACGCGCACTGTGAGACCTCATAGTAATGTTTGTGAATACGGGCGTTAGATGCGCTACTACGCAATCCCATCCTAGTTATGAGCTACCTGTTACGACTTATATTACACCTGGAAATCCGTACCAAATATCTTTTTTACGCATCCTTTTATCGTTTTACTACCTACTTACGGTATTTCCAGCCCATTATTCATTTTATATCGAATAGTTTTCCACCGACTTTAACATTATACACCTCGGTAATAACTTTAACAACCATTGCTTTGCGGGTTAGTGTTGGGAAGTAATTTGTCGATAAAATGGCTGAAGGGACGTCCGGAATTAATAAGTACTTAATATTAGTCTACAAGAAGTAAACTGTTAGTGTCTAGACAAAAAAGGGGAATAATAAAACTCATAAAACTCATTTATTTTGCAACTTTGCAAGTAGGCCATTAAAAAGCACTATTACTAAAAAAGGTGATCCATCTGATCGTTTGCCTCCTGTCACATAAAAAAAAGGCTTATAAATAGCACTTTCACCAAAAAGGCTTTTTAAAAGGCACTATTACTAATAAGGGCTTATAAAAGGCACTTTTACTTTTTTAATGTGACAGTAGGCTTTACTAAAATATTTTTTTTTAATGGGATCTTAAATCCAATTGTGAACTACCAAAATGATGATGATTGTAATAATATTGTCGATGGTAAATAGTCAATACGATATTATCGATTGTTTGCGACACATTATAATACATACTGTTAATAGCTGATGGAGTGGACTGTACTTATATTACTGAGATAGGCCTGCTGGAATGGATGCAAGAAGCTATGTAAGGAAAATCTCCAAAAGGGCCAAAAGAGTTTATTTGCTCAAGACATTAAAATAGACAAGAGACAGTGAAAAAGCAACTTCAAAATCCATAAACAATATTTAAAAAAATAAAAATTCATAAAATATCAAAAGAAGATTGCTGGCCAAACTGCCAGCAACACAGACTATGTAATAAGATTTCGATTATAATGAGTTTATATTAGAATTTTGTAGTATCCATAGTTCCTGGATACACAAAATACGGTAAAAAATGCCAGCTTATTAGAAGTTCAGCTATTGCACATAAAATAAGTACAAAAATGGTACAACTGGATAAAGATAATTTAAGAACTTTCTCGAACAATGACCATCGATATCGACTTTTCTACATCACTATCACGGTCTTCCTTCCACTTTCTTTGACGTTATAAAACTTTTATGAATGAGGTTAAAACTATAAGGATGACACTAATCCATTACCCAGTTTGAGGAAATGCGTCAGAAATTAAATGTGACATCAAAGGACGAAGCACACTTATCAACCTGCAAACGGATCGTAACGGTATCAACTCGAGGCGGTCAGTATTCTTTGTATGTACGTACTGCAATGCACACTTATCCGCACGTTGATCCCTTTCCGGGTTGATAAGTGTGCTATGCCCTTAATGTTTAGTTCTCTCACTATTTTTTTTATGTGACAGGAGGCAAACGAACAAACGGATCACCTGATAGTAAGTTATTACCGTCGCCCATAGACACCCGCTTGGCCGCAGTCTCGCGTTACAGGTGCGTTGCCGGCCTTTAAGGTACTATTACACTAAGGAAGATACTATTGCACTAGAAGCTCACATTGCCCTTAATTATAAAATGTAAACTCCTCACGTAAACCTGATAAGCCATCTAAACTTTTTCTGTTTGAGGACTAAGTACAGATACGGATGCAGAATAATTTTGAGCTTTTTTTTCTTAAGCTAAGGGTTCAAAATTCTATGTTACTTTAATGTCAAATGACTATACTTCGATGATTTGTGATCCCCTACATTGTACACACCTCGTACATGTTAGATTATTCAGACTAATAATGTAATTTTTATTGTAATTTTAATGAAATCGTATTTCCTTGGAATTGTCACAAACTGCATAATTTTGATTTAATTAAAAGCTACTCATTTGATTTAACATTTTACATTGATCAAAATATATTTTAATATAATATTATATAATTATACATTTAAATATTTTTATTTAATTATTATTGTAATTTTAAATAACGGAAGTAATTTGAGTATTTGTGGCAAATAATATTATTTTAAAAAGTTGCTCATTTGACTAAAATCAACCATTCGTTCGCTCGATCGTTCTCGGTCAAAGTGGATAGTCGAAAGTTGATAAAATAGTTAGTTCTCTTCGAGCGCTCGAGCAGTACGGTCCAATGAGCAACTAATGCCGTGATTATGTCCGTTGTGATGTGATGTGATGTGAAGTGATAATAATTATAATATTGAGACACTATTGCAATAAACTGTATTACTGTGGAAAGTGCTGGCAGTTTCATTTATCTACGTGGAACTTAACAAATTCAGAAGTGGAACGAACACGTCGTGCTGTTCGGTACAGGTTTGTTTAAATAAAAAACCGAAAATTTACGGTAAGTCACTTTTTATTACTATTGTGAAAAACAATTAGTTTACAGTATCTTTCTTTTGTGTGACCCGTTTGCATGGTAAAATATCCTTTTAGAAAATTGATCGTATTAAAATTTACATTATATATTCAATATAGACAAGGTCACTATAGTATATTAGTAATAGTGTAACTAAGTAACATATTATTATAAAATACTCGAGTGGATTTAGCTGACTTTGGTTTCCCATAATTCAGGTAGAAATAAATGTCGTTGTTACGTAAATCAATGAAATAATTAAAACCACATCATGCTTGATTAGTTTAATTAACACATAATACATAGTAATTATTTTTATACATATAACAGGTGCTGAAATAAATTAATAGCAAGTGATATTCTTGCTTCGGATTTATTTGCTTACATACTTCAGATACTAATTGTATTTTATTTTACAGTTTACTCGGTCATTGTCTAATTACAATGCCAAGCGAGAGACAGTCACGAGATCCGCAGCGGCGTACGACGCCAAGGCGGCGATCGCGGTCCGTTGCAGACCGGCGGCGGTCCCGTTCCGTTGCGAAGAGAAGAACGCGGTGCAACTCCAGTCGGCGGTCGCGGCCCACCTCGAGTCGGCGGACGCGGCCCGCCTCGAGCCGGCGCTCGCGGCCCACCTCAAGTCGGCGGTCGCGATCTCCCGTTACGCCGCGATCGAGGTCTCCGGCAAGACGGAGGTCCCGCTCCAAGATAAGGCGCCGATCTCCTCTCAGCGGCAGCAGGCGCACTCGGCATCGCAGCAGAGCATCGCACCGGTTGGAGACACCCAGACCGGAGCACCGATCCCGATCAAAGTCAAGGTCAGACTCAACTTCTTTATCTAAAAGACGTCGTGCTAACACACCTAGGGAATATAGATCGAGACGATCCGATTCTAAAATTGTTTCTCAATCGGAAGGTCATAATAAGGGATCTAGTGTTACTGGCATGCATGATCGTAGAGTAAATAGTCCAGTTAATCTTGGTAGTGTAAACAAATGTAATAAAGAAAGTGAAGGCACACCCAATGAAAAAGACAAAAACAATATTCAGCCGGAAGTTCCCTTATCATCTTCAAACAATATAAATGATGGATTGTTAGATAATTTCGGTAAAATTTTGCAAGCCATCTCAACTCCAAATCCGCATAATAGAGAAAAGTTTGTTTCCATTAATGTCGTGCCAGAATTTGATCCTAAAGTTAAGAATCAGACCATTGTAACTTGGTTAAATAAAGTTAACGAATGCGCAGAAATTTACGGATGGGATGGCAAGCAAACGGCTCATTATGCATTACCTAAACTAATGGGTACGGCCAAACGGTGGTACGAGGGTCAACCAACAGTAATGCATACCTGGGAAGAATGGCAGGAAAAACTCAGGTCAGCTTTTCCGGTTTATGAAAACTATGGGCGTTTGCTTACCGATATGCTCAACATAAGGGCCAAGTTCGGAGATGATTTGGAGGAATACTATTATGAAAAGTTAATAGCGTTAAACCGATGTGGTATTAATGGTAAAAATGCAATTGACTGTATTGTTTTTGGAATCGATGATAGGTCAGTCCGATATGGTGCTGAAGCTGTAGGTTTTGAAGACACAGACAAACTATTAGGATATCTAAGAAGCATAAAACACGAAAAATTTGATAAAACAAAAAGGTTAACACGACCAACAAGTGATACTAATCGTAAACCAGCAAAATTAGAGTTTAACAATAGGCAGCCTAAATGTTTTAACTGTCATGAAATAGGGCATACGTTTCATAATTGCAAGAAACCCATCGTTAAATGTCAAAAGTGCTCAAGATTAGGTCACAATGATCCAAATTGTTCAAGGGAAGTCTGGAAAGACAAGTTAGAAGTTAAATCATTATGACTAGTTCATTCCGAGACTTTAATGGATGACAAATTTAAAAAGAAGGTTATTATACATGGTTCAGAGCTTAAGTGTTATATAGATTTTGGTAGTCAGTTCACGTTGATTAGAGAATCCATTGCCAAGAAAATCTTTAATTATAACGATTGGAGATTTACAAGTTTGCCTTGCTTACGAGGGTTTGGCAACTCTCTCATCCAACCTGTAGGCGCGTATACGACTGATTTAATAATAGATAACATAAAAATAAATGTGGAATTGATAATAGTACCGGATCGTTTCCTCAGTTACGACATGTTAATTGGTCAAACTGTGACTGAACAACCATTTATTGAAGTGCACAAGGATGACAAACAGCTAATAATCAGATCTAAACATTCAATTACTGAAAAACGTATTGTTTTGACAATATGCGGAACCATTAACTTATTTGGAGATGCTATGATTAAAGTTAAAACCGATTGTGACATCACGGGAGAATTATGTATTGAGGATAGTCATAGGGCTAGATATAAAGTAGTCGGCGGAAGGATCAAAATTAAAAATGGCATAGGTTACATTCAAATAGTCAATTATAAACAACTTTTGCTTCAATATCAGGCCGATCAGGTTATAGCTCGAGGGATAATGTATTCAGGGAATTCAAACCAAAACGTTTGCTTTAACATCAATAAAATAAGTAGCGATAACAAACCATTCGAATTGCAGGATTTAAATATTGGTGAAAATCTAAATGAGAATCAAAAATATGAATTATTGAATTTAGTCAATGAGTATAGGGATTGTTTTTCGCAAAATTTAAATGAACTAGGCTGTACTACTATTACTTCAATGGACATTGAGCTAAAGGATTCTAACCCGGTTGTTTACCGTCCATATCGTCTTAGTCATGCCGAAAGAGCCGAGGTTAGGTTAATGACGGACGAACTTCTACAAAATAATATTATTAGGGAAAGTTCTTCACCATACGCATCCCCAATAATATTAGTTAAAAAGAAAACTGGCGAAAAACGCCTATGCGTGGATTATCGAGGGTTAAACAATAAAACAGTAAAACAACATTACCCCATCCCACGCATTGAAGATCAGATAGACAGACTAGCGGGTAATAATTACTTTAGTACGTTAGATCTTGCATCTGGCTATTACCAGATACCAATCAGCGAAGAATCAAAACCCAAAACGGCATTCGTGACTCCGGACGGTCAATTTGAATTTAATAGGATGCCGTTCGGGCTTGCCAACGCCCCTGCGGTATTCTAAAGAGCAATCAATATGGTATTGGGTAACTCACGATTCGATTCAGCTCTAGCATATATGGACGATATTCTAGTTCCGTCAGAATCTTTTGATCAGGGGTTGGAGAGGTTACGCACAATTTTCGAGAAAATTCGCAATTCAGGTCTAACTTTAAAACCACAAAAATGTTATTTTTTCAAAAAGCAAGTCGATTACTTGGGTTTTGAGGTGTCCGGAGCTGGAATTAAGCCAGGTGCACGAAAGGTAGAATCTGTTAGCAACTTTCCCACTCCAAAAGACGTTCATAACGTTAGGCAGATAGTTGGACTAGCCAGTTTCTTTAGAAAATTCATAAAAGACTTTGCACAGATTACCAAGCCTCTAACAAAATTATTAAAAAAGAATGCTGTCTGGGAATGGGGCGTGGAACAAGAAAGCGCATTTACTGAAATTAAAAATAAATTAGCTTCTAGGCCTGTACTTGCTTTATTTGATCCGACCGCTGAGACTCAAATTCACACAGACGCGAGCAAACATGGAATAGGTGGCGTACTGCTGCAAAAACAGAATGATTCTAGTTTCAAACCAATAGCTTACTATAGCAGACAAACTTCTCCCGAAGAATCACACTACTCGTCTTATGAATTGGAGACATTAGCGGTTATAGCTTCATTAATGAGATTTAGGCCATATGTTCTGGGATCAAAGTTTACTATAGTTACCGACTGCAACTCACTGAGGGCAACCTTTCAAAAGAAAGACATGATACCCCGTGTTGCAAGATGGTGGAGTTTAATTCAGGAATATGATTGTGATGTCATATATAGGCCCGGACAAAACATGGTTCACGTTGACGCGCTGAGTAGGAACCCAATATCTGATGGAATAGGTATTATAGAGACTATTGAAGCTTTTGATGTTATGAGCATTGACAATGATTGGTTAGAGACGGTGCAATCGAATGACTCAGAATTAAAACGTATCAAAGACATTTTGTCAGATCCCCAATATGACGACATCATAGATATAAAGAAGAATTTTACATTAAAAGGCGGGAGGATTTACAGAAATACTGATGAAGGGTTAAGATGGGTGGTACCGAAGGGATGTCGTTGGCAAATTCTACAAAAGAACCACGATCAGATAGGACATTTCGGTTTTGAAAAAAACATTCGATAGAATTAAACAACACTATTGGTTTACAAAAATGAGAAAATTCATAAAAAAGTATATCAATTCTTGCCTTGAGTGTGCCCACAATAAAATGCCTGCAGGCAAAAAGGAAGGTTATCTTCACCCCATAAGTACCTAAGATTTCTACGCCCTTCCATACTGTCCATATCGATCACGTTGGTCCATTTGTGAGTAGTAAACGTAAAAACACATACATTTTAGTAATTAATAGTAAAAAATACTATACATAGACCCTAAATTATATTATCATTATTCCTTTTGCTCATAAACTGCATCATTTGGTTGACACAATATTTTATTTTATCACAATAACTAATTTGTTTATAAATATTACACATTCGAGTAAACCTAGCGAATGTGTACTGTCTGTTTTGATTGTGCTATGTGGCTATCATGGACGACGTGCTGTCACTACTCTGCCGCAACACAGTTTTATTACTAGCGCGGAGGGTAGTTGTCAATCTCGCCTACCAATGTACTACATAAATTTTTAACATGTACCTTATTTAACATCACGATTGTGTTTTGGACAAATAAAGTTATTATTATTATTATTATTATTATTATTAATTATAGATGCATACACTAAATTCATAGTTTTAAAAGCAGTCAAAAATACAAAATCAAATACGAGCATAGCAGTTCTAAGAGATTATTTTGGTACATTTGGTTTACCGACACGTTTAATTAGCGATCGTGGAACTTCTTTTACTAGCGCAAAATTTAAGAAATTCATCGAAGAATTGGGAATTAGACACATTCAGAACGCAGTTGCCTCTCCACGAGCCAATGGTCAAGTGGAGAGGTATAACCGCACTATATTAGATTCTTTAGCTGCACAAAATCATGGCAATGATGAAAGATTATGGGATGATAGACTTTTACAAGTTCAGTGGGGCTTAAATAATACGATTAATAAAGGAACGGGAAAATCACCGTCAGAAATTTTATTTGGGCTAAAACTTACCAATTTAAACGAAGGCCATATTGTACCCGAAATTGAATCTGATCTAATAAATGATGATGTAATTAATGAAGATAATGTAGACAAGGGTAATGATAGTGGTAGTAACAATGATCAATCGAATGTAACAGTTAACCCAGATGTTTTACCATCTGAAGATAATAATACTGAAAGTAATCTTGCACCCAACAGTCTAATAACAGAAAACCCAATTGCTACCGAAATAGATATTGCTAAGGTTAGGTTAGAAGCGGATAAATGTATTTCACAATCTCAAGAAAAACAAAAACTATATTTTGACAAAAAGAGAAAACAACCAAGAAAATATAATGTAGGAGATCTAGTAAGAATCGAAAAAGTAGTGCACAGTGTAGGTAAAAGTAGGAAATTTTTGCCTAAGGTTTCAGGTCCTTTTAAGATTACAAAAGTGCTAGAAAATGACAGATATGAGGTGCGTGATACACCTATTACAAAAAAGAAGGGTAAAAATGTTTACACGGGAGTTTATGCTGTTGACAAAATATTCCCATGGTTGTGTTTTAAGGATAAAGTAAATTATTCCAATTCGGATAGTAATAATGACAGCGATAGTAGTGAATAGCGTAATAAATAAGTTTGTATTGATTTTGCATGTATGCCTTCACGAGTTGGGTAATAAAGCACATTGTCATTTATATAGTATTCGCAAAGTGCGATTAGCGCAAAGTGCGCTGTATAAGGTTTATGTATGATGAAATGACAGTGTACTATGCAAAATGTATATTGGAAATGATTATGATTATATTAATATTTAATAGTATGAGTGTATATAAAATATAGCGCAAGGTGCGCTACGCGCAAAGTGCGCTACGCGCAAAGTGCGCTACGCGCAAAGTGTGCTACGCGCAAGGTGCGCAACGCGCAAAGTGCGCTACGCGCAAAGTGTGCTACGCGCAAGGTGCGCAACGCGCAAAGTGCGCTAAGAAGCACAAAGTGTGCAAGACTGAGGTACTCAAACGCAAAGTGCGTTAAGCGCAACGTGCGCAATCTAGTTTAAATGTTTGTAATGTACAATTTAATGATTGGTTGAGTAGTGATAATTTGCTATGAATGCTTTGTTAATTTGTTTTAAATCTGCTGTTCACGAGGACGTGAACCTATAATCAGGATGGACGAGCTGTTAGATTATTCAGACTTATAATGTAATTTTTATTGTAATTTTAATGAAATCGTATTTCCTTGGAATTGTCACAAACTGCATAATTTTGATTTAATTAAAAGCTACTCATTTGATTTAACATTTTACATTGATCAAAATATATTTTAATATAATATTATATAATTATACATTTAAATATTTTTATTTAATTATTATTGTAATTTTAAATAACGGAAGTAATTTGAGTATTTGTGGCAAATAATATTATTTTAAAAAGTTGCTCATTTGACTAAAATCAACCATTCGTTCGCTCGATCGTTCTCGGTCAAAGTGGATAGTCGAAAGTTGATAAAATAGTTAGTTCTCTTCGAGCGCTCGAGCAGTACGGTCCAATGAGCAACTAATGCCGTGATTATGTCCGTTGTGATGTGATGTGATGTGAAGTGATAATAATTATAATATTGAGACACTATTGCAATAAACTGTATTACTGTGGAAAGTGCTGGCAGTTTCATTTATCTACGTGGAACTTAACATACAGAAGGTTTACTTCGCGAAGGTATTTAAAAAAAATATGCTCAATGTCATTAACAATATGGTGTAATTTAGCTTATCTCAAGAGTCAAGCACCATTTTGTAGACAAACGTCAGAGATCGGTACTGCGCTGAAGTCATAGGGCTGACTTCGGTAAAATGATGTGTGGCGTGAGGTGCCAAACTGCAGAAAATGGCGGAGCGGAGGAAATACATCGGCCATTCTCAGATGAGCTAGTTTTTGCGTGTCCGGGCTGTTAAATCGTTAAAAATGACAAATTAGAGACATGCAAGTATTTTTATATGTTACTTCACAACCCTATCCAGTTGTGCATTAAATCATAGGCCTTTATTTGAAGTATTTGTGTATAAATTAATTTCATGAACCTCTGTTCTCTAATTACCGTTACGTGTCCGCACACCGACTTAATGTTAAAAGTTGGCTGTAATTTTTATGTCGTAAAGATTTGGTTTACTCCATTCAACATTTTAAAGAGTATAAAAGATAATCTTATGCATAGCAAAATATCTATTCAATAGAACCATTCTGTAAATAATTAGAATTAAAAAACTGCTTGTCCGAGCGAAAATCCTAATTCCCGTGACGTTTTTTGTTTTTGAGCACACAAGCCTAAATAATAATATTTGACACATCATTTACGCGCGCGGCGCGAGCCCTTAGTTAGTTCTATGACCTGTAAGCAAGTAGACGTCTATTGCGTTGGCGTACCGTCGATTAATTGCGTAAGAGTATAATTACCATATCTTTGGTTTTCAATTTTTCTATTTACCATGTCCTTATTTTTAAACTAGGTTTTTGAAGGTAGATCCACGTTGTTGATTCAAATAGAATCAGTACTTTGGCCTCCATACGTTATAGTAAGACAGTATTTGCATACCCTGCAGATTTTGGAAATTTTGAAGAAAACCTATCGTTTTCTAATTTCCATGTACTAATTACCATATATTTATAATCACCGTTGTATGTAGTTATTACCTACAAACTGCACTCACGATTGAATAAGTATAATTATAAAATAGCTAGACTTTCGCATAACAACTTTACGGACTTTTCTTCCAATCTGACATCAAAATTTTGAAAAGCTTTCGTTAGAGTTACCTCAAAATAGATTCGATTTCATGACGAATGTTCAGCTTCAGTTGCTGCATGGTTGTTGGATTTTAGAGTATATTTTAACCCCTAAGGTAACCTCACAAAAAGAAGTTAGCTGGAGTGAAATCGGGGCTTCCTGATGCCCAGGAGATGTCACCCCTGCGTGAAACATGTCTCGTACCAGATATTTATTTTTACTATTAATATCATTGATATTAACATGTTAAATCATTAATTAATTCTAATATAATACCATTAAAATCTATCCATGTTAATTTTGCCCTAAAAAGATGAGATTGTCCAACAGTAACACTTACCTGGCGTGATCACATTAAGAACAAAAGGGAACAAATGAACAGACAATTGGCCTTTTCAAGACGAGTGTTTAGGCACTTTGTACCATCCTAGACTGCATCCTACCTGCTTTGTTATGCATGCATAGAAAAAAAACTTCGTGATATGCAATGGATACTGGGCAGAAGAAGCTTGGAGAACAAACTAAATACAAATTCATCCTAAGACCCATATAGACATATGGCATCGACCGGTTTACAAAGTCCACTGAAGTGATACCAAACGTCAAAGACGGTGTAAAAAATTCCTGTAAAGCTTACAAACAAAGACTAGACCGTCATGAAATCTATTTGCTGCATCCCTTCTAAATTCTGAGAATTCTGCATTCAGGCTCAGGAGAAAGCGAATAGCATCAATCTGAAAACTTATTGTAAAAGAATCGAGGTGACAAATCATGGGATATGCAGAGCTGGAACTGTCATTATTACAAATTCAATTTAATCTGATTAAGAGATGGCTGATCACAGATAGGTTAAAAAGAGGAAAAAACATTAATATCATTAATACATTTTTCGATATAAAATATGCATATCCGAAAAGTCAAATTTGTGAGACCTCCTGATCCATTATCTGTATCCATCGTTTGTACCACGTTTAAAGCAAATAAATGATGACTCAGATTCTGATTCAGCTAAATGCTCTCATTTTAAATGTGACACATAGCCCCTTCTTGCTGAAACTAAGTGTTCCTGTTATAGCCTCGATTCTTGCAGTAGGTACACTGAAAATATCATGATACAATAAATAATAGAAATTAGTGTTTTTCTTTTTGCAAAGGGTTATTAAGAGTACCTACAGCCTTTTATATGACGCTTGTGTACAAAATCAATGCAAGATGTTGTTTTTTTGCTATTTTACATATCTTTTCTAATTACCGTTAGATTAAGTATTAGCCTTATCTAATTACCGTGACCATAAAATTTTTGGGTCTCATTTACGCCAAAACCGCTTTGAATAATTTGACGCCTTTACGATAGTTAAATTCGTACTTTTCATGTGTTTTATATTTAAATGCGTTTAAGTCAATTAAGCCAAATTTCAAAAATAATATGGTAATTAGGCTGAGAACGCCTAATCGTGAGAATGGCCGACATGATTAAGCATGAATTATCGTGAATAATATTAACCACATATTTACCTTTAACTTAAAAAAGTAGGTACATTCTGTGTTTTTATGATTAATTAGGCAGTTAAATGCTGCACAGTATTTAGTACACCATTTTCTTTATTTTTTTCCATCATACACAAGAATACGCGTGCGTGAGTCAATGCTCGCTCGTATGCGAGGCCTTGTCGAACAGTAATCCTGTAGGGTGCCATCGTGCTTGTTTTGTTTTCGATGTAAACTCGCGAAGATGAACAGGCCTGATACAACCCAAAAAATAATTTGGGGTCCTTAGGGTACAGGTGAGCAAGATTTTTTCTATTTTTGATTTTTACCTCATCACGAACTAAAAATTCCTATAAATGGTATACACGACTTAAAACAGAAAAACAGAGCAAGTGATCTATAAAAGCTTGGAAACCTTTGGTCTGGACCTGCATCTGGATGCAGGATAGTTTAATACGCAATATTGAATATCCTAACAAACTTGAGTGCCAAGTATCTCTACCATACAAAACTTAAATACCGATAGAGTTAGTTTAGTAGAGAGGTCCGTGATGTAATTAATATATCTCAATGAAAACTCCATCAAGAAACACTATAAGTTTATTAGCATCTGCTCACGACTTCATCCACGTGAAATTTAGTTTGTCAAATTAATTTCATTACGAAATATAGCCTACTTTGCCCGCAGCTTCACCCGTGTGATATTTATTTGTCATAGATCGTCATAAATTATAGCCTATAAATATGTTATTCTGGGTTTTAAGACTAGGCGCAGACCACCGATTTTTAGTTGGCCGATAGTTGTGCCCGATTTTAAATTGTATGAAAAATCGGCCAATTCAAATCGGTGTACTGTGCGCACTTCCATACATGCCCATACTGATCAACTGCCCGACTAAACTATCGGCCGACGAAAAATCGATGGTCTGCGCTTAGGCTAAACAATAATACTGTAAAGTTTCATCACAATACGTTCAGTGGTTTTACGTGAAAAAGTAACAAACATCCAGACATCCAAACTTTCGCATTTATAATATTAGTAAGAGAGTATGTTATACAGAATGTTCTTTCGTTCGTCTTAGCCGAATGACGTCCACTGCTGGATAAAGACAGATGTATAAACAATAATCATCGTTTACATTTATTCATCATCATCATCTCAGCCATAGGACGTCCACTGCTGAACATAGGCCTCCCCCAATGCTTTCCATGTTGCCCGGTTGGTAGCGGCCTGCGTTCAGCGCCTTCCTGCTACCTTTATGATGTCGTTGGTCCACCTTGTGGGTGGACGTCCCACGCTGCATTTTCCGGTACGCGGCTTCCACTCCAGAATCTTGCTGCCCCATCGGCCGTCAGTTCTGCGTACTATGTGCCCTGCCCATTGCCACTTCAGCTTGCTAATCCATCGGGCTATGTCATTTATTATTATTAGTAATATTTATGTCGACTCACAAAACAAAAATAAATATCTTCCTACTGGGGTTTATGTTTCTAAAATATAATGTTACGTTTTACTAGTGAACAGTCCAAATAAAATATGTGTGTAATAAGGTAGGTAAAATATTCGTGTATTTCCGAGTACGGGTAATTGTAACCAGAATCTCGGCCAAGTTAATTTAACCCTCCCAGAGACGCCGAAAAATGACTGTAATGACAAAATCTTCGACGAACCGAACTCAGATTTCATCCTCCTTTCGTCGGTTAAAACGAAAAACGTCATTAATAAAAATCAGTCCAATAAAATTCGACGACGTCACATTTAGTGATGTTGAAGAGTCGATTAAATTTCTAAGGAACGTCACGTCAAATTAAGGAAAATGAAAAAAAAAATTCATTTGATTTGAATTCGAAAAAAAAATATTCGAAGAAATCTAAAAGATTTCATTAAAGGTTAAAATATTTCTACGAATGTGTATATTATCTGGAAGAGACAAGATTTTCGGTTTAGACTAGAGGAGTCTGTTTTTTAACATAGACATGTAGGGGAGACCGGGGCTGAAAGTGCCGGGGGTAAATTGTTCCGATGCAAAATATCTCGACAACAGAAAGAATTAGATATGTGATCGTATTATTTCGTATAATGCCTAACAGTTGGCCACATGCGTCATAATACGATCACATATCTAATTCTTTCTGTTGTCGAGATATTTTGCATCGGAACAATTTACCCCCGGCACTTTCAGCCCCGGTCTCCCCTATAAAGTTATTTTAAAATTTGATTGTGCTAAAAAGACAGTAGTGGAGACTAAATGACCTTAAAATGATGATATCATTACTTCTTTACTCAAACGCTAAAAATTCTGTAGCCTCTGTCTCCAAATTGTGCCACGTGATCATAAAATTGGACAGCAGCTGTCACTTCACAAGACATCACGTCACGCCACATCTATCTTATTATCGTAGGCCTAATCTATCGATACATCCGTACACATCACTAGCATAAATTACGCCAGTCGGCGTTCAGTTGACGGTCCTCAGTTCCGTGTTATTATCCTTTTAAGGCAGAAATCTCGTTAAGCATCCGTCATATTCTGGGACGCGTTAAGACTGTACAGTTGAAGAGAGAAGTCGTAAATCATTTTGTGTGGAAGATTTAAAAAATAAGGTGTTTTTTAATATAAAAATCTCTTATCAAGTGTTTGTTACCTTTTTTTCACCGCAATCGCATCTCATGTTAAGTGAGATGTACTCGTAGTCTAAGATGGTACACACGTACATCTGCCCTGTAAGTAAATGCCTGTTCACTCTTGCATGGATCAAACTACTTCGAAATGGCTTGACCGATTTTTATGTGTATTTACTTTTATACTTATTATATCTTTTATACCTAGGCAAAACAACACGTTTGCTCACCTCAGTCAGCTAGAAAATATAATATAATCAATTTAATCGAGGCGATGGTTGAGGCATCATAATAAAATTTAAAAGCAAGCAGATTTCTTGAATCTTAGAACTATTAGGCTGGGTTGCACCATCTAATTTTAACTTTGACAAACGTCAAAAGTCTGTCAAACTCCATAAAAAAAGCACCGGTTATCGCCATAGTTACCGTTAAAGTTAGGTGGTGTAACTCAGCCTTACTGTTTCGTACTTATCTACGTCTAAAAACTTTTAAACATCTGGATATAAAAGCAATCGATAAATTCAGGAAACATTCCAAGAACATCGTATGAAATTTTACTCAAACATGATGGAAACTAAACTCACAGATTGCTTATTTTACAAATCCTCGTATAATCTAAGTTTCTTACTTAAATACGTACATAAATGAATAAATTTGCCGCTCACTCAACTTGAGAAGTTTTTGCGAAAGAAAATCCTGAAGATTAGCATCGATTATCATGTCAGAGCCATTGTTTCGTCTATTTTTCAAGATAATAATGGCTGAGCCGTTTTGGGGACATTATTTTGGGGGTTGATAATGGCTCATTTAAATCAAGCTTATTTTGCCTCGTTAGCAAAACAGGTAACTTTATGTCACTTCTTAAAAAATATTGCTGCTGAAAACCGAGCTATTATTCAATTTTGTTGTTAAATTAGATTTTTAGTCGTTTTAAAATAAATAATCTCAGCGAACTAGTTTGGTGAATAGGTCCCGTTTGCCATAAAAAACATGTTAATATGTATTTTCTCGTTTTGTCAGCTCCTAAAATCTAATTTAACGCCAACCTGACCTAATGGTTAACATACAGGTTCGATATCTGTATAAGACAAACATTAGACTTTATTTGATGACTGCAACAATATAATTTGTATGGAGAAGTGAATTTCTGGCTTCTGGTCTGAGTATTTACTACTTATTAAATTTAAAACCATTTATTAACTTAGCTAGTGACTAGTGGAAAATAAGAAAAAAACTATGTCAAAGTAAAAAAACCTAATACTTTCGTACACGACTGTCCGTTTCGCGAAAAATGACAAAGCGCTTTCTGTCGCAAAGTACTATCTGGAGGGTTTGATGAATCCGCGCCTAATTGCAACACGTGGGTCTGTTGAACGTTGATTAATTAATTACTACAAGAGCTAAGACTCAAGCAATATACTTACAAAGACATACGAAATGACACCTGTATACACCAACGGTTACATTTTGGCAGGCAGGGCCACAAGATTGCAAAGTCAAAGTCAACAAAGTCTAATAATACCGAACAAAAAAAAGTTGTACTCTTGAAGAGCCTTTACACGTCCCATAATCTTTTTGCCCTACCAGCGCTTCGAGACCAACATTTGGCAAGTGCTGAGAAGAAGCACCGCAGTAAACTCAGTTACTACGTCTGCCGGTTAAAATAAATATAAAAGTTGATAGGAAGAAAATAAACTGAAGGCGGGCACTTATGATATTAATCTTATAAGTACGTTCACCTATTAATTTATGCATGTACTAGCGGCCGCCCGCGACTTCGTACGCGTGGATCCCGCTTTACCCCCTTCATCTATCTTACGCGGTTTTGATATTTTCATACAAATGTTTTTTCCCGCTAACTCCCGTTCCCGTGGGAATTTCGCAATATCCTGTTGCAACTAAGCTTTAAGTTTACTAAGGTACCTGCATGCCAAATTTCAAGCGTCTAACTTAAGCGGTTTAGATTTTTCATACAAAAGGATTTTCCCGTTAATTCCCGTTCCCGTTGGAATTTCGGGAATTTCTTGTTGCAACTAAGCTTTAAGTTTACTAAGGTACCTACATATCAAATTTCAAATGTCTAACAAAAGGATTTCCCCGCTAATTATCGTTCCCGTAGGAATTTTGCACTATCCTGTTGTAACTAAGCTTTAAGTTTACTAAGGTACCTACATGCCAAATTTCAAGCGTCTTACTTAAGCGGTTTAGATTTTTCATACAAAAGGATTTTCCCGCTAATTCCTGTTCCCGTGGGAATTCCTAAGTATCCTATAACCTGCCCAGGAGTATTAAAAATAATTGTGCCAAGTTTCGTTAAAATCCGTCGAGTAGTTTTTGTTTCTATAAGGAACATACAGACAGACAGACAGACAGACAGACAGACAGACAGACAGACAGACAAAAATTTTACTGATTGCATTTTTGGCATCAGTATCGATCACTAATCACCCCTTGATAGTTATTTTGAAAATATATTTCATGTACAGAATAATTGACCTCTCTACAGATTTATTATAAGTATAGATTTATAACTTTTCGCATTATAAACGCAATGATTTCGCCGTATCCTGTGGGCTAATTCAAATGCATTTGTCGAGAGTAGAAATCGTCTGTCAAATAATTTTCTAGTAATCAATTTTGAACTGATTGTCAAGGTAATACAGTTGAAAATTGAATATCAAAGCCAGACTACGCCTAATGTCAGATCAGCCGATGGTAGATGCCAAATTTCCAATATCGCGTACGAAGACGGAGAACTTTGTCAATATAGTGGTACATAAGGGTCATAATTAGTGGATGCCGACGATTTTCGCGCTGTCATCTCAACGACTGCCCACCCTTGTCGTTAGAGCAGTCGACTGGATAGAAAGCATGGAATTAACATGGTGATTGATAAACTAGGTGCAAATAAGCATAGGTATTTTATAACCACAGAATGCTTTTTGCTTAAATTTGAAAATAAAGGATATTGTTCTGCGTCCATACATCGTTCGCCCCAAGACCCCCAAGCAATGAAATAATGATTTTTATATGTGAAATTACTTAACGATTGTCACCTTATACTCCACTAGCTTTTCGCTCGCGGCTTCGCGCGCGTGGCCTACATTAGGTACCTACATATTTTACGGAACCCTATTATTTTCCAAAATAAAATTTAGCCTGTTACTCGTGGATAATGTAGCTTTCGAATGGTGAAAGAATTTAATAAAAACGGTCCAATAGTTTTTGAGTCTATTCATTACAACCAAACAAACAAAGTTTTCCTCTTTATAATATTAGTGTAGATACTTAAAGCACGGATAAGCGGGAGATTCGTTACAATAGGAAAAATGCTTCAGATTTTGAGGTTATTAACATAACAGAAGTACCTACATTTCCATTTTCTATCTTCTATAGGTACTTATAATAAATCTGTAGAGAGGTCAATTCTGTACATGAAATATAATTTTCAAAATAACTATCAGGGGGTGATACTGATGCCAAAAATGCAATCAGTAAAATTTTTGTCTGTCTGTCTGTCCGTCTGTATGTTCCTTATAGAAACAAAAACTACTCGACGGATTTTAACGAAACTTGGTACAATTATTCTTCATACTCCTGGGCAGGTTATAGTATACTTAGGAATTCCCACGGGAACAGGAATTAGCGGGAAAATCCTTTTGTATGAAAAATCTAAACCGCTTAAGTTAGACGCTTTAAATTTCGCACGTAGGTACTTTAGTAAACTAATTCCCACGGGAACTGGAATTCGTGGGAAAATCCCTTTGTATGAAAAATCTAAACCGCTTTAGTTAGACGCTTGAAATTTGACATGTAGGTATCTTAATAAACTTAAAGCTTAGTTACAACAGGATATTGCAAAATTCCCACGTGAACGGGAAAAAACATTTGAACGAAAAAATCTAAACCGCGTAAGATAGATGAAGGGGGTAAAACGGGATCCACGCGTACGAAGTCGCGGGCGGCCGCTAGTTGCTAATAAAACTATTTATTGTCAAGAATTATATGTATAATAATGCGAATTCCCGTTCCCGTGGGAATTAGTTTACTAAAGTACCTACGTGCGAAATTTAAAGCGTCTAACTTAAGCGGTTTAGATTTTTCATACAAAAGGATTTTCCTGCTAATTCCTGTTCCCGTGAGAATTCCTAAGTATACTATAACCTGTCCAGGAGTATGAAGAATAATTGTACCAAGTTTCGTTAAAATCCGTCGAGTAGTTTTTGTTTCTATAAGGAACATACAGACGGACAGACAGACAGACAAAAATTTTACTGATTGCATTTTTGGCATCAGTATCACCCCCTGATAGTTATTTTGAAAATTATATTTCATGTACAGAATTGACCTCTCTACAGATTTATTATAAGTAGGTATAGATATGTAGGAGAGACGTCTTAATTACACTTTAAATCGTAGATCGATAAAGAACCCCTTTGTCAAACCGTATGAATAGCAGCAAATAGAACTTTGCGTATTGGAAAAATAGGAATGCCTACGGAAAAGCCAAACATTTTTTAAAAAGAAGTTAATATATTTTACTTACATTTAAATCCAAAAATATCTTTATTCCGACCCAAGGGTAAGTAGGCAGTTATGTAGGTATAAATGAAAATACGTATGTAGGTACTTATTATTTATTAATGGTCATGTTCTACATTTTCTATTAAATATGGGCCCAATACATCAATGATGTCGCCATCACAACAAAGTACCATAAATGGTTAACACCTTTGCTGCGGCAGTAACTTTCTAATACTTTCCATTCCTTCGGTACAAGGTCGGTAAACCTGGTATTAAAACTTACATTGTGGCGGCACAAGGCTTAAAGACCTTGTAATATTTAAGATATATTAATTTTATTTTTGGCTTCATGTTAATAGATATTGTGTTTTTTTTCTATGGATATTAATAATAATGCATTTATTGACATACACCTGAAGGCGTTCGTGAATAACTTGTTTAGTATAAAAATTATAGCTATATTCAAAATACAAGGCTTATGCACCCTGTGCCGCACTGAAGTAGGGAAGGCTGGTGGGTATTCTAGGGATGTGAAATACAAATATCGATAGTTTTAATTAAGTTTTAATAAAAATTTAAAAAAGTAACAAACAAAGATGTTTTAATAATTTAGTCTAAATATTTTACAAATAAGACATACGTGCATAAATACTTAAATAAGCTATATTTAAAGGAAACATATTATTTAATAACATTTAGTTACAACTTCAAATATTTGTCACGAAAAACTATTTAAATTAGCAATAAATCGTGTAGCAAATTAAATAATAATCAATTTGCAGTTCTGATTTTGTTTGTTTCTCTTGACGCCATGTCGACATGTGCGTTTCTTACGAATGCGAGGCAACACTGGCTGCACGAAGCTAGCGTGGGGTGCGGTACCAGGTGCGCAGGGTACAAGGTGCTTCGACCTGGTTTCGCATGGTGAAGACATTTTATTACTTCCGTGCGGTACCAGGTCTAAAAACCTGGTATTAAGGTAGGTACATCATTGGATTCTATTTTAAGAATACATCATAGATATATATTCATCACTTTCCTACACCGGACCCAATTGAAGTTATGCCTTTCGCACGACAAGGAAGACTATAATTTTCTTAGCCGCACGGTAAGCGAAACGTACACAAGGTCTATAGACCTGGTTTCGCACTCAACGTGTTAACGAGATTCCGATATTTGTATAGGGAATAAGTTTTTTTTTTGGTATGCATAATTGCTACTTTTTTGCACATAAATGTATGTATGTACCATCCATGATGACAATAGCCTTTCTTTGTGGTAAATCGTTTCCTGGCTTCCCGAAAAGAGACTGGAACATAAAGGTTTCTTTGGGCTACTTCCTCTCTACTAATATGTTGTAACCCTAAATGTGCTGGTACGGAATGTTCCTCCATCATACTGCGTGCTTTCATTACATATTTTGTAAGAGTACTCCTTGAAATGCCAAGTAATGTAGCTATTCTGTCATCTGAATCACCGGTCCTCAGCTTCATTAAATAAGCACCAACTGTAGTAATTCGTGCTCTCTGATAGTATCTATGGCAAAGAAGATCTGAAGGACGAATCTGAAAATAAAATAAAACATCAAGATTCACAGTTCAACAATAAGAAGAGCAATATTTATATAGGATTAACGACTTTTGTGTGTAACGGAATAGTAAGATGCGTGATGAAAGATAATTTATGATTTGAACGCTGAATGATGAGGAATGATTGGTCTATGGAGGAAACGAAAGGGATGAATGAGGAACGAGGATTGAGAGTGAGAATAGTGGTACATAGTTTAAAAGAGTAGTCTGTTGTTATGCAGGAAGTATAAATAAAACTTTACTGAGTTTATTTGGCTCAGGGAATTTTTAACTGGCTTTATAATAGTAAAAATTATGTTTAATATTATGTAAGTAATAATATTGCAATATTTTAATAATATAAGTCTATTTGTATTATACAGGGTGGAAACGATAAGTGATCTATAACACTTTTAATATTGTGTGGCTGGCACACATTTAGTATGGAGGCTGAAAACATTGAATTTTCGGATAGATCCAGTTAATTCTGTAACTATTTACTGATACCGTTAGAAAGAGCTCGTGAAGCACTTTCAGGATGAGTAACCAGTTTTTCGATATCTTGTGTAGTTTAGAAATAATCGAGTGAGATCACTTATCGTTTCCACCCTGTATAACCTGTATGGATGAGAGTAGTGGCAGATTGAAAGCAATGGAAGGAGTTGAAGGATGGGAAGGCTGATTCGGAAAAAACCTTTTTTATTATTATAATAAACCGGCATAATTATTTTTATGTATTATAAAACTGGCAGGGCTCTTACCTCTCTGGGTTGAATCCAATTTCGAACAATGTTTAATATATCTTGATTATTCTCTGTATCCAAACAATGACTTCAAGTTCGCAATAATAAACAACCACATCCAACACAAACTTGTTGGTGACCTACCGGGGCACCGGTTGGCATATCTGGAGAGTCTTGTGAAGTAGGTGTGGTATCTCTTTGCAATAATGAGTGACAAGCCCCACAGATGTAGTCATTTGCAGTAACCTGTTTAAAAATAATAATAATTAGAAATAAGTTTAAAAAAATTATCAGTTTTTTAATGTCCCGCACTTAAATTATTTTATTTTAGTATTAATTTACAGAAACCAATAACTTTACAAGAATTAGACTGATTGTATAGACAATAACATTTTATTAAATAAGGACTTTAGCGTGCATTACCTCTAATGGAGTTAGTCGTTCCACAATTATGTTCCTGATGTTAATATGATGTTGAGTGTTAGTTCTCAGGGACATGAGCTGATGTGAACGTGTTCTAGGCTCTAGTGTTCTACTGCAAAGCACACATTTTCTGCTAAGATTTGAAGTAGATGCATTTGTGTTGTATCTTGGGCTTGGGTCCAACATGTTGTGCATATAAGATCATGAGCTGTAACCTGTAAAAATAAATAGATTCATTGCATGCCATGCCACACATACTCCTGTGCGTTGAATAAATTGAGCCGCAAACCATAAAAAAAATGATAATTCAATATTATGTGCTGTTAGTAGAATTTTGGGTCAGAGGGTAGGGTTAAACAGCTTTAGTAAATAAGCATTGTTGTTATAATAATTAATTATGACGTGTTACAAACTTAGTTACAAAAAATAATAATCTAGTAGTCTTAGTTCCAAAAAACAAAACAAAACAAGCTTTCATTGAGAGCAGGGAGATAGTGTCAAAGTAAATAATTCCTTAGATTTACACCAAAACCAGCTGGATTGTCAACATAATTGTTGTTTCGCTCATGCCTCCATTGCGCTGTACCATCGACTAGTTTCTTACAATCGAATCGGGCCTGGCTGTCCACACTGTCCAGGGTTGAACCACAGATAATAGCGGAACATTCATTTCAAGACAACCCGCCATGAGAATGGCAATTCAGAAGTTTGGCAAGGCTAGTACTTATTCATAAGATTGCTTGCAGAGCAAAATGTAGGTACTTACCGATCGAGGTGCTGCCCATTGTTGTGTATAATTAAGTTGCTCATTTTCTAACACCATAGAACCACCAGCCGAGCCTTGGCCGAGCCACACAAAAACAGTAAATCCCAGGCTGAGTATGTCGTTATTGCAATCAATCAGAGTCCGTTTGAATAGCCAAGTTTGTAGTTAATAAAGTTCCGAAAATAAAAGCTAAAACACAAACGAATCACAAAGAAGGATCAAGCAAGACAGCAACACAGCAAGAGTGAGTGAGAGAGAAAAGGTGATGCGAGTGAATGACAATTTGACTAACAAATAGGGATGTCCATTTAGAATAGACATAATCGATTAAATTGATCATTTTTGAAAAAAATTATTTTTAAACATTGTGTTGCTATAAATATTTATTTTATTTATTTAATAGGACAACCAACAAGACATACACTGGAAGACAATCAATATTTACAACGTATTTAACTTAATCTAAGTGCTGCCTTAATTATAGGTTGCCACGGCATGCAATAGTGGACTTATACATAAACAGTGTCTACACTTAAAGAAAAGAGTAAATATGTAAATGTAGGTAAATAAATGTGATTAAATATACATAAAATGCAATAATCCACTGAAGCGCTGCGGGCGCGGCGGATCTGCGCCCGTCTAAAGGTCTAATGATTAGACTCTAGTCTAATCGATCATACCATTATTTACTTAAATCGAATTAAAAAAGCGCATCTCTGTCTCTGCTCTGTCAATATGTCGGTGACTTTGATTTCGTTTATATACTTTTAAAATATTTTTTCGAACTGCAACTTGTCCGATAGGTTTGGACACTTGCAAGTAAATAAATAAAATATACATAAAATTATGGTACATACTAAGTCTTTGAAAATCTTAGGGCGATTTTTATCAATGTCCTTTGTCTGCTCGATTGCATTGATGGTAAGGAGCAATGGTATTATCTATAATATCATTGGTAAGGAGGGACTGTTCTAAATACATATTATGATAGTTGAGATGGTTGAGAATATTTCCGGGTCGATCGCTTCCACCTTCGGCCTAGATAGTACCTACCTACCTACTTATACGCCAAACTATCTTATGATTGTTATGCATTGTTAAGTAGGGTTATAATACCTAATTATGATTGTTATGCATTGTAAGTAGGGTTATAAATAATTATAATTTACATAAGCAGCAGGTCGGTTATTTTTATTTAGGCAAATGTAATATTTTAAAAGACAATACGTACGATCAGATATTAAGATCAAAGATAAAGATTTCTGCTGTGAAAAAAAATATAAAACAGCTAACTTCTATATCAAGTTCCAACGTCGCTATACGTACCTACCTACTTAATGCTACTGGATTATACGTTCATAGCTCAGAAGTTTAGTCCTTTTTCAGCAGTGTTTAGTAAGAATATTATTACAAATGGGCTTTTAGGGATTTTGTTCACATGGAATAAACGACAAAGTTCTTAGTTACTTATCCAATAGGTAGTAGTAACATATATGTAGAAAACAGGAACTTAGATGCCAACGAAAGAAAATAGGCTATCAAATGTTGTTTTGGGGACTTACCTTTATAAAAATATCACATTTAAAAATTCATACCATTTGTTGTTATTTAAAAAACAATGTCAATTTTGACGATTAACTGAAAGTCTATTATCTATGAATATAGTAGCGATATATGGTATCCAGCGGCAATGGCAGTGCAAAATTTTGACAATGACTGTAGTTATCATACTTCGAGTTTGTCCATGGAGACGGCAAAAGTCCTTTAGTTGGCCATAAAGTAAACTTAACGGAAAATGTTACTTAATTGATACCGAGGCGCAACCTGGAAGCATTGCTAAGTGTGCTCCTCGTTACTGGTTCATCGTTCGTCATCGTCATTGTTCGTAAAAACCGGGTCGCGGCAGGCAAATAATAAAATTAGTCTTATGTCTTCTCCCTTATTAACTTCGATGGATAAATAGCTAAACCTCCTTGCGCGTAACTGACGTTTGTTGGAAAACCGATTTTTTCAGGCCATCGGATTTTAATTTCAAAAGTCATTGACCAATCCCAGTTCATATAATAACTATTATGACGTTTTCTATTGGCCAAAAGATTTAACTCTCTAAAAATCCGCGTGCAACCATATCCTGCTTAAATATTGTGCACTTTATTGAGCACAGATTAAACAAGCTAAATGACAAATAGAATAGATTGAAATGACAGATTGCACTTGAATTACCCTACTGCGACGGGTACATCAGATATTTCGATGTAAGGGCTTGTTCCCAAGTGAATCGGGAGTTTGGCGGGACCCAGTAATGCAGAAATCTAGGTATTGGACAGGTAAAAGATAATTAAAATCATTATTTTGTATGACGTTTGGACTGATTCGTAAAATTTTAAACGCACGAAAGCACTTTTGACTGATTTTTGCAGTCAAAAGTGGTTTCGACCGATTATGAGTCTTGACCGTTACAAAATACACTAAATGAGTTCCTGCAAAAAACGGAATGTGTCCGTGGGAACAAGCCCTAAGTCTAGGTTTGATGACCTCTAAAAATAATGCGTTGCGTCCAAAACAATGTCGACGTTGATTAGGCATTACTAATTTGATTCGTAAATTAACTTATTATTTTTCCTTTGTTTTGTACTCGTGCTTATTACATGTAATTTGCGAGTTGTTTGATTTATATTGTAAAGTGGTCGATGAACTCGTTTCTATTAATAATTTACAATTTGACATATTATTTTGTAATTGAAAATTGCCCCTCTAACTGTTCTAGAGGTTAATAGACTTTTCCTATTCAATTAAGAGTTCGATTCCTAAATGAGGCAGAAAATAATAATCATTCTGTGTAATTATTTTCAATCTAAATATACATATAACTCAAAGGTGACTGACCGACTGACTGAAATAGAGATGCACAGCCCAAACCAGAAAGAAAGGCATGCAGGTAGATGTTAGTTAGCATACACTAAGAAAGAATTTTACGATACTCCACCCCTAAGGGGGTAAAACGCGCGTACGAAGTCGCGGACGGCCGCTAGTGTAATAATGACCTTTATTATCCACGTGATAATATTAGGAGGGTACCTAACGTAATAATATTGTAATTGACAAAAAATTTTGTTGTAAATTCTTAGGTTCTAATTTTGTTGTAAATAATAGGTCTAGCTAGGTGTCACACCTAGCCGTTGACATCAGACGCCTTATGGGAGAGGCTGCGGCTGTAGCGTGGGGGCACGCACCCGAACAATTTGTTTGACTCGCGGTGTGCCCCACTAAGCGCGACCAGAGGGACCCGACTGGTTTTTAGTGGGTAGGCCCTGCTCTTCTAGCAGGGAGAGCCCCACATAACCCATTGGCCCCCCCCGAGCCATTGGGTATGCAAATTACTGCATTTTCCAGTCGATAAAAAAAAAGGAGTGACGTTGACATATTATGACATGACAGAGCATACAAATCTGAAGCATGAAGATGACCCACGCTGAACTGTCCCACCAAACTCAATGACAGGGGGGCGCTACCATCGTTCAACTATATGGTTTCCAACATGGCAAAAATCAGAACCAGCGATCCGGTATTGACGGTGGCGCCCCACTGCCAATGTCATGCATAGGACAGTTCAGTATTTTGGAACTATATCTGAAGTGTTGCTGACGTTTGATGTCTCAAAAACACCCTCCTATGCCGCTCCCATACCTAAGGCACTAACTAAGTTAAACGTTAAGCGGTTTCCATATAAAATAACTAGCGGCCGCCCGCGACTTCGTACGCGTGGATCCCGTTTTACCCCCTTAGAGGTGGAGTTTCGTAAAATCCTTTCTTAGCGGATGCCTACGTCATAACATCTACTTGCATGCCTTTCAGCCCGATCCGTACAGTGTGCTGTGCGTTGATAGATTACTGTCATTCAGTCAGTCAGACACCTTTCAGTTATTATATTTAATAGCATTCCGTCCGCGGCTTCACCCGCTCAAGTTTTGTCTGTCACAGAAAAACTTTATCGCGCGCGTCCCTGTTTCCAAAACCGGGATAAAAACTATCCTATGTCCTTTTCCGGGACTCAAACTATCTCTATGCCAAATTTTATCAAAATCAGTTCAGTGGTTTAGGCGTGAAAGCGACACAGACAGACAGACAGAGTTACTTTCACATTTATGATTTTTTTTTGGTTCGTTTCACCCGAAAGACGTCCACTGCTGGACAAAGGCTTCCCCCAAGGACTTCCACAAAGACCGGTCCTGCGCCGCTCGCATCCAGGCGCCTCCCGCGACCTTCACCAGTGATCGTTGGTCCACCTAGTGGGAGGCCTGCCCACGCTACGTCTTCCGGCTTGTTTTTATACTCAAGAACTTTCCTGCCCCAGCGGTCGTCAGCTCTACGAGCTATGTGCCCTGCCCACTGCCATTTATGATATTATTAGTAGGGATTAAAATATACTAAAGCCTGGTCCGTGAGCACGAAGAATCCCGTCCAATGACGTAAATATGTTGCTGTCGCGCTCGGACACTCACTGCGGGCGCGCGTCGCACAGTCGCGACAGCAATATAATTACGTGCGAGCGACAAGGATGGGCAGCTTGGGGTCATTGGACGGGATTCTACGTGCTCACGGACCAGGCTTTACTAAAATCAAATTGCAATACTATACCTACATTATAATGGATATTACAGACTCCCCTTCTTTCAAAGGTTAAAAAATATCAAGAAAATTCTCAAGTATGGGCTCAAGCACAAAATTAAACTCGACTAAGTGCAATAACTTTGCTCAAGTTATATTTATAAAAGTTTTAAGCCTTGTCGGAGTTAGGCCAGAGATTAAGCAGCAGACTGAGGATTTTTGCGATTAGGATGGAATTATGCTGTCTTGTAAGAAATGTTATACGTTTCACAAACATTATTCACAAACATTACTATGAGGTTTCACAGTGAGCGTGGACGCACAAGGTGACACACGAACCAATTACAGAGCTCTATTCAACGCTGTGCGTTCGATTTGCTGCTTCACTTAAGCAAGCATCGTTTGTGAATAGGTACGGGTGTTTCAATAATTAAGTTCTAGGTAAGTTCTAAGAGGGGTCAATTTAGGCAATATTTTCTGTATTGGGTATATTTGGGTGTTTCAAATAGGTAAAATTTTCTATTAGGTTGTCCTTGGGTATACTGTATAACAAGGTTAGTTTCTTAAGAAAGGGTGGTGTATGGCAAAAATATTATGAGACATTTTAAGGCTTCATAAGAGCAATCTTTAATTTTTTTAAGTATTTTTTATTTTAACATTTGTCGATTTGTAAGCACTTGACTTTGTAGGTACATAAAGTGCGTTCTATCTATTGCCATCTCCATTTCAAGTGTTTGCTCTAAGATTAGTTAATTAAACATGATTCCTAACCTCATCGCTTATCGCGCCAGTATCGCGACTGATGTAGTAATTATGTCGTTACGGTACGTCATAATGTAAGGCTTAGGCTGCATGCAAGCTTGAGACTTTAATAATTGGTGTCTTAAGAAAGAAGTTTTGGAGTTATTTAAGACTAGCGGCCGCCAGCGACTTCATACGCGTGGATCCTTAGGGGTTGAATCAAAATCAACAATATTTTATTCAATTTTGACCACTAGTGGCACTTATTATTTATTATGAATTTGATTATGAATTTTGCTAAATCCGGTCTTATTGAGCACCTACGTTCTAAAAGGAACCCCCATGCAAAAGTTGAAACTCCTAGCACTTGTAGTTTCTAAAATTTCGTGACGAGTGAGTTAGTCAGTCAGCCAGTCAGTGACCTTTCGATTTTATAGATATAGATATTTTCTGTTATATAAATTGCACCTATCTATACTAATATTACAAAGCTGAAGAGTTTATTAAATAGTAATAGCTGGTCCGATTTGAAAAATCATTTTTGTTTTGGATAGCCCATTTATCAAGGAAGGCTTTAGATTATATTACATCAGTCTACAGTTTATAGAGGCGACGCATTAAAGAAAAAAAGTTCATAAATGGAAAACCACTTTTACGCGTACGAAGTCGCGGGCACAGCTAGTAAATATACTTGAACAGTCCACAGAGTGCGGTTTGACGTGAAGAGTATTGTAATTGCAAGTTAATGCATATCAAATAAATCCCAATTAACAACCTCTCTATATTTCACAAATTACGTACATTCTTCACAGTGAGATGAATCGTAGCTACTACGGACTACGATATACTACGAACACTGATTCGACACGCTGCGGACTACGAACAAGCTACGGATAAGTCTACAGTCGCTACGAGTTACGACTGAATTGTTTTCGTAGTATGGTATTAGGGACACAATTTCACAAATTTATTTGTTCTATTTTTTTCATGATACAGCTACAGCAGTGTTTGCTGTCGCAAGTGTCATCATCATCATCATCATTTCAGCCATAGGACGTCCACTGCTGAACATAGGCCTCCCCCAATGCTTTCCATGTTGCCCGGTTGGTAGCGGCCTGCGTCCAGCGCTTTCCTGCAACCTTTATGATGTCGTCGGTCCACCTTGTGGACGTCCCACGCTGCGTTCTCCGGTAGGCAGCCTCAACTCCATAACCTTGCTGTCTAGCTGTCGCAAGTGTGTCCATGACCTAAGTATGGCCTCGTATCTACTAGTGCCTGAATGCGTAGAAACTCGACGCGTCGGGGGTACTCTTGTGGCAAATCAGTGGGGTGGGGTGACAGTCATTATCTAATCAGATAGACTGTGCACTACAAATCTTGTCTCAGTATTACCACAGTGTATTACCTTCCTTTTAACCCCTTAACTGGCGTAGAGAAAAATATTCTTTGATTTAGAGCTGTTTCGTACCGAAATATATTTATTAGTTTCTTAATTTTAGTTTAAGATAAAACAACACAAACTAGAAGGAATTTGCTCTTTTTCTTAATTTCATTTTTTAATCACAAACTGGCAACATTCTTTCCAATCCTATGTAGCTAAGGCTCGCGATTGCGATTGCGACGCCCCCCAGTGACGCAAGAGTTTTGAGTTCGGAAGGACGCCCGTGCGCATCAGCGGTGTGTTCTTTAATTCGACAACCATATAAGCGTTTGTCAATTTCCAAAATCAAGTGAATCTAGTGAGTGCGGGATCCAGCCCCTATGGAACAATGGTCTTTTTCATCAATATGTGCTAATACTTCACAAGCAAACTGCATTTCGGAGATACGCCGGGCCCGGCTAAGCACGCGGCTGGCACTGTGGAGAAGAGGTTTGTTCGCCGTTTGTTTTGAAAATTTTGTATAGCTAACAAGAGCTATACTTAATAACATGGTAGCATCAAAATTCAAAATTGAAGGTTTAAGGTGGTTAATAATATTAGAATGCTTGTAGAAAGGTGACTGAGTTTCTTCCGCCACTTCTTCTCAGCACCAGCTCATATGTTGTCCCGAAGTGGTGGTAGGGCAAGCTATTCGGGACATGTATTTAAGCGCCCTGGAAAGGGCCTTAGGACTGTATAAAAGATTTGTATTTGTTGCACAGTGATTTTATACGTACGACACATAAGTAACTTCTTAATGATGAATACCTTCCTGTTTGTATACAAAGCTTTGAAGTTCATTTCACAGAACTGAACGTGAATCAAATAACATTGGCAATGTGTATAAGTATCTTATGAAACAAAATTGGCTCCACACATTAATTTATTTAAGAGCCTCTTAAAACCAATATTTATCTACAAAGCCTTTCGAAATCAAACGTCAATAAACTTCAATTTAAGAAAAACATCTCCAACTGTTTTGTGAATGCAAGAACAACAATAACAAAACGGTCAGACATTTGAAGCAGTATTATTAAGACGCCAAAGCATTTTAGAAAACCTTTAAGTTGACAGCTGAAAAAGGTAATCATTTTAATCTTCAAGAAATGAATTGAAACAGCTCGCGTAAAAACACGTTCAAAAGAAATTTTACTTGCATTGTTGAAAGAAAAACAATTGCTATCTTAAATACTGATGAAATAAAAGAAAATATGTTTACTGAATAGATTTATTCAGACAAAAGAAACCAAAAGCGAGCTATTCATTAACAAGAACAATACAGGTTATTTAGAGCTCGGCGAAGGAGAAAGATCAAAATCTAATGGATTGTAGTGGAATGGAATTTATTAGAATGTAATGGAATGAATTCCACGCTCACCTAACTACTTACTGATTGTGCTGCACTAAATAGCTATCAAGATGGGTTGCTGTGGTATCTCATGACAAAAAGCCCCACAGTGCAGTGTGTGGAAACAAGATACGAGATTAGTGGCTATTCTTCTCGAAAAAGTCAGTTGTTTGGTGTTTGTGGTGTATTTATTCATTTCACAATTTGTGTAACGTGTAAAAGTGCTTTTTTAAAGCCTATTTACAGAAATGAATGAGTTTTTTTTATGAGTTTTTATGTAAACCACTATTTCGTCAATAAATGGTAACCGTGGTGATTTAGGATTACGGCTGAAGCAAGCTTACATTCATGGTCAGGTGAGGTGCAGGACAAGAGCTTCTCTGTTGTAATTAAAAATGGATAATTATGATATGACTAACTGCTTGAAATACTTAAATTTTGTTATGTTGGGTTCTGAACTGACTCAATATAAGAAAATGTAATAGTAAACTATTGGTAATTAATTTCCTTAAATAAAATTATTTAAACATACAGACACTTTTTTGATAAAATAAAATGTCATGAAAGTCACTTTGTACGTGGGAGTATGAATCATCCGTAACTGTTAAATTAATTTCCATTTAAAATGTAAATACAAAAACATTTCTCGCTATATTTCATACAACTTCAAGCTTGATCGGCCCCATTCACATTCAGTGTCTGAATAGCTGAAATACTGCAATATTCGGTTCAGCATGGGTGTCACGTAGGTAAATAGGAATTCACTACTGCCAAATACAGAAACTCCTGGGTGGACAGATAAGTACTATATGATCTCGATTCTCGATTATTACATTTTGTGATTTATTTTGTGTATATGTGACAATTCTCGAGTGATTGGAGAATTAAAAGATTGGAATGGAATGGAGTAGAATGGAATGGAATTGATCAGAATGGAATGGAATGGTATAAAATGAAATGGTTCGTTTATTTAACATAACTGAAGTTTCTGGGATCTAATTGCATTAAATTTCAACCTGTATAATTTTTTTTACCACAATTTAGGGACTTTTAAAATTAATTTTCGGCTTTCCGTTACCTATGACAAATCCTATTTATTTATTTTTTCATCTTTTTTATAATACAGTGACTTTTCTTTGCTTTCAGATTGACCGTGCTGCTTTCTTGGTAAGTTTTTCGTTTTAAAGTTACATAAAAAATCATAAAGCTCTAAAACTAAATTATTCTAACACCTATCTTCAAAATCAGATCAAATTTATTTATTTGCATAAATCCAGGTGTATATGTGGTCTAACGTAGATTTGGTAGGTTTCACTGATTAATTTTCTTGAACAAAGAAACGTGCAAAAAAAATCAAATCTAATCTTGAGTTTGGATCGAGTTTTGAGTGCCTTTTCTTACGGTCCTTAGTAACGGTCTCCGAAATCCGCTCGCTTGATATTTATCATGGGCTACTGGTTACGACGTCTAAGCGATTCCAGCGGGGAAAATTTATAATAGAAACTATCCGATGGTTTATTTAGGTACGTAAATCAACAATACGTAATCTAGACGCAGCGGTGTGGCCATTTCCATTCAATTTTGTCTGCGGACTGTACTAAATGTGTCTGCCGTGGAAATGTGGCGGTTTTGAGTGATAGAACGCTGTGTTGTGAATGGATTTGTTTTGGGAAAAGTTTTTATACATTTCTGGGTCGTTACACTGTTGGATTTTCCAGCAATGAAAAATAGATGACGGATGTAAAAATGAATTTTTGTAGTTCTTTTTCATTCACAAGTATTTAAAATCGTCAAAATTCAGATTAAATGTGTTTATCAAAGTTTTCACGTTCTTTTTTTCATTTGGGCATTTTGAATTTTACTTTTCACGATAAATTTTTTTCGTAAAACAAGGAGCATTTTGATTTAGACATCTGTAATATAAATATTGGAAAGAATAGTCACAGAATTTCATTTAAGAGTTAACATTTTTGCATGTTTTAATTGAATTTGAATATGTATACCAAAAATAACAATTTTTGCTGGTACTAGAGTTCATATTTCAAGTTCTCGGATTCAAACTGTTCAAAAATGCATGCAACCTATTTGGCAGCCGCAAAAGGAAAAAAAACATTGACGTCTGTCATGAAAGCCTTGTCTGCCGAGCGCTTGGAAATCTGTGGTTCAATAAAATTGTTTTTTTTTTGCAACACACAAATCTCGTAGTAGCCAGTGTGCCCGTGTGAGCATTAATACAAAGTCTTTTTGTCTTAATACTTTTAAGTCTCTCCCTATAATATAAAAAGTTAATTTCTAGTTGAACTATAATTTAAATTGTCTTTTTATACCAGTTTTAATCACTCCTTTAACTTTTTTGTAATGGTCCACTAACTTTAGCAAAGATCACTTGTTAAAGATTTATTTCAAATTACTTTTCTGACTAATATCTTCCTTGACTAATTTCCATCAAAGGGCCCTAATTTAGTTCATTCTTAACACTCATTAATTTTCAAGTTTTTTGTCACTAGCTTTCTGCCTTGGTTTTGCCCGCGCTTATTTTATAACCTAAATAAATAAATAAATAATAAATAAACCTATATCCCAGAGTCACACTATGGTTATACCTTACAAAAGGTATTGTAATATATTATGCAAGGTTTTCAACAATATTATTGTATTGTTTAAATGTTCATTCTAACTAAAATAATGAACGAATAGATGAATGAATGAATGTTCATTCAAAGCAAGCCAAAGTATTGTTCACGAGCGACAAAAATACTTTTATTATTTTCTGTCTGTCACCGTTCGATTGAAGGAAAAAATTAATACAAGTTTACGAAGGTAAATAAAAGAACAATTTACAAAGAAAGACGAATTGAGAGCTTTAGACAGGGTATTTTAAGGGAAATTACAAAGACTTCTAAGCAAATCGCACCCTTCCTGGAATAAGTACGCAAGTGAAAAATGCCAACTTTTCAGGAGCGTAAAAAAACTGTCCTAAAAATTTATTACCATTATTAAAAATATGTGTTATACATCAAAAGATAGCTAAAAATGTCTGTGAGGGGCCTATGTATTTATATTTAAAATACACTTAATAGGTTTTGAGAAAAACTTAAAAAAGAGCGTTGCGTACTTATTCCGCGAAACATATTTAACACCTTGTTGTTGTAATTATGAATATTGCATTGTTGACATGTAAAGGAATACATGCTGTTTGGTATTATTGCAGATAACCACTTATTGGCGTTCAGATTTAGTCGTGCATTCAACGTGTAAGTGTAGTTTACGTAGTTTTTCCTCGAACTATTCGTATTGAAATAAATTCGTAAAAAGGATAACGTACTTTTACCTTGTGAAAAATTACATTACTTATGGTTGTATTTAAAATTATAGCTTTATTCAAAATTAAAAAGTTACAATAATTTTGCATAACTATATTATAATTTTCGGAAATTGCATTTTTAGGGAGAGACGAGCTATCAAAAGGACTAATGCCCGTTTTCACCATCAATCCCTAATTTGTAAGTGACCTCTATGGTGATACATAACAGGAATTTTGTTTTTATAGGGGTCACTTAAAAAATTGGGATTAATGGTGAAAACGGGCATAAAACTCATTTATTTTTGCAAGAAGGCTTTTTTAAAGCACTTTTATAGTTTTACACTCCCAGTATTAACCCAACCACTGCTTCAGGACATTTTTTTTTTACGGAAGCGGTAGATAGATATTTTGTAAAGTTACCATTTAAAACAGAAAATCCACAATCACCATTTGCAGACACCAAACCGAGGAATGAACTGCCGTTTGCAGTATTTGCGGACCAATACGACCTAAAACCTTTAAGAGCAGACTCTAATACTTTAAAGACAATCAACGCACCTGTAACTCACCGAGGAGCGGGTGTCTATGGGCGGCGGGTAAACACTAACCATCAGGTGATTCGTCTGCTCGTTTGACTCCTTTCCCTTAAAAAACCCAGAAACATAACCACTCACAGGTCCGTTCAATTAGAAAGGAAGCTACAGAAATCACTAGACCTGAAAAAATATTAACGAACACACAGAATTTTTTTATTAAAAAAAATACCTACCTGAAAAAGGAAAAGAAACAAGACTGACAGTATACTTACCTCATCATGCGGTCGTCTGGAATAATACGGAGACAACTCGCGCACGATTATATTTGATGCTTTGTGTTAAGGTTCGATTTATATTTCACTGAATAATGAACTGCTTGTAGGTTCCCAGCTGCAAGAAAACCCGAGAAATATTATAATGAGATGAAACGTGTTTGCTTCATAGATGACATTATGAAGATGATCTTCAGATTTATGTGACAAAAAATGATTCGGATTACCGGACTACCGATTTTTATAAAATAATAAAACAATATTTTTATATCAACGACCTTTTATCAGGAGTGGACTGGTCAATTGAAGCTATAATGCTATAATTTAATGAGAACTTACAGAGCAGATAATAATACATCTGATGTGACCATCCACCAGGTTACACTTCAGAGAATGTGCGAAGGAATTACACGACCTAATTCCACCAGCCCCCTTCCATTATCAGACGCTGGTTAACGTATCATTCCTACATTGTCGACATTCCACCAGCTTGCACTAAGCGTTTCGATAAACTCTTTTATAATGCGAACAGGTCGCTGCCTGCTGCTGTCTCTCCTGAGCACTATACCGGACCTTATAGGCACTTACAGGTAGATATCTATCATCTTATACTGCATCTCACTTAACATCACATGCAATTGCGGTCAAATACCTTTTGCTACCTAGTTCTGCGTTGAGTTTATGAAGTCAATAGAAGACAACAAAATATAAGCTAGTGCTAAAGTAGTTTTATGAACCTTGATGGAACAGTCCAAGCATTGGGTATTGAATGGAATTTGAGCACAGATTTCAATACAATGTGAATATACCACAAATTGCAAAACCAACCATGAAACGTAACATTTTATCTGATACATCTGATCAAACTTTTTGATTCCCTTGACTGGAGCTTAGCGTTAAGTACAAACAGTCATGGCTAAGATTCTAATTGAAATAGAATAGAATGTATTTATTTGTTAAAAAAAAAAAAAACTTTGGCTGATAAAAAACTAGTAAGGATGGAAAGATAAGTAACTCATTAGAAAAAGATTGGATTAAGATACGGCAGGATTTGATTCACATTGACAAAATACAGATATAGGTTGGTATTCTATCTATAGATAGAGAGAAAAAATACATCATCATCATTTCAGCCACAGGACGTCCACTGCTGAACATAGGCCTCCCCCAATGACTTCCACATCGCGCGGTTGGAAGCACATAGTACTTACGCAGAACTGACGGCCGATGGGGCAGGCAAGGTTATGGAGCGGACACCACGTACCGGAAAACGCAGCGTTAGGACATCCATCCACAAGGTGGTCCGACGACCTGATAAAGGTAGCGGGAAGGCGTTGAATGCAGGCCGAGTAAAAATACAATACAATGAATTTAGCGATGCCTCTGTGAGTGCAATAAACTGCAGCCGTTCACTATCAACTAGATAAAGGATTTAAAACGAAATTAATTGCTAAAAAACTCAAGTGCTCTCAAAAAACTATTTTTTTATCACGTCTTGAGCTATGTGGTGCTTTGAGTAAACTGGATGAAGCAAATGAGAAGAAGTAATGTGAAGAATACCAACCTCACAGATGTTCGAACACTGTGAACAGGTTTTTCTATTGTGATCGCCTAGCTGTCTGGAGAGACGAATAGGTGGAAATCTATTGTTGCAAACCGCGTCGTAGAGAAATTCGAAAACGTTTATAATAATTAATACTATAATTCATAAGAAAGCTGATACAGCTCCACATTTTGGATTATCAAGGCGAAACCATTGGCGAGAAAATACGTGCACAGATGTTTCAATTGTGCTAAATTGAATGCTACTACCAAAGTACAAATAATGGTAGATTTACCAGAACAGCAAGTATCTCAATCTAGACAATTCATGAACAAGGGAGACGATTTTGAAGGACCCTTTTAAATTTTGATGTCCAAGGGAACAAAACTATAGAAGCCTATAATATTATAGTGATATTTATTGTCTGCATGACTACAAAAGCTACCCACATTGAACTCGTTGGTGACATCACTTCCAAATCCTATAAGGTTCACACTCGATCAACCGGCGTGCAGCGATGGCGACCAGACCTTACCTGGTACTTATAAATGCATTGTTCGCCATCGCTGCACGCCGGTTGATCGCGTTGGTTTGGCCGAATCTTAAGTCTAATCGCTATCACTGCACGCCGGCTGATTGCTTGAGATTGCGTTGGTTTGGCTGAACCTATAAAGAAAAAAGAACAGTTTTTATTTGTTCCAAAACTTATAGGTGCTTTTATACACTTTGTTGAAGAGTGGCCGGACCTGTGAAGCAACCAGGATAGGAACTTTGTCTGAGCCAGGAGTTTCATAAGGCCTGGAAATAACTGCAATTTACTGGACAAATAGCGTCAACACTAGGATAGGCACTACATTCCAGTGGCAAGTACAATCCGTGGAGGTCTGCGGAAGGTCGATCAAGTACCACCTGAAAAGAATACAGTCAGTATTCGCTCATCGTACCTACATACGAAAAGATGGCAACAGTTTTGTATCAGGTTGTTGCATTTTTAAACGTCTGACCATTACGAGTAGGTATGTCCTTTTGATTACAATAATCCTTAAAATACATATAAACTTGTGTCATTCTATAATTGGGGACACACCGATTGTTGCTTACTGCTCCAAAAGACGTATAGATTACATACCTTGTCACGCTGGCAATACACGCATAAGCTGATAAATGAACACATGCGGCTCTGGAAAGATGAAAATTTATCACGATAACTACGATAACGATTCACTGAAGAGAGAGACAGAATTTAAAATGGATCTTGTACTCATAAAGACCGATAATTTTACCACGTGGTAAGTAATCATTGGGACGAATTTTTGATAAGCACAGTCTTACAGGGGTATTTAGTGCAAAAAGGAGTGGATTGGATACTTAAATGACTGAAACTAAGTTAATTTGTGCTTTGTTAATGACTTAATTACATCTAAATAAATGTATCAATATCGGTTTAAAATACAACATCGCCAAAAGCTTCGCAAAATATTAGCAACTAGACTTGCACAAAGATATCTACGTAGAAAATAACGTATCAATTGTTATATATTATAATACGAATAAAAGCTTCGTGGAAGAATTAGGCATCTAGACTTGCACAAAATTACCAGCATAATGTGCACAAAAGTTTCGTGGAAAAACTACGCAACTGAACTTGCACTACGATACCCACCAAATAATATCCTAAAATAAGTATGCAACAATAGATACGCGAAAATGTTTTTTAAAGTCTTCGTGGAAGATGTACGTAACTATTAATATGCTATTATTCATACGGAACTTTATTAAACAATTAAGTGCAAATGTATTTACTTCGTTTTTGCTATGGAAATTTAGATGTTTTAATGTTGCAATATTTTACATATTTGTACATAATTTCTTCATTTTTAAGAGAAAAATTATGAAAAAAATTGACAATATGTATTACCTCCTCCTCGATTTTTTAGTGCAATAAAAAAAATATCGCACAAGTGGACTTGCATACTTCTTCCAGGGAGGGTGCGAAATCAGACTATATAATTTTGTAGCAAAATCGTTCCTATTACAACGATATAAAATTCCATAGTGTCAAGCTTAATTGTTATTTGTACTAAAGACAGGCTATGCTGAGATATTATGCTCACTTAGTTGTTGATAAGGAAAAGTTGTAGTCGCTAAACGAATAAGTACTCTTTAGGTTTTAATATTGAGATTTTTTACTACAGAAGGCATTATTATATACTACTACGACAGAAAGAGGGTTAATAATTATCTATATATCTATATATATATATATAAATAAAAATGAATTCATGTTCGTTAGTCTGATTACAACACGAGAACGGCTGGGCCGATTGAACTGATTTTGGTATTAAAATGTTTATCGTAGTCCAGGGTAGGTCTAAACGGTGAGCAAATACGCGCGCGATATTGTTTTTCTGTGACAGACAAAATTCCACGCGGGGAAGCCGCGGGCGGAAAGCTAGTTATTAATAATAAGTAACAATTATTAGGTTCTTACACTAATAAGACTGACAAAGAATCTCAGCTTCCATGAATTTCAGTTAAATGTTAATAAATAAAAATCTATGAAAAGCAAATTAATATAAAATTCCTTATTGTTTTGAAGTGAAAAAGACGGACTCAAGCGGATATCATGATTTCATAGAAACAAATAAGAAATAGATTCTGTTTCTGGGTATTGCGAGTTAGTGATTCGTTGGAAAAATATTTCTGTAATATTTTCTTAACCCAAATCACTGCTTTGAAAGAATACAAGTAAGTATTTTTTTCAGTGAAGCAAGTTGAAGTTTTTTCAAAGGTTTTTAGTTGAATACCGCCTAGTTGTACCTTGTGTGTTCCTTTTCTTTCTGTTCTGTTCTTTGGTGTGCAATAAAGAGTATTTATTATTATTATTATATTAGGTGCACCTGGTAAACTTTTACATAGTAATTCTCTATTTCCGCCATTTGCACGTAATGCGTTGACGTTTATCGATTCGTAATAGTGAACGAAACCCGAATCTTGAAGCATAACAAAAATACGCGTCACGTTTCCATGCGTATGGTTATTCCCCCATACTTACCTACTTATGGGGGATGATTCTGACATAAACTTCTTTGAATGTAGACGTTTTGGTAAACTTGGATATCTGAAAAGAAAATTTTATGCTTTAATATGTTTTGGAGTCATGCCGGAAGATTTTGTGTGAGTCTCCCACTAGGTGGTCCGACGATCTGGTGAAGGTCGCGGAAAGTACCTGGATGCTGGCAGCGTAGGACCGGTCTTTGTAGAAAGAAATGCTTGGGGAGGCATTAGTCTAGCAGTGGACGTCATTTGGCTGAAACGAACGAACGAACGAATTCTAACACAGTTAACAGTTTTCCGTGCATGATCCTGCAAACGGACGACTAACGTCTAGCTCAAAACATCATAATTGAAAGAGTTGTATGGTTTTGACGCAACTAGATTTTTCCCGTTGTTACGCCCGTATTCACAAACGATGCTTACTTCAGTGACGCAGCAGATCAAACGCACAGCGTTGAATAGAGCTGTGTGATTGGTTCATGTATCACCTGTGCGTCTACGCGCACTGTGAGACCTCAGAGTAATGATTGTGAATAGGGCGTATGATTTTAGTATACAACTGGATTTTTCCCGTTTTCATGAATTCGCTAAGTATACTCGTATTTATTCTCCATCACCTGTTATTTCTCTAACGATAAAAGTTCTAGAATAGTCCCCCGCACACCTCGAATGATAAATGAAGACAAATCTGCGTATTAACACCCCGCTCGTAAACACCGCTAAACGTGTTCGGTAAGTGTTTTCGTTGTGGTTAATCTACTTAACTATATACTTCTGGAAGGGAGTGTGGAGACGGGAATGGTTTGTTTTGTTTACAGTTTTTATAGCTAGATGGTTATGAGTTCAGCAGTGTTTTCGAATAATCGATGAAATCGATAAGTAAAATAATACATCGATATCCCCCCATCGTAGGGTGCGTTTGGCGGAAAAAGTCGTTAAGTAAACGCTTTTATGCAAAATGGCGATTGCTAAACGTTTAGAGCTCTCACTGCTGAAAAAATCGTCTTACTTAAGTCGCCTTTGTTGTGTAGCATTGTTGTGTTCCGGCAGTTAGAGGTAAGATAGCCAGTTCCTCTGTGTTTGAGGATTCCGGGTGAAGCTCGCTTCCACCTTCGGCCTGATCATCACTTACTATCAGGTGAGATACAGGCCAAGAGCTTCCTTGTTGTGGATAAAAAAATGAACGAAACACACTGATGTTAGAAAATGTTAGAAAACGTGACCTCGCCGAAAACTGCCGTAGCGATCGCCATTTTGCTTATAAGCACTTTTTCCGCCAAACGCACTCATCGATTTTTCGACTTTGTTTTGTTTTAAAAATTAGCTTCAAACAAAAGTTGGCCACTTCTCTTAAAACATTCGAATTGGAGTACAATTCGTACCCTTGTTCTACCGAAGGTGATATTATTGAGACGAATAGGTACTTACCAAAGTTGAATAAAGTGTCTTGACAACAAATAATTGTAATATTTAACATTGAAGTAATATTACAGAGTACTTAACAACATTAAGCAGACGGGTGACATTGTCCGACCGAGGGCAGACGGCATCTGACATTTGCTTATGTTTTTGATATGTTATCTTTGTCTAACTACTACCTAAACTACTAACTAAATCACCGAGTTTGGTTTATGCTAATTACTAACTTGTTTGGAAAATTGGCTCACTTTAAATAAAAAAAAATATCTAGGCATGTACAATTAATTAAAAATATTTTATAATTTTTATGTGGATATTTTATTTCTATACTACCTACCCCGTTTTGTCCCCTTAGGGGGTGAATTTATCCTTAGTGGTTTGCTACGTAATAATATCTGCATGATTTCATAAAGTAGCCTATAGGCCAGTAGAATTAAACACAAAAATTGATTAAATCGGAAATAATTCCTACAAAAGATTTTTTTGCTTTAATGGCTTCATTGGTTGCCCATTAAGACTCTCCTAAGTTTTCGACTTCGACGGAGTTGTGCTTAAGTGGTGGGGGCCCCCGAAAGGGGCGTTTTTTCGGTTTTCCGGTTAAACCGCGTAAAGGACTTACCCTATCGAAAAGTGGTCTTCATGACGGTTAAAGGGCACTTAATCCTGCATTGAATAAGACCAAATTCATATGTTTTGGACAAACCGTTCTCGCGCTAAAGTTCGGCAAAGTAGAAAATATACGTATAATTAATGACCCTCTCCACGTCCAATGGCTTGTTACCAACATGCTTCCAAGCCTTGTAAAGGGTCACCTTAACCAGTGTAACCCTAACAAGGCTCACGAGTTTGATTCGCTTATCCTTGTTCGTCCCAGCCGTGCCTTAACTGCGGTTGCTGCACCTCTTCCTGGCACTCTCCTGAACGACTCTGTGTTACCTAATGTGGCTGCCCCTCTTCCTTGTACCCTCCTGTACGATTTCATTGCTTAGCCATATGCCTGGTCCAAGGTTCGACGCCACAAAATCAACTTCGTACGAGTGAAAATAGTTTAAATACTATTTCCCGTGCTTGCAACATTTTTCTTTACTGCTTCGCCTCTATTAGTCGTAGAGTGATTGTATATATCCTATAGCCTTCCTCAATGTATGAGCTATTCAACACAAAAATAATGATTTCAATCAAACTAGTAATTCTTAAGATTAGCGCGTTCAAACAAACAAACAAAAAACTCTTCAGCGTTTTAATATGAACTTGTTGTTGTTGATTTTTGGCGTCGAACCTTAGACCAGGCATACGGCTAGGCAACGTAGTCATGCAGGAGGATACAAGGAAGAGGGGCAGCCACAGTAGGTAACACAGAATCGTTCAGGTGAGTGCCAGGAAGAGGTGCAGCAACCGCAGTTAAGGAACGGCTGGGACGAACAAGGACAGGCGCATCAAGCTCGTAAGCCTTGATAGGGTTACACTGGTTGAGGTGGCCCTTTTCAAGACTTGGAAGCCTGTTGGTAACAAACCATTGGACATGGAGAGGGTCATTAATTATACGTATATTTTCTATTTTGCCGAACTTTAGCGCGAGAACGGTTTGTCCAAAACATATGAATTTGGTCTTATTCAATGCAGGATTAAGTGCCCTTTAACCGTCATGAAGACCACTTTTTGATAGGGTAAGTCCTTTACGCGGTATAACCGGAAAACCGAAAAAATGCCCCTTTCGGGGGCCCCCACCACTTAAGCACAACTCCGTCGAAGTCGAAAACTTAGGAGAGTCTTAATGGGCAACCAATGAAGCCATTAAAACAATAAAATCTTTTGTAGGAATTATTTCCGATTTAACCCTTTTCTTGGCATTGTGCATTTAAAGATACGTTGACCAAAACCAAAATATGGGGGAGAAACCAAAAACTATTTTAAAATGTTTTTTTAATATAACGTTAGCCCAAATAGTACAGATTGTGTTACACAGTATAGAATCGCTACAGGCTGCACAGATTTAACAGTAATATTCAAAATGTCAGACCGTTGACAGGCGTCTACGCACCGGCTAATAATTTTTATTATTTTCGGTGTTTTTTTTAAAGAATATTGGTGATTATCTGTAGTAATATGGATAGTAAATAAAGGTTTCTTGACGATAGTGCTGGTTTTTCATCCCAAAACTTGTATAATTATTCTTGTACGATGCGGATTGTCCGAATGTATCTCTAAATGCACACTGTCAGATACGTAATAATTTACTTTCAATTTAGAATGTATCCATAAAGACACATTTCCAGGTTCTCGTTGACTTTAATTTTTTTCATAGATTTTATAGCATAAAAAAGGGAATATGTTATTAGTTAGTAATATTAAAAGTTGTAAATTATATGCCGATGTGAGTTTTAATTCATGTAATAAAGAATGTAGTTTTTTAGACAACTTTGTGCTGCAGCAACAAAATCAGGCGCGCAAAATGCTGGTTCTGGTTCCAAAATCTGGAACCAGGTCGAAAGTCAGTGGCGGTGACACTTCAGCTGATGAATTAGAAGCCGCACTTAGCCTCCTGATTCTCTTGGGTGGTTATCTTCCTACTCCAAATAACCCAGATCACCCTCAAAAAGCGAGCAGCATATTCAGGCTGCTGCATGCTTCTGGTTATAAAGCTGGTGATTGAAGAATTTCAGCCAGTTCGACTGCTGCATAGTTCTCCAGAGAGTTCCAGAGATCCATTTCCGCTATCTTGCGTTTCCACTGTAAGTTGGGTATCAAATTATTTTCAATCGAAGACGTGAACACAGTTCGGTACCAGTTGGCGTCAATATCCCTCGTATTTTTTTAATGGTCTTGCAGGATTCCTATGTGTCCTATCTACATTTGCTTCTACTGGATGGTAAGAGGGGTGTGAGGTTCAGGAGGTACTCCAATGACGCTGATGGAGTGGTTCTCATACATCCAAATGCAGCTATACTTGCAAGGCGTTACAGACTTTGAAGCGGGTTTTTTACTTTGTTTTCAGTTTTTTGTAAAAGATACTTATTTTTTATTTCTCAAATATGGAATAGCTAAAGGTTTTGTAGTAATTTTCATTTAAATAACTAATTTTTACTAACAAATAAACCATGTTTTAATTTACTACAAAGCTGGCAATGTGCACTTAAAGATACATACTATATTTCCAAAACTACATACCTAAGATTTTTTTTCATATTTTTTACATGATTTTTATTCGTCCTAAATCCAATATTCATAGTGTAAATCACAAATATTAACCAAAACCGTCTTTGCCAAGTATAGGGTTAAAAGCTAATTCTACTGGACTACTAACCTTTTTTCAAAACTTTGTTGTAGACAAAAAAAGCTTGGCTCAAACTGTGCTTATAATCTAAATACATAACTCAAAGGTGACTGACTGACTGACTAATATAGTGATCTATCAACGCACAGCCCAAACCACTAGACGGATCGGGCTGAAATTTGGCCTGCAGGTAGATGTTATGACGTAGGCATCCGCTAAGAAAGGATTTTACGAAACTCCACCCCTAAGGGGGTAAAACGGGATCCACGCGTATGAAGTCGCGGGCGGCTGCTAGTTTCATATAAGTCTCGATCCAAAATGCTCCTAAAAGGCAAAAAGCAATTGCACAATAAGATAGATATAAAAAATAATACATTTTCAGCTAGAAAATAATATTTACTGAATTGTTATTCTACGCTCAATCATCTTTATTTAGCAAAATTCCCGCGGGGGACTAAAATATAGCGAAATTCTAAGATATACCTACACATTTTGTTCATTCGTCAATCAATCTTTGAGTTTGCAAACTATGATATTTATTTAAAAGTTATAATAAAGTTTATTGGATATTTTATACTTAAATTAACATTTATTTTTACTTAATACAAATTATTACTAAAATTAAATAGTAGAGCTCATTAATAAGTAATTATATTGTAAGCTAGCGACCTATCCTAGTTTCGCACAGTTGCCAAAATGATTTAATTTTATTATGATCTTAAAATATTTAGGTGTGTTTGTATAAAAAAATATTTTGCTATGAAACCAAAAGCCTGGGCGGCTTTAATTTATTGAACTGGGTAGACTCGACCAAAGAAGAGTAAATATTAATCTCAGAATAAATCGTCAGTTAGGTATTCTACATTTTGACATATTTCCCATACTGAAACTGTCAATGTGCTGGCACATAACTGGTTATACCAGGAGTTATTCTCGGATAAAATTTTGGTCGAATCGGGCCTCTACGTTAAAGAACTGGCAAAAACTATTTTTTTTCCCAGAACCCACAAGAACAGTTACCCGAAAAGTCGGGAAAAATCGAGCCTACAAATACAAAGGATACGAAACAGTTGGTTTTTGCCCTGTCAAAAAAGTTTGTTCCCGAAAACCGAACGAATCTGTATGACCAGTTCCGAGAACTGAACCGTGTACCTTTCGGTGTTCAACAATGTTGTCTCCGTCAACAAAAGCTCGACTTTTAGGGTTCCGTACCCAAAAGGAGAAACGGGACCCTAATGCCCGTTTTCACCATCAATCCCTAATTTTTAAGTGACCCCTATGGTAACATAACAGGAATTTTGGTTTCATAGGGGTCACTTAAAAATTGGGGATTGGTAGAACTGATACAACAAACATGATTTTTTTGGTTTTGTGAAGGCAACAGGTAGATGCTGTAATATTCACATCACAGATCACAGAAACCAAAGGGAGATGTGACAAGGGGCTGGGGCCGGTGTCGCAGCAATATATCCAAAAACAGAGCACATTGCTCGTGAAAGCAATGATGACAGCAGCGACGTCATAATGTAAACAGTTCACATTTCTTGCGTAGTACCTACTAAAGATTATTCGAACGTTGAGTACTGATACCGCAGCGGATAATATTTTGATTTATATGTGTGTGTGAATTTTTAATGCGACAGCGACACTGAGTTTCGAACTCAGCGCATTAGTTGACATCTGTCTATGATTCACTTAATATTATTTAAAATTTTATAATAATGGTACGGAACCCTTCGTGCGCGAACCCAACTCGCACATGACCGGTATTTTCTTTCAAAGGTGGGTTTAATAACATTTTTGGTGCCGTATCGACGAATAGGAACTATGAAATTGGAAAAGTTATTGTGATATACAAACAACAGTGCGAAATACCATTTCGGTGACTTGTTTTTCATTTACCTTATACGACCTTTGACCCTGTACTACACAAGGTTTGTTGCGGTTTTGAATCCCGCTGAAGGCAAATTTTAGTATGATGAGTATTTTACCTAATAAACTTTTTTTTTTCTCATTTTTCAACAAACAATAACATTACAGTAAGCGAAAAAGGAAAAAATAGGTAATTTCAGCCCCTATTTTAACCCTTTCAAAAAGTAGCCTATATCTTTAGTCTAAGGTCCAAGATTACGGCGTGAAAAAGTTAACATTTTTAGTCATGTTGACATTCTTCAAATTCATGTAGTGCGGATATTCCTTGATAAGTACTAAATAGCATACCTTTTTTTTTTTCACAAACCGAGTGGGAATTGCGCACCTACCTACCTAGCTCAAAAACTAACCCACAACGAATGATCGCCACAGAGATGTGATTCGGAAACAATCCGTCGGCCAGCGCAGCGTTATTGGGCTTACAGTACACACGAATGCGTTTTACGATTTTTCCATTTATTGTTGCAACGGCCATGCATTTTATCGTGACCAATGTGAAAAACATACTTAGTATCTTTAACTAGCATTACTATTTTATCTAGGTATTTATAGTAAAAGCGCTTTTTAAAAGCCTATTATGGATGTAGATTGGCCGTAGATAAAATCTAAGCCCAATAATTCATTTATTACATAACATACTAATTAAACGCAAACGTAAATACATTATCTAATGAAATTACTGTCTATCGACGTCGATAACTAGTGCTGTCCCGCGTTAGTTCCAGAAAACTTCATAATCTATGTGCGGCTGGCGGCGCGGAACGCCTGTCGCGATAATGTTACGCATGACGTGGCTCAGTGGACATGGTGTAGTGTGGGGACAGTATCGATGGTGTATCGATAAAAGATAAACCTTTTTAGCTGTGCTAAAAAATTTTGATACTTTTTTGCTACCCATCGACATGTCTACAGTGGGTCTAGACCAAGTACACATTTTACGTAAACCAGTCGAAAAATAGTCGAAAGGCCTTTTTTGTGTGAAGCTATGATGGATTCGATTCTCCATTAGATCAAAAAGTGCAACTTGCCTAGGAGGGCTGGGGGCCATTTACTCTGAGATCAGAGGTTTTTATGTAGTTTTAATAATTATGAGAATACTCATATTAACTTTTTAATAAAACATGATGATTTTTATATTAAAGTCATTGACAATTTTTTATCTAGTGTAAATTAAGAATTGCTTAGATATAATCAACCTGATTAACATATGATTACGAAGTCCGAAGATAAAACAGTATTATAAAAGCGAGGATTTATTTTGTTACAATGAATTATGAACAAGATATCAAATCTAGACTTACATCACATTCCTTGAATTAGGTATACATTATTATAACAATACTAGGCACAAATAGTTGTGTCTATTGAACACAAAAGTAATATTCTTGGCCTGAACTTCGACATTCACAAATGCTACGTAATTGAAGAAGTACAAACAAATAACAATACAAAAGGTCATAACAAAAGACACAAAGCGATTAACGAACGAGCGAATAGAAGTTTTATATCGATAACGTCGTGTCACCTCTGAGGACTTCGATAGGGATGGGAAAAGTCGATAATTATTTGTTTTGTCGATGTTGTCGACGAAGACCCGATATTTGGAGTTCTTGTAGTAATTGATTATTTTAAAACTAATTTTACTATCATACTCGTATATTGTAATCTTTTACACACTTAGCATGCAAATTTTTGCATGTCAACAATCTATAAAAACATAACCAGTATTTTCTTGACAGGAGTTCTCTCTTCCATGTTTGCACTTGTTAAATATTTTGTATATTATCGTACAATCATATTTATTATTCTATTAGAAAGATGACCAGCAAATAAGTTGTCACGTACCTAAGACACGTATGACACATATTGCTTAAAATGGAATTAAATGTCTTTAATTCAGTTTGTCACTTTCGTTTTAACCAGCCAAACGACATAATATAAGACTTTAAACTTTCGCGTTCAATTTCAATTTCAATAGTAAGACACGGGTCTTAACGCGACGTTTATTAATGAAATGACGTCCACTGCTGGACAAAGGTCTCCCCCAAGGCTTTTCATAATGAACGGTCCTGCGCTGCCCGCATCCAGGTTCCTTCCGCGATCTTTCCCAGATCGTCGGTCCACCTAGTAGTCACTTATGACCATCAAAATAAATAAAAGAAGGTAGCCTTTAATTAATAATAATATTATGTCACTTAAAATTGAAATGTGGGTAAATAATTTTCATTCCGTTTCAAAACTTTTCTAAAATTTACAAACAAACCAAAACAAACTATGTTAGAATTTATTAAAACAACAGCAACAACTGCAATGCACTTCACTAAAACTATAATGTACAAACGACAACACTTTTTGTTGCAAAACCACCCCTATTACGTTGACATAAGAAGCTGCAGTGGGTAGCTTGAAGTGCCGTCGTATACAAACAAGTCCTTGGTGATATTAAATTGGGACACATGTAAATTCAGTCGGACTCCGTGCGAGCTAGCTCGTTAGCAGTCTGAACTGGACTAGGGTGGGGCCTCAGTGAACGCGGAAGCGAGAAAGATTAGGTTTAGATTCTTCCTGTGCTGACGCCCAGTCGCAAACGTCCGAAGCGATAGAACATAATATATTTATTTATTTGGCACACAAAACATTTGATATCTATCTATTACCTGACAAATATTGCTGCTCCAAAAAGCTTCCCAATAACTTTGAATTTTATTAATCTTCAGTGTGTACGTGCTACTCCGACTTTCTTCTTCTTTACATATCTATACAGCGACATTGTGTTTCCACATTTGCTACTTTTCAGCAGGTGGCCTTAAATGCAGTCAAAAAATCCGTTAACATACAAATCTTAGATTTCACGATGATTTTATTTATATATAAACAGGAAGACGTGTCATTAGTACTCAAGAAAGTTAGTAACTATTTTGCTTATGTTTCCAGTCCCATGGAATTTTAGGCTGAGTTGCACCACCTAACTTTGACCGTAACCATAACGATAACCGGTGTTTTTTGTATGGAGTTTAACAGATTTTTGAAGTTTGTCAAAGTTAAAGTAAGATAGTGCAACTCAGCCTTAGTAATCACAGCAATAATTTATGAATCTAATAACTTCACTGCTACGTTACAAATTCGTCTCCTACTCCTGCATCTATCTGTAAATTAATAGCAAATTTTGGAGGCCTTTACGTAGTAACAATAAAGTACGCCATCTTTTGAATCTTCCCTCTGTGCGTGTAGACACACCCAAATGCAGCCTGATTTCGAGCTGACTGTAGACTTTGCTGAGGAGGAGGGAATCGCCACTCCTATAATTGAGGCTGGTGTTGAGAGCTTTTTGACTTTATAAACTGATTTTTGACGAAGTTTTCACATTCCAAAAAAATTACGAATCAGATTGCGGCTTACTTTGAAGAGAAACTATCATTTTTATTTTTCCACGTCATCATTATTATCTGAAAATTAAAGTTCTTTGACAAAATAGAACTTGAATTTTATGACACAAATTACTCCTGACGTCACTCCGATGAAATTATTTCAAACCGTTCACGTAATATCAACGAAAACGTTCAGGGTTTTAAAATTATTAATTATTATTAGAATGATAAATATTTTTTTAGAAGAATAACAATAATAATATTGTATGTGTTTTTGCACAAATGCGTCAAAAAATTTGAAAAAGATTTTAGTTCTTTGAAGTAGCCGCTAGGGAAGCTAGACAATTTGTCATACATTTAGGCTGGGTTGCACCATCTTACTTTGACTTTAATAAACGTCAAAAATCTGTCAAACTCCATACAAAAAACACCGGTTATCGTTATGGTTACGGTCAAAGTTAGGTGGTGCAACTCAGCCATAATGTCATTTTTCACGCAATCGCTAGCGAGCACACCTAGCGAAAACTCATGGTAAGCACACTGTATGTAATAGATACTACGTTTCCTATATTCGTCAATAAAATAAAAATTTACAGCCACGGTAACGGTTCTTCGGAAATTGTTCCAAGAAGTATTTCACGTCTCGTGCAAAGCCTTAGAAGTTTATTTTACGAGAACATCTGAGCCTCTCGTAATGAAGTATAAAGATAATTAGGTAAAATATTGTAATTATTTAAGACAATTTCCTTTTGATGGTCTTCCGATATTTTTTTTAAACACGGGCCCACTTTATTCTTCTTTGTTTTTTTGCCAATTACTTTTTTGAGATTGTATTTTTTTGTTTCTAAGCCCACTCCCATCTTTATCTGTGTTTTACTCTAGCAATTTGAACTTTTTTTATGCAGAAAAGGCAGGTATTTTTTCTCAATCACACCTGATGTTAAGTGAGATGCTTTCTAGGATGCTTTCTAACTGCTCTGTACGTACGTGTTTATTCACTGTCGCCTTGAAAAGGCCCGGATTGTAATGTTCGGGAAAGACAGCAACAGGCAGTGAATTCCAGTCCCTGGCAGTTTTTTCTACAATTTGATGAATGCACTTAATCCTACATCCTAGTCCCATTCATCATCATCATTTCAGCCACAGGAAGTCCACTGCTGAACATAGGCCTCCCCCAATGACTTACACGGAAGCGGCCTGCATCCAGCGCCTTTCTGCTACCTTTAAAAGGTTGTCGGTCGTTACCATCCCATTAATATTTAAAAAATGCGAAAGTTTGTGAGGATGTATGGAGGCATAGATGGTTGTATTTTTTTTAAATTTTAACTATGCTAAATATGTTTGTGAAACTAAATCTTGATTATCTAATTTCAAAATCTACTTTGTAATAGCGCAAGCTGCTTACTGCGAGTTCGCTTAAAATCCTCCTATTTAGTAAAACTAGCATACAAGAACATTAATCCTCGGTTGGGTCACACATGTTGGGTTCGATTCTCAGTTGTAGCATGGATAGAACAGCCAGCTTAAAGAAGACTAATCCGATTAAAATATCTGACAACTCAATACTTACAAGTGTGTACTTAAAAAGTTCAATTTTGCACAGTAAAAAATGTTAACTTTGCGTTTTAATTTTATACATCATAACGTTATGATCTGAAAGCATTAATTTGGTTTGAATGAAATCAAATACTTAATTTATCAGTTTATCAGAAGATTGTTTTCATCGGATTGTGTAGGTAGGTAGTAGGTAATTCCTACTTAGCGGTAAGACCGCCTAAATTGAGTTGTTCCAATTTTTATACTAGGTACCTACCTATTCCTTGCAAATGTCAGTTTTGTGATGTGCAATAAACATTATACTATCTTGGTAAAAATTCATTAGACACACAAAATTGTTCTCGTAATAACTGCAACAGATTGAAAAGCTTCTGGGAGGGAAATAGCTGGTGTGCTTGGAAATACTGCCATAAAATGGAGTTAAAATCTTTAAACTTTAAAGATTTTAAAGTTTAAAGGATTTGTATCTATCAACAGTGAAAGTTCTACATAATATGAAAAAGATTATACAAGATCTTAAAACTTTACAGGCTGTTCTATTTGCGCTATGCGCACGAATGTACCGAGATGCTGCGGTCGGTGGCAATTAGTAACGACGGCGATTGGAAGCGTTTGTGTGTTTGTTTGTACAGTTGTACTGGTGTAGGGCTGGTATAGCTTCAAAATAGCGTTTACTTTTAAAAACTTTCATTTTTAAGATTTTTCAGACAATATTTAACCTTCTGCGACTGAGGTGGTAGTCTCACAGACACCGGAGACCATATTTGATGTTGCCTTTTTGTCATATGGCGTTATGTACTTCTGTCCCGCTCTGCACCTTCCTAGAATGGAAAGAAAGCTGACAGTAAGTGTCGCCCAGCGACAAGGTCCACGCGTGGGGCTCTGCGAGTGACTGGTGTCTGTCAGACGTAAGTTCAGCAATAAGCACTGACGTCTCTTAGACGTAACCACATATTTATCAAGTTATATTTTTTTTTGTAGATATCTGATTCAAGGAGTGAAAAGGCTAGCTTGCTAAGCGGAGTTTTAGTAGAAGATGCCTTTTTTCTGCAATGCTCATCTCAAATCTGGTAAATTAGTGAAAACCTCGCTCCTAAAGTGTTGACTAAAAAAAGGTGATACGGGACTATTCCCACCTCTCGTTCCCACCACTGCAACTCCTGTGTAGCCAGGATCTACAGCTTGACCGCCACAAAAACCCAACCAATGAAGGTCAAGTTTGTCCCGGGGGAAAGTTAAACTGTCATTGGACCCGCAACGAAATTAATCAGAAGAACATAGGAGGAGTTCGAAATTAAGGTTCGACTTCCCTGCATTGCAAAGCGGATGACAGGTGACAAACAAAGGTTTAAAACCTTTAAGAAAAAGATTATGCACCACGGACAATAAATTAAATTAAGGGGGCCTATCTTATGAGCAATTAGCAACTACCTGCCAATAATATTTTTCACAAAATCGCTTAAAAGCACGGAAATTTTTCCTTGTCGCGACAAGATCGGTGTAATAAATTGCGGAAACAGATGTATGTTGTATTGAATTAAGCATTATATCACGTTCATGTTTCCAAAGATCACACTCCCACAAGATATATATATAAAAAAGGTGATAGTATGGATTATGCATGGTTTGATTTTATTTGTAACTTTTCTTTGGTCTTGGTTTTATAAAATGTATAAATAACTAGCTTTCCGCCCGCGGCTTCGCCCGCGTGGAATTTTGTCTGTCACAGAAAAACTTTATCGCGCGCGTCCCTGTTTCAAAAACCGGGATAAAAACTATCCTATGTTCTTTCCCGGGACTCAAACTATCTCTATGCCAAATTTCATCAAAATCGGTTGCGAGGTTTAAGCGGGAAAGCGTAACAGACAGACAGACAGACAGAGTTACTTTCGCATTTATAATATTAGTTGGGATGTAATTTGTTCTTTTCTTTTTATGGTTCCTGAAAATAAAATAAAGTGTCACTCTTTTTCATCTAGACATATCATGGCTTAACGTATCTGAAGCAAAATGCAATTTTTCTATTGGAGTGCAGATAAACCAGTTAAATATATCTTAAGTATGTAAAAACTGAATCAGCCTTATTTATTTATTAAATTTATGTGGGCGGGGCACATAGCTCGTAGAGACAATGGCCGTTGGGGCAGAAAAGTTCTCGAGTGGCGACCACGGGCTGGAAGACGTAGCGTGGGCAGACTTCCTACTAGGTGGACCAACGATCTGGTAAAGATCGCGGGAAGAGCCTGGATGCGGGCAGCGCAGGACCGTTCATTGTTCAAAACCTTGGGGGAGGCCTTTGTCCAGCAGTGGAGGTCATTTGGCTGAAACGAACGAACGAACGAACATTTATGTATCAAAGATTAATCCTAACTTATCGTTTGCTTGTGACATCCCTGTTAATACGAGGTCTACAAACAAATAGCAAGATAATTTGGCAAAATCCACCGAAGTATCTCAAAGGATTGCAGTATTAGCATTCCTTCAAAGTTTGCTACAATTTTGGAAACATACTTACATTGTATTGTTAATATTTTGGTAGATGATACCAAAAATAATAAGTAACCATCCTATAAGTAGGTAAATACTTTATTTTAGCTCTGAACACTTTATTTTTTTTAAGACTTGTCTAAATGAAGGTTGCACCATCCTACTTCAACTTTAATAAACGTCAAAGTCCTGTCAAACTCCATACAAAAGCACCGGTTAAGGTTATAGTCACCGTTAAATAAGATGATGCAACTCAGCCTAAATTGTACAAATTAATAATAATAATAATAATGATAAATAAACTTTATTGCTAAAATTGTTACATAATTTGAGTTTAACAGCGGCTCCTGCACTAGGCTCGCGGCCTGTATCGCAGCAGCCAGTGAGTGATTAATTTACTTTCAATAATTATACTGTGAAAAAAGCTCCGGTTCTACTATGATACAATAAAATTAACAGTCTTGTTAACCCTTCCAACTTAGTTAAAATATGCTTGTATGTACACTGTGGTTCAAGAAGTGGAGAATTATTTAGAACCTTGATGAAACACATATTTTTTAGAAAAATGGGTTTTAGATTCCGTTTCTCCTAAGTTACGGAACGCTCAAAAGAGATCGTTTCCGCATCGCAACGCTATCGTATTTCATTCGGAGTGAATCCTCGTCATTTTTCGCCAGACGCGTCAGTTCTGGGTGGTCGGATCGTTAAGTTTCTTCAGTTTGGGATGACGGAGGTGCTTTACGCCATTTTGGATAAAGTCCGGTCGACAAAAGACGGGAACTATGAGAAAAATTGATAGCAGAACGTTATTTTGTTAGAAAACATAAATGTTTTATTTTATTGGATAGTTCCAGGACAAAACGTCGAGAAACAGGAGCCATAATATTTAATGAAATTGACACGTCATGTTCTTCTGGCCATACTTTTCTTCATCATCATAATTTCAGCAACGAAGTTCACCGCTGAACATAGGCCTCCCCCAATGATTCCCACATCACTCGGTTGGTAGCGGCCTGCATCCAGCATCCTGCTACTATTATTCGATCGTCGGTCCACCTTGTAGGACGTCACACACTATATTTTAGAGTACGTGGCCTCCAGTTCTGCGTACTACCATGACCGTTGTTACTTCAGCTTGCTAATCCGTACTTTACACTTACTTTTTTTCATGTTTTGACACTATTCGACTGTAATATTATCTTGTAATACGACACTAATACGTCACTCTAGTATTTATTATTGGCGTGACGAGCGGCGTCGAAGTTATAGCATACACAAAAGCCCAAAGTCTATCGTCGACAGACGTGTCATAGATTTAATATAACCATCTGTCGACGTTGTGTTCTGGGACGTGTGAAACATAATATTCCTATAACATTATACAAGTAGATGCTTTATGAAGACTTTTTGAACCAAATAACCGCCTCTGTGGTCTAGTGGTAAGACCACCTGCTTCAAACGCAGAGGTCCCGGGTTCGATTCCCAGTGGGGGCAGATTTAACTGTTCGGTTTGGTAGGGCTTGTTCTGAGTCCGCCTGGCTAGCTACCACCGTCTTATCTATAAAGTCTGACACCATAACAACAATGTTAACAGCATTATTGTGTTCCGGCAGTTAGAGGTAAGATAGCCAGTTTATTTGATTTATTTTTATTTTATTTTATTTTCCTTTATTCAGAAAACCACAGCTCTTTATAATAATAATACAAACAGTTCATCCGTGGTTGAGGATTCCGGGTGAAGGTCGCTTCGACCTTCGGCCTGATCATCAATTACCATCAGGTGAGATACAAGCCAAGAGCTTCCTCGTTGTGGATTAAAAAAAAAAATCTTTCTTTCTTTCTATTTATTCTCAAGAACTTCCGATTAAGACTCTCATACAACAAACTCAGCATTTATCTCCACTGCAAACGCGATGCCGACAAATTCACAAGTCCCGGGCTTAAATCCCGCGTCCGGGATCGCACGGGACGTGACCGGAACACGGGATCGTATCTGCCATACACTGTAATAAGATCTTGCGGTTGAATTTATTAAAAATTTAATACTCCATTTTTATGAACGGAAGTGTACGCTGTGAATTTAAAGTAAGATAAATAATATTTGTATTTGTGTCTGTCTTGGATATAAATTGTGAAGGCCTTTGCAATGGGCCTTTGCATACCCATTGCACCTAAACAACTATTCCTCGAAGATATAATAAAAAGTACCAGGGCAACATAACACCGGTGCGCTTCGAGGTATAGTCTCCCGCAGTAAAGTAGTAAAATAGACAATTTTTCTGTCTCATCTTACGTGGAATATACTATTATAATATAACAAATCTAACGTTGATTAAAGCTATCCGTACATTAGGCTTGCTACTCTAAGGGCCTCGTTCACCATTTCTGAGTAAAGTGTCAAGTAGGCTACTCAATACTCATTGCTTCTGGAAATTTCATGGAAGCACACACACCGCGTGGTACAGGTCAGTAGGTATACATCAAATGGACTCCAAATCGGCCGATCGGTGCTAAATCACGAGCAGCCTGCGCCTAATTTATGTCCCGCGTCGGACAAACGCAAACTGTGTGCCTACCATGAGTTTACGTTAGGTGTGCTCGCTAGCGACTGCGTGAAAAAATGACATTTAAATGTATGACATATTGTGCAGCGCCCCTAGCGGCTACTTTCAAAAAATAAAATCTTCATAGAATTTTTTGACGTATTCGCTAGCGAGCTCACCTAACGTAAACTCATGGTAGGCACACTGATGTCTCATTTGGCCTGTTACAGTGTTGCCAGAATAGCTTTCTGAAATTCCCCACAAAATTCGGGAAAAATATTCCCCGAAATTGCGGAGATTTCCTTGCATCTGGCATAGTCAGTTTAACCCAGATTCTTCTACTGACGCTACAATAATATAGGTACATACAATACATTTATGTCTATGTAATTACTATGAGGTCTCACAGTGCGCATGGATGCACAGGGTGGCACACGAATCAATCACAGAGCTCTATTTAACGCTGTGCGTTGGATTTGCTGCTTCACTTAAGCAAGCATCGCTTGTGAATACGGGCGAGTGTCTAATGCATTTTATTTATTTAGGTTTACCATCAACCAATCAATCAATCAATTAATATTGATACATTCGGTTGAAGAAACTTTATTTCTATAAAATTTTACATAATAAATACCAGTTTTACTAAAAAAAGTTAAGTACTTAGTTACTAAGATGCTATATAGATTTACTATAATTTGGTGTATTTTTTTTAAGTTTATTTATTTCTAGCTTTTATTGGCACCATAAAAAAGGTTGATCCACAATATTCTTCTTCTTGTCGTGTCATCAACAAACCTATACAGTGTCAGCCCAATACTCCGCTACAAGAGTGGAGTCCACAATTTATTTCAGCGATTATCTAGGATCGAATAAAACTAGGTTTAGCTAAATAAATCTTGATTTGAGCACTCTTTTTAGTTTCTATGTATGATAAGACTTTTAAGATTGCCAATTTCTATATTCCACATTCGGCCGCAGTCAGTTTGTCAAACTAACAGTAGGTACGCGAATCCAGGTCAAGCGTTCTAGCTCTCGACTCGGCGATTCACTTTTAGTGCACTACTGTATTGCTTGCTATACTTTCATAAATACAACGCTATACCCATACTCTGAGTTCGTTTCAGCCAAATGACGTCCACTGCTGGACAAAGGCCTCCCCCAAGGCTTTCCATAACGATCCTGCGCTGAAAAAAGAAATGAAAGAAAGAAACTCGTATTTAGTTTTTCCTAATCAAGTTCCTAGTTTAAAAGTTTGTTCAGGATTGTTGTATTATGTTGTCGCGAAATGAAAGTACTTTAAAAATGTTGATAGTCCTTACTGTGCTTAACTCATTCCAGACTAAATATTTTTGAACCAAAACTTTTTTTCCACAACCAAAAGTTCATTTATTATAATTTGTAATCCACTTAACAAAGTTTTTCGAACAAGCCTAAAAACAGAAACAAAACAGTTTTAACTCGCACCAAAACTCTCGTCTTTAAAACTTAACAGCGAAATAGTTGAGCTTCAAACAAACTGTAATATCTGAAATATGAAACAAAAGGAATCCGTTGAAAGCAACTAAACACGTAAATCTCTTTGCGAAACTAAAGATAACACGAAGTTTGGAGCCGTGGACATTTGCATTGTCCGGGTGGGGCCTCAGTATCAGCGGGACAAAAACTATAGTTATATTATTACTTAACTTAATAAAAAAAATATTTATTTCTCACACACATAACATCAATTACATTGATATTTACATTTAAGATGTTACACAATATTTATATTTAATTAATTAATCCTTAATTATGTTACATTGTGTGTGAGAGACTGGAGCCTTAGATAGGTTTCCGAAGAAACCCGTATTACAGATCTCCAGAGCTCCCACCTCCAAGGAAATTAGTGACCTGATTAATAAGATAGGCGATCTAATGTCTACACATGCAAGTATTATTTGGAAAGAAGTGAAGATATCAAATCAAATAGTTTATTCAGTACCAGGGCGCACATGTCCTAAATATAGCTTGCCCTACCACCACTTCGGGACAACATAATTATTATGGGCTTGTGCTGTAAAGAATCATTATGGTATCTCCTTTGATATCATCCATCATCATCATTATTATACAAGACACTGCTTTGGAAGCAGGAATCAGCTAACCGTTTATTAAAATCAATTTATTCATAATCTGCAAATAAATAAGGGATCCCTTTAAACAAATTACTTAAATAATCTCGGCGTTAATTAACTTAATTAATAGCGTTGACAGCCAAACGGTAAAGGTATCGGACTGGCCGACTCGTGATCCGAGGAACGCTGGTTCGATCACCGCTGCCACTTGACTTATGTGGTGAACCTACTTACTCGTAAAAGTTTATGGAAAAGTAAGTAACCCGCTGTTACTTCAACCACACCCCAACATTTCCTACAGCTCTGATACGATCACGTAGCCTGGATAAAACGGCATTTTGCATTTCAGCTATGGTGTACAGCTGAGCAATGGCTTCTTGAGAGAGATGCTTTGTAAGTAATCTTGAAAGGACATCATCCACGTTTCATATATTTTTGGTCCAAAATCAAAAGTGCCGGCCAACAAAAAAAAGTGCTGTATTCTGACAGAATACGTCTGCCTTAGCATTTGTTACTATGGCACCAAAGCCGTAGCTCCACTGTGCGTCGAGTATTTGAGATCTAAAAGTCATCGACTATTCATACATTTTTTGTTCAAAATCAAAAGTGTCGGCCAATAAAAAAAAAAGTGCTGTATTCTGACAGAATACGTCCGCCTTAGCATTTGTTACTATGGCACCAAAGCTGTAGCACCACTATGCGTCGAGTATTTGAGATCTAAAATTCATCGACGATTCAAACATTTTTTGTTCAAAATCAAAAATGTCGGCCAATAAAAAAAAAAGTGCTGTATTCTGACAGAATACGTCTGCCTTAGCATTTGTTACTATGACACCAAAGCTGTAGCACCACTGTGCGTCGTAGTATTTGAGATCAAAGTCAGTCGTTTCATATATTTTTAGAACTCAAATACTACGATGCACAGTGGTGCTACAGCTTTGGTACCATAGTAATAAATGCTAAGGCGGACGTATTCTATCAGAATACAGCACTTTTATTTTTTGGCCGGCACTTTTGATTTTTGGACCAAAATGGATGATGTCCTTTCATGTGATGTTACGATTGGTTTTCTTTTTGTTTAATTGCAGGTGACTTTTATCACCACTCTTTTTCTCTTTATAAAAATGTAAAAGCGAAAGATACTGTCATGGTCACAAATAGTCAACAGTACGCGCACGCCTTTAAAGTATAGGAACTATTTTGGAACGAAAAATTATGTAAACAGTGGATTGAGTATGAGTTTACATCACGCGTTTACATTACATTTAAAAAATGTATGAAAATTTTAGTTCTTGAATGTTTCCGCTAGGGTCGCTGTACAATCCGTCATACATTAAATGTCTGTTTTTTGACGCGCTCACTAAAACTCACACTCAGCCCTCTGATACTGTCTACTTCTTTAATTTATCAAAACCAGACAAAAGTTACTGAAATAAGACCAACAATATTTAATTACAACTTACTTGATAAAAAGGAAAGAGATTTTAGCTGATTTCTTATAATAAAATGGAACTGACGAATGAGTAGGCGTAATTGGGTACATTGACTGGAACTATAATAGGTATAATAGGTATAATAGGTAACTGTAATAGGGTGCTATTTTTCAAAGAAAAAAAAATGTGGACCGTATACACTACCTTCAATTTGGGACAGTCAAGTCTTTGTCCCATAATATATTTCTGGGTATCTCCAAACACAAACATCGTTATGTGTCGTTTCAGACCTTTGACATCTCTGTTCAAACATTTTTCGCCGCAAAAGTCCTATTCTTAAACACCATTTTGACTTAACCACCTACTTCTCTCTCTGTTCTTTGCAAAATAAAGAGAGAGACAGATGATGTTATTTTGGAATCGTTTTGCAGAATTGGGTCCGGTCGTTTGGACTGTTGTTGTCGTGATCATTTTGCTGACTTCATTTGGTCGTACCAGCTTCTGTATGCCATATTCACTGACTGTTTATGTTATACATGCTGAAATAATGGATAAGTTACGTCTACATTATTTATGTTATTGTAATAGCGTTTATTTAGAGTTACTATTTTGTAATGTTTCTATAATACGGGACTATTCCCTCCTCTCGTTCCCATCACTGCAACAACTGTGTAGCCAGGATCTACTGCTTGACCGCCATAACCCTTTCAGCACAGAATAATACGAAAGTGCGTTCGACTTTGAAAAAATCTAGTGAATTGGTAAATCAATTTTACCGCGCCAAGACGCTTCCGATCGATCGTACGGTTCGATATATTTGCTATTTTTCATACAAAAACTTTCAATGGCGTTCAGTCGGTGCTATGTTGAGTGACAAAGATGGACGTGTACCTGACTACGGGAGGCGTGAAAAGTATTAATTTATTTAAATTACTTCTTTTGTGAATTTCAATGAATTTTGTGCGTATTAATTTAAAGTATATCCTTAAAAAATGCAATTATCTTTAATTTTATAAAAAGTTAGATGAAGCCGAGTACCAGGTACTCCTAAAGTTCTACAGCACGAGCGTGCATGTCGGGACGATGTTTGAATTTTTGGTAATATAAGTAATGGAAACCTTTCGAATCTTTTAAAGGCCTGAACATCAGATTTACTCTAGAATAAACTCAAGAATGTCTCCGAGACACATTACCACCAAATAGTACAAATCCGCTGTAGAAAATACAGCCACCAGTGAAAATATCGAGAGGATACCAGGATTTTAGTACCAATAGATGAACCAAAATGATCCCTTTTATGAAAATATCTAACCCCATGTGTTATTGAATAATAGCCTCGTCATCTGGGATTCAAAAAAAATAAGTTATTACTAAAAACGAAAGCTCATGTTCAATTTTAAGATGCTACTACCCCCAAAATTCAGGTTTTGACAGAGTTCTAGGTTAGGGCCATGAGCAATTTTTGAATTTTTTTGCAGAAATTAGTATCTAATTACGATATCATGTCTTTATGAAGAATAATAAAGCTCCTTATATCTAAAATGTCTTTTTTTAATTAGTTTAAATTGTAATTGTAATGAAATAGCTATTCATAGGTTCATGACGGATTGATACGATCGTGCGGGGGGGTTTAGGGGGGTTAAAGTCACCCCCTAAATTTTTTCGCTATTTTTCTCTATTTACTAAGATCCTAAAGACCCCAGAAACTAACGCGATTTTTTAGAAATCGTCAAATTTTTCTCTCGTGCTGAAAGGGATAAAAACCCAATGTTTCTTTATTAATAGTCATCTAAGTAGAGTTCCTTAGAAACTAGTGATGCTTACTTTAGATCTAATATGTACTTAGTTTTAAGCTGAGGAATATACATAAGCATTATTCCGGATCATAAAACTAAAAAGTTTTGTACTCGCAATTTTTTTAATTATTAGTAATGTTAAGAACTAAGCTTTCGCAGTTTCTGAGATTTTAGACATCATGGTATACGATAAAGTTTCTTCCATAACTCTGAACTGCTTAATATAGATCCAAACGACAGTACATTATTCATTTTTATAGCAAAGTTAGAACATAAGATACCACAGCGTTTATTTCTGTTTTGATGATAACAATACCTATCTTACGATCCACATGGGAGCGCCAAAGGCGTCTGCTAGCTTATCATTTTTATAGATAAAAAGTAATTCATCGCCTACGACGTATAGATCCTGGCTACACAGGAGTTGCAGCAGTGGGAACGGGAGGTGGGAATAGTCCCGATCCAAAAATCAGGATTGTTTTGCTTATCCCTGGGTCTCAAGCAATCTCTAAATCACATCAGTGTTTTATGAGTGAAAGAGTAACAAACATCCATCCGTCCACTCCCCCACATCTAGCTCACACATCTCACTACCAAACGAATTTTGATGAAACTTTAAAATAACATAGATGCTAACGGCTAATTTATAACGATCTGTATAAATAGAATTTCACGCAAGCAAAGCCACGCGAAAAACCAAGTTCATAATATTAGCAGAATACAATCAAGAATCTTAATATCAAGCACATCATCTCAATGTAATTGCCTAACAAATAGATTACAAGGATCTTTTCATCAGAAATAATACGTAAATAGAAAGTACGCTTCAGATATTAATAAATACTCCTAATATCCTAGCATTGAGTTTAGATTATATCAATACATGAACCATCTATAATATTCTGGCGGGAAATTCCATGCAACTTTTATCTATTGAGCTTAAAGCTCACAATCGCTTGTCAGTCGATACGTTGATGTGAGATGAAGCCAGATGGAAGTACATCTAGGGTTGCCAGGTGTCCGGCAAAAGTCGGACATGTTTGGCTTTTTACGGTCTTGTCCGGCCTGTCCGGCTTTTGTTAGGCTTTTTATGCTGCCGCGCCAGGCGAAAGTCAATATGAAGTACGTCATCCAGGATGTTGGGGAAACGTTGATGATAGTAGCTACTGACACTGATTGACACCCCCCCCCCCCCCCCCGTGACGAGACATGTCCGGCTTTTAGGGTTAAAAAATGTCCGGCCAAATGATGCACAGAGTCCGGCTCTTGTGTTTTTGGACCTGGCAACCCTAAGTATATCGCCGTCCTAAAGGGATATTCGGAGACAGTTTATGGCCGTTCCAGCCAAGATATTCCCGTTCAAGAGCCAAAATGATAGCTGATATACTGTAGAGTTTAGATATTGGATATATCTTTCAATACAATATCTATGGGCGACTGACTTCTTTACTGGTTTTTGTAAAACGAGCAACAACTTATGTATTTTGTCTGAAAATTATTAATCCACTGGCATTTTTAAACCACATTTCAACGTCATGCTAACAGTTTCATACAAATACATGAAGAAGTCCATGCAGCATTTTCCCAAGAATTAATTAAGGCTAGCCTGCCAGCGTTGCTAAAACCGCAACTTAGACCTGCCATAGGAGTCTATTAGGTACATACAATCATCTTTTTTTAAATAACTTAGATGATAACGATTTTTTGTATATTATTTGTTTTTGCACTTGTGTCATGAGTGGGCTCACCACAATAGCCGAACGGCGGCGGGGTTCGAACCCACGTTCCTCGGATGTTGAGACAGCCAAAACCCCGTAACCGTTCGGTTATAATAATAATAATAATAATAAAGCCATTTATTCCATATTTCTATTTTACATTTCAAATGTTGTTAGTGACTTTCCTTAAATTATGTTAGTTAGTTGAATTAGTATCTATGATTGAAATATGGACCCCTGTAAGGGTAAAGGCCTCCTCCATCGTCTTCCATAGCTCTCTGTCTTTACCGGAATTTATCCAATCATTTCCTGCTACTTGAATAATATCATCAGCCCACCGTCTCAATGGTCTTCCAACATTTCTTTTCCCTGATGGGCCTTTCCATCGTGTGGTTACAATGGTCCATCTCTTGTCTGTGTATCGTGAGATGTGTCCGGCCCACTTCCATTTAAGTGTGAGTGCATGGGTTAGAGCGTCTGTAACTTTAGTTTTTTGTCTGATGGTCGCATTCTTAACTTTGTGAATTTTCCTGATCTTCAACATGCTCCTTTCCATTGCTGTTTGAGTGCATTTAATTTGTTGTCTTACTTTGGTTGTGTATATCCAGGTTTGGCAGCCGTAAAGTAAGGATGGTAAGAGACAAGTGTCGAAAACAACTTTTTTTAGATGCATGCTGTAGTTTCCTTTTAGGACTTCTTTCAGTGACCAAAATTTCTTCCAGGTTATGTTGATTCTTCTTGTTATTTCCTCTTCGTTATTGAACTTGTTAAAAGATAGTTGTTTTCCCAAATATATATAGTCGTTGACATATTCTATGTTGTTACCTTTTATTTCTATGGGTCTTTTATGGCTGTTAGTCATTATCTTTGTTTTATTTATATTCATTTCTAAGCCGATTTTTGAACTTTCATTATCAAGTGATCTCATCATTTCCTCTAGGTCTTTTGAGGTTTCAGCAATTATGACTATGTCGTCCGCGAACCTTAGATGATTTAGATAGCGTCCGTTTATCAGCACTCCGTTGTTTGACCAGTCCAGCTTCTGAAAGACATATTCGAGAACAGCAATAAAGAGCTTTGGTGACAGAGGGTCCCCCTGTCTAACTCCTCTCTCTATGCTTATATCCTCTCCTCTTTTTTCTAATTTGACTTTACTTGTACTGTTTGCATATATATATTTTAAGATGTTAATATATTTTTCTTTAACGTTTGAACACTGTAGTGCATTCCATATTGAGCAATGGCTGATGCTGTCGAAGGCTTTGCTGTAATCGATGAAGGCCAGATACAGACCTGAATGTCTCCAACTTCCTCATTGGCCCTAGAGCAATTCCAAGTATACCATCAATAAAAGCCTAATTAGAGTCATCAAACCTCTCAGTCATTCAATTAGAGCCATTAGAACTTCATAACTATGAGTTGTTTTCTATGTGTAAGCTGAGGACACGTGTCTCCAGCTGACACATCTGTATCTTCGTAAATATTTATGCTACGATAATGTATTATACCTCAAAAATTACAGTCGAATCCAAATAGTAGGCTTTCCACTTTTCAAGACTTTAGCTCAAATACTGTTAAAACCACGATCAAAAAACTATGTGCGAGCTGGAGTACCGTGTCTCCAGCTTACACATCTGTATCTTCGTAAATATTTAAGCTACATCAATGTTTTATATCTCATAAATTAAAGTCGAATAAAAAAACCCGACTTCAATTCTTTCAAAGCTTTATCTCGAACCGTTTTCGAACTACGAACCGATACGTATGTGTAAGCTGGTGACACGTAACACACGGTGGATTATTAAAACCGTATAAGTTAGAGTTGCGTTTTAAAGATCAAATAATTCGTTATAATTAAAGTATACACGAGACATAATTTCAAATCTCTAGGCCTCTTAGTTTCAGAATTAAAAGCCAAAAACTATTTTCCCGCCAAATAATTCAAATAATATGGGTCGACTGCGACGTTGCCGTTCCGTGCGTCCACTAGAGCAGTCGAATTTGAACCTAAAAACTAGTACTGTTTGAATCATTTTTATTTGTAGTTTAAATCATTTAATTTCGATTATAAGAATTTTAGACTAGGAGCCGGCTGATTTCTGTATTGAGTACTTAATAACCTATATTTTATTAATAAGAAAAAGCTAGGTAAAACAAAATTATATTTTAATATACAAGTATAATAACGAACTTGTTTCCAAAGACTCAAATATTTGTGGCGTTTCTAAACGCAACCACTTTAATTTTTATTTAAATACCGTGAAGTCCCACGATTCTGCCACGTCAAGTGGCAAAAATGGGCAACAACTATACAGGGTGGAAACGTTAAGTGATCTCACTCGATTATTTCTTAACTATACAAGATATTAAAAAACTGGTTACTGATCCTGAAAGTGCTTAATGAGCTCTTTCAAACGGTACCAATAATAAGTTACAGAATAAACTGGATCTATCTGAAAATTCAATGTTTCCAGCTTCCATACTAAATGTATGCCAGACACACAATATTAGAAGTGTAATTTTTTTAATTTAATAATAAATACTTAAAATAAACTCGTAAATTGTATTCTTATTTTAAATTATTAATGAAAAACATTGGTTTTAGGCTTTACTTGCTATAATATTGTCAAGAGATGAGTGTCATGACTGTGGTAGTACTAAATGTATGGAAGAAGGAAACATTGAATTTTTGGTTAGATCCAGTTTATTCTGTAACCTATTATTGATACCATTGGATAGAGCTTGTGAAGCACTTTTAGAATCAGTAATCAGTTTTACGATATCATATGTAGTTTTTAAAATAATGTGACTTTACCAAATGTATGAAAGCTGGAAACATTGAAGTTTCGGATAGATCCAGTTTATTCTGTAACCTATTATTAATACCGTTTGATAGAGCTCATGAAGCACTTTCAGGATCAATAACTAGTTTATTGATATCTTGTATAGTTTAGAAATAATCGAGTGAGATCACTTATCGTTTCCACCCTGTATTTTGCTCTATGGTTACAAACAGATTTTGCATGACATTGACAGATATGTCAAAATCCACCAATCACGCAGCATTTGGACCTCGCGTCTACGTATTGCCCATGAAGCTAAACATAAAAATGGAGGCCACACTTGGAACAAAAACTTGAGTCAAATACCTACTTATCTCTATCTCGCTCTCTGTGGGCCGATCTCTCTTTTTAGTGTGGACTGTAGTATTTCTATCTCCTTATTTAAATCTCCTAGTAAATTCTTCGAAATAGCCAATTCACTAACCAAATCAGAAGTTAAACAAATAAATAATTAAATATTTGAACTACGATTACCTAGTTAAATTAAAAATCACAAAATTGTCGGCCGTTTAGGCTTAATGTGTTGGCGAATCAGGGAATTACAATCTCAATTCCTGGGGAATCGGTACCATGTGGCAACATCGGCCCAATCCGGCCCATCATGGTGGTTGTTTACTGTTTTGTTTATTATGCAGTTCATTTCGTTTGGATTTTTTACAGGACATAATCATTGTTTGATCACAAGAAGTGGTGAAAAAATTTTGTAGTGCGTGGTTGCGGTAGTATGTGGTGTCCTGGAAGTGACTTAAGATTCCACGCGTAAACTGTGTTTATTTCGTGATTTCCGACATTGGATCATTGTAAACATTTTTCACAGTAATTTCTTCCTAAAACGTTTTACCATACACTTAACATTTATTGATACCTAATGTCAAGAAATAAAGATTTTACATTGAGTTTCATTGACTTTGAGCAAATGTATATTTTTTGTTTATTTAGAAAGAGAGAGTCTGCCCACAGAAAGCGAGATAGTGATACATAGGTCGTGCTTCAAGTAGGTATTCGGAGTGTGGCCTCCATTTTTATCTATAGCTTCATGGTATTGCCATCTGGCGGATTTTCCAATCGCGAAAGCCCTCATTGAATTCTTCTTCTTTTGTTGAAAAAAAAAATTAACAACATTAACATCACAAATCACACTCACTACTAAGACATCACAAAATAGACGAAACACAGCATTTGCACAGAATTGGCCGTAAGGATCTATATCCATAGCCGTAAAACTTGTATTAAAAAAAAAGATGACAGTTGACTGCAATATTGAGAAACAGTCAGTGTTGCCAGAAGGTTACTTTTGTAACCTTTTAGCTGATTTTTGAACTGCTTTGGTTTACTTTTAGGTTACACTAATGAAAAGGTTACTTTTAGGTGATTTAGTTAGTAAAATATGATTTATCTGTGGTAATTAAATAGATTAATTAGATTTACGAATCTCTGATGGATGAGTGATACCCGACCCGAGGTTTCCGCCAACTGGGACCGCAATCAACTAGGACCGCGGTCCCAATCGCCAGATCAGTAAAAATTAAATACTTTTCTGGGACCATTCATAAAGGACAATGACCAAAAATGTATGGAGTGTGGTCCAAATGTCAACCACCACCTATGTAGTAAAATAGTCTACTAAATACTGATTCATTATAACCAAACCGCAATCAAAAATATGCTGTCAGTAAAAAGTTATGACTGAATGAAAAATCATGTTTTTACCTTTTCATCTGAAAATTAATGTTCTTGATATCATTCTATCCATCGCACATTTCGGATTAATCTATGCATATTATGTCATGTCGCTTAGTGTGCCGTGTTAGATTCTCGCTAAAAGAAAAAAAAACTCAGAAGAAAGACAACAATATTGGAATTATGGTCGGGTGGTCGCTGCTCCGCCCCTATTGGTTGTAGGGTGATGTTATATAACCTAAAACCATCCTTGATAAATGGGCTATCCATTACAAAAAGAATTTTTCAAATCGGACCAGTAGTTCCTGAGATTAGCGCGTAAACTACTACAATTTTTCATACAGTCATAACTTTTTACTGACAGTTTATTTATTTTTCGTCCCATACTGAAAGTTAATCTCTATTTAATGGACCATAAGCCAATTAGGTCTCATTAGTGGTGGACATTTGGACCACTTTTGGTCATTGTCCTTTTAGTACGATACCGATTTTGGCTTGAATAATATATTTTTTTAAGTTATCTATGAGTGAACCTAGTCGCTGGAAGAAAAATATTTAATTTTTATCGATCCAGCGACTGGGACCACTGTCCCAGTTAATTGCGGTCCCAGTAGCCGGAATCTACGGCCCGATCGCGAACGTCTTCGATTTCGCTTCGCGAAGCCCACACTCGGCCTCGTCGGCACGCGCACCGACGATCGCCAAACGGCTAGAGTACCTTCTGTACTCGCCACTCTGCCCGGTGAAGCTGGAAAAGCTCCTCCAGCTACCAGCGCGCGTCCCTTCAAAAAAAAAAAAAGCCGGAAACTCCCCGACCCGACCGTGGATCACCAGTATTCTACTACACAGTAAAGTATAGGGTAAGGTGGGGCACAATGTTACACGGGGTACAATGTTACAATGCATATTTCTCCGTCCCTTTCTATTAGTTGTATGATGTTGGTATACACGTTTGTCAAGCTCATAAGAGCTGCTGAACTGAGCCGCTGAACATCATACAACTAATAGAAAGGGACGGAGAAATATGCATTGTAACATTGTACCCCGTGTAACATTGTGCCCCACCTTACCCTACCTAGGTTATTAAAAGTTGATCGATCTGTGATAAATATTTACCTGATTAATTAGTTTTATGAAGTAGGAATTTTATTTCATTAGTGATACCCGACAAGAACGTAGATCATCGGATTTCTAGTAAAGTGTATCTACCTTAATTATTAAAAATGTTAATTGATCTGTGATAATAATCAAGCTGAATAAAAACGTTTTTGATTGTTATTTTAGTATTTCATTCTAGCTATTATATTTCCAAGAATAACCTGGTTTTGCCATGTCTGAATACAGTTTTTTTTTCGGTTTCGGTAAAACCGGTTTTGTGACCCCCTAAATCCCACCCTTACGTTCATATAAAAAGAATGTGCGTAATCTATACGTACATAAGGCACCTAAAATAATAGAGAGGAAAGAATTGATTGTATTGAACAATGAACCGTCTCAGCTATAACCGAAGCCCAGAGGTAGAGTATCACTAGGGCTACCCGAATACTCGATTTTTTCAAGTTATTTATAATTTTCAGATGATATGATAATGATGAAAATCTTTATCATATTTCAAAAACTGGGATAAAATCTATCCTACGTCCTTTCCCGGGACTCAACCATCTCTATGCCAAATTTCATCAAAATCGGTTCAGTGGTTTAGGCGTGAAAGCAAGACAAAGTTACTTTCACATTTATAATATTAGTATAGATGCAATAGTTTTTGCCTCTATTAAATAAAACATTGTGATCAAAATAAAAACTTATTATCAAAATATTTTATAGGTTATTAGGTACTCAATACAGAAATCAGCCGGCTCCTAGTCTAAAATTCTTATAATCGAAATTAAATGATTTAAACTACAAATAAAAATGATTCAAACAGTACTAGTTTTTAGGTTCAAATTCGACTGCTCTAGTGGACGCACGGAACGGCAACGTCGCAGTCGACCCATATTATTTGAATTATTTGGCGGGAAAATAGTTTTTGGCTTTTAATTCTGAAACTAAGAGGCCTAGAGATTTGAAATTATGTCTCGTGTGTACTTTAATTATAACGAATTATTTGATCTTTAAAACGCAACTCTAACTTATACGGTTTTAATAATCCACCGTGTGTTACGTGTCACCAGCTTACACATACGTATCGGTTCGTAGTTCGAAAACGGTTCGAGATAAAGCTTTGAAAGAATTGAAGTCGGGTTTTTTTATTCGACTTTAATTTATGAGATATAAAACATTGATGTAGCTTAAATATTTACGAAGATACAGATGTGTAAGCTGGAGACACGGCACTCCAGCTCGCACATAGTTTTTTGATCGTAGTTTTAACAGTATTTGAGCTAAAGTCTTGAAAAGTGGAAAGCCTACTATTTGGATTCGACTGTAATTTTTGAGGTATAATACATTATCGTAGCATAAATATTTACGAAGATACAGATGTGTCAGCTGGAGACACGTGTCCTCAGCTTACACATAGAAAACAACTCATAGTTATGAAGTTCTAATGGCTCTAATTGAATGACTGAGAGGTTTGATGACTCTAATTAGGCTTTTATTGATGGTATACTTGGAATTGCTCTAGGGCCAATGAGGAAGTTGGAGACATTCAGGTCAGATACAGAGGTCTGTTAAACTCACGGTATTTTTCTATAATTTGTTCTAGAGTCTGTATATGGTCCATTGTGCTAAATCCCGACCTGAAGCCTGCTTGTTCTTTTGGCTGCAAATGATCAATATCATGTGTTAATCTTTCCAGAAGTATAGATGAGAATAACTTGTAAATGCTGGCTAATAGGCTTATAGGTCTATAATTTCCTATGTCTAAAGGATTTCCTTTCTTGTAAAGCAAAATTATGTCTGATTTACACCATTGTTCAGGTACTGTTTCTGTGTCTAGTACCATGTTGAATAAATGCGACAGATGTTGGATTAAAACAGGTGCTGCTGTTTTGAGAGCTTCATTGCACAGTCCATCTGAGCCAGGGCTCTTCTCGGCTTTTAGCCGCATTATATGTTTGTACATTTCTGAGTCTTCAATTGGCTTGACATGATCTGGATCTGTTTTTTCTCCATTTCTTGTTTGTATTACAATTTCACTGTTGTTTCTTTCTTGGTATAGATTCTTGTAGAAGTCAGTTGCAAGAAGTATTATGTCGTTTCTTGATTTAGTTTCCAATGAATTTTGTTCTAGTTTTTGTATCCAATTTTTGTGTGTAGTTAATTCTTTATATGCTCTTTTAGTACTTCTAAACTTTACGATATTTCTTGTAATGATTTCTTCTCTGTGTTTTCTGTAATCTTTCTTGATTGATTTGTGTGTTTCTTTATATATTCTGCTAAGTTCATTTTTCATGTCTTTTGTTTTGTTCTTTGTGCGTATTAGTTCAGATCGTTTTTTTATTAATTGGTATGTATCTTCACTAAATATTTTCTGCCGTTCTGTTTGAGTTCTCTTTATTGATTTCAAGCTGTCCGTTATGCCTTTTTCCAAAAAATTATAATAGGTTTGGATGTCGTTTGTGTTTGTTCCCTTGTTTTCCATAATATGTTTTTGTAGACTTTCGATATATGTTTTGATTTCTTTTTCTGTCTTTGGAATATTAAGTGGTGCTACATAGTTTTTTCTACTTCTTTTCGGAATGTTTAGCAGTAGTGTTGCTCGCAGTGGTCTATGATCAGAAGGGAATTGTATATTGTTTAGTATTTCCACATTTGTTATTAGTTTTGGGTTATTTATCATTATGAAATCAATTTCATTCTTGGTTTTCTGATCTGGTGATATCCAAGTCCATTTACGGTTTCTTTTCTTCTTATAAAATGTATTCATTATAGACAACTTATGTTCGTAGGCATAGTTTATAAGACGGTCACCTCTTTCGTTACGTTCTCCAAATCCATATTTACCCATGACTGGATAGTGGTCTGCTTTGGGGTGTCCTATTTTAGCGTTAAAGTCTCCTATTACTAGGATTTTGTCATCAGCTAGTGCATGGGCAGCATCGATGTCCGTGTAAAATTGATCGATTTCTATTTCTGGTGATTTTTCTGTAGGTGCATAAGCTTGTATGATTGACACAGAATAGCGTTCAAACTTCAGCTGTAGAAGGGCCACTCTTTCGGAAATTCCTACGAAATTGTTTATGTTATTTTTGTATTTTTTCTTGATTAGGAATCCCACTCCGTATAGGCCTTTCGTTTGACCTATGTAGCAGAAGATGTAATCCTGGTGTTCTTCAATTTTACAGCCCAATCTTCTTACTTCTGAAAGCCCCATAATATCGAAGTTAATGTTTTTTAGGGCATGGTTTAGTTCAAGATATCTTTCTACAGATGCTAGTGATTTTTTTTACATTGAAGGTACATACTTTCAAACTTTCATTTTTGTTTTTATTTTTATTACAATTAGATGGAGGGTAGTGGTCTAATTCCCCACGATGACCGGTCGGCTTGGGAAATGTTTTGATTCTGGTGTCATTTCGTTGTTGCTTACTTGTTGTTTGGTTCCGGTGGCTGATGATTGTATCCTATGTTTTCTTTTCAGGAATTTGGGCTTCGGTAGGCAGGGAGTTGCTTCTGTTCTTCATAATATTGAATGCATTTAGTCTGTTTGTTTTTCCTTTTATTTGTTGTTTACGAGGTTGTTCAATTGAGTTTGGTGACGCTGATGGGTTTCGTTTGCGTTTCCCGTTGTCGAATTTCCCTTCTTTGATGACTAATTTATCATAATCTATGAATGCATATTTGCCTTTCTCCCTTTTTTCTTTGAGTTTTGGAAGTAGATCTCTCCTTTTATCAAGGATTTCTTTAGGATAGTCTTCAGAAACATAGACGTTTTTAAATTCCTTCTTTTTCTTCATTATCTCAATTTTCTTCCAGTTGTTTACAAATGATACGTGCACAGGTCTTTCCTTACCATTATTTGTGTCACTTTTGCCAATTCTATACACCGTGTTGATATCTCTGTATTCAATAATAATGTTCAGGTCATCTTTAATTTTCTTAGTTAAAACTTCCATAAGACTAATGGACGAGTTTTCACTTTCACATAATCCGTATAAAATAATGTTGTTTTTTCTTTTAAATTTTTCTAGGTGATAGATTTTTTCTTTTAATATATTATTTTCAGACTTCAATTCTTGTATTTCTTGGGTGAAGGGTACTAGTTTTTCATCCAATTGTGCGATAATTACTTTCGTTTGGTTTGACATCTCAGATTTCATTTGATCGAATAATTGTTGAAGGTTATCCATTCTGTTGGTGTTCTGTTTTGCGTGGAACGGAACGCCGTCGTGTATGATCTATGGTCGTATGAACTAAGTCGTTATGTTGGTACAACTGGGTTCCGATATATTTGATGTGGCAACACTTCACTTGAATGTCACTGTCAAATCTGTCAATAGTTGAGTTTTTTGATCAGTATTCTAATAACCTCAAAAAGTTCTTTGGGTTTTATTCTCTTATAACGATGTTGATGCCACAATTTCCACTGAGAACACTTGATATAAGTATGCTGCGGCACCCCGTGTACGAGATTTTCTAGTTTTTGCACAGGTTTTCGACGTATATTCACAGTTTATGTATCGAAAATCGGAGCACAATAACACTACGTCTTTACGTCAACACAGCCGGAACCGGAAAAAAAAAAAAAAAAAAAAAACCGTTCGGTTATCGTGGCTTAAATATTTGTACATAGAATAGTTATATGATGTTTGATTGTAAGGTTTTTAATAAAACAGTATGTTACAAAACAATACAACTGAAATAGCCGCCTATTTGAAATAACTTTCATCATCGATTTTCAAATCAAACCACTACTGCCCCACCGACCTAATACTCGTAGTTTCAATTCCACAAAATGATACCCCTCCCAAAGGGTAGTCCATTCGGTTCCTGGAACGAGCATCGGTGCACACGTGCACGTGATATTTCCCATGATTATTGCGGTCTTTAACTGATCGATACTATTCTTAGGAACTTGGAAACTTTAATGAGTTGCTCGACTGCTGAAAAGATAATGTGAATATGCGACGTTTTTGTTCTATAGCCGATGCCGTGTGACGATTGTCAATTTTTTATGATGAATTAAATTAATTATGGACTACATAGACTAAATATTTACAAATAAAAAAATGTCCTGAATCGCTGTCCAAACAACGCGACATGGTGCCCAGAATGCTGGCTGCATTTCTGCTACAGGTTCCCAACAATGATGGCGATGAGTCAATTTTTCAACTGAAAAATCAGGTTCTGTACCTTTATTAGTAGTACTTGCATCTCTCTTATAAATATCCTTATGATTCCATGAAATGAATCCGAAATCCAAAAGTCCAAAACCCATACTCATACAAAGAATTTAAAATCCAAAATCCAAGAAAACTCTAACCGTGTCAGCCATTTCCCAGTCTAGATCTTTATTCCAAAGGTATTCTATTCCGAGACGTGTTGAACAAGTTCGTGAATCGAGCGTCGTTTACTTACCTGAGGTTTGAATTCTCGGTTTACTTGGGTTTTTGAAGCTGAGATGTCTGTTTGGTAAAGCAATGCATTAACTGCAGTAACTGCTTGTGTTAGTTATCTACTGAATTTGGTATATCAAATAATTAGCAGTAGTAGGTACTCGTATGATATGCTCTACAAAAAATGTACTGAACGACTTACGCCCGTATTTACAAACATTACTATGAGGTCTCACAGGTGCATGGACGCACAGGGTCACACACGAACCAACCACAGAGCTCTATTCAACGCTGTGCGTTCGATTTGCTGCTTTACTTATGCAAGCGTCGTTTGTGAAAACGGGTGTTAGTATTGTTTACAAATGCAGCAGTCGGAGACATCAAATATTAATACTTAAATCAACAAATTAAAGAAATTGATGCCTCTGACTGCATTTGTGAACACTACGAGTAAGTTATCTTGTTTTTAACTTTTCAGTTCACTTTTACGAACTTTTTTCACTTTCACAAAACAAAACAGTGTTGAGAATGAAAAAATGTTTTTTTTTTTTATAAAAATGACCTAGTTCATCAACTAGATTGTTTGTAAATTTCATGCGAAACTGTCATAGGTAACTTATGTCGTAGGTCCTCGGTTTGAATTATGGTAATTTACGTAGAATTGACCCATCCACGACATTTTGCCTTCTAAGAAACACCAAGTTGAGTTATTTTTTTCCAATGAAAAATGCGGCGGTTGTCATCAATTGAGCACTTACTAGAAAAATACTTTTTTAGCGACAAAAATAATTTGTTACTAGAAATAACTTATTTCAAATTTTAGAGCCAAAGCACACGATGCGTTGCGACGGCGCGGCGGCGGTGCGATGCCGGAGCGGTGTCGCTGCGTCGTCTTAAGGTAGCCTTTCGAACTAAGCGTCACAGACGCAGGGTCTTTAGCTTTGGTCTTAAAGGTAGCCTTTCGAAGCGAGTTAGTGACGCGGCGTTGGTGGCATAAGACCAAAGCTAAAGACGCTGCGTCTGTGACGCTTAGTTCGAAAGGCTACCTTTACATAGAAATATCCGTGGCGGGCACACGAGCGGTGCCGGGCCGCATCGCGCGATACGGCGAAATCTTTGCAGTGCGGCGCCGCAACGCATCGTGTGCTTTGGCTTTTATTATTTTAAAGTTGAACAAAAATAGTTGTTCGTTTTTACACAGGATTATATTTACCAAACCTAACAAAGTCCAAGCTGGAAATCTCAAGAATATTCCGACTTAAATATTGCGTCTGAGTGGACAGAAATAAATTTAATATTTGCCGTCGAATGTTGGCATTACTTAATGAATTGGAAAGATTCGAAATAGTGATGTGGAGAAGCAGACGTCGATAGTAATATCGATATCCGATACTAAACACCTTTAAAGGCATCAAATTACTTGTAATGACTTATCATAATAAGTTTAAGCGCGATTTAACGCAACGATTGAGAAAGGATTTTTATGTTAATATTTTTTCATGGGTTTTCTTGATCAATAAGGATTGATAGTTAGAGCAACTAGTTAGCTCTTTTAGCAGAAAATTAAATGTTTCCTGACCCCGATGAATATAGATTACACAAAGTAGCAAAGATTTTATCGGGTCTCGCTTGGTGTGTAACAATATTGAATTTAATTTCTCAATGAGAATTATTGTCATCTAGAAGTTCCTGTACCTATATCCGAGAAGTCTCTAGAAATCATTCGGAGTAAGCCTATGTTCAGTCTGAATGAGTGAGGTTTGGATAATGATGAATCGAGAAGTTGTCAGCACAAATCATAATGTTTGCCTACTTGGGAAGGGGACGCCTTTCGATAAATAAAAAATCGACTCTACCTCAACACTACCTTTAAAACTTGAATCGAGAAAGTGGGTTTCAGAAAACTCAGTCATACAAAAAACTACAACGTTGAATTTATTTAGTAATATACTTGAATGTTTTGCGATAAAAATAAAGTGAGCACTTCTTTTGCTGCACGTAACATAATTTTGCTTTGTTTGTAAGAACAGAATAGTTTATTAAAATACCCTGAAATCACAAAAGATAATGCCACACAGTCTATAGTTCAGTTTTATTTCTAGACAGCAATCATCATTTTATTCGAGTCAGAGACAGTTATAAACTAAAACCGACAGTGAAAAACGTATAAAATAAAAAAATTGTCTTTGTTTCTTTCTTTCTAAAAGATGTTTTAAAACTTTTAAGTAGCCACATTGCTACTAGCAAACCATTGCTCATAAAGAAGCTCAAAGTTGCACAGCGTGCTATGGAAAGGGTTTTTCTTGGTGTTTCTTTACGAGATCAAATCAGAAATGATGAGATCCGTAAACGAACTAAAGTCATAGCCCGACGGATTAGCAAGCTGAAGTGGCAATAATAATAAATAATAAATTCTTTATTGAATATCTTATTTTACAGTTTAAAAACTCTAGGCTAATCTTATGCTACAAAATACAATGGGCAGGGCACATAGTACGCAGAACTGACGGCCGATGGGGCAGCAAGGTTCTGTAGTGGAGGCCACGTACCGGAAAACGCAGTGTGGGACGTCCACCCACAAGGTGGTCCGACGACCCGATAAAGGTAGCAGGAAGGCGCTGGATGCAGGCCGCTACCAACCGTGCGATGTGGAAGTCATTGGGGGAGGCCTATGTTCAGCAGTGGACGTCCTGTGGCTGAAATGATGATGATAATGATGATTGCTACTAGGCCCATCTCTACTGTAGATATTTATAATATTATGAATAATCTATGTATGTACGTAGACTAAAGATTTGAATAAATCCATGTTTGATTGTGAAGAAAAAAAAATGGTAATTATGACCGAGTTTCTCGCGTTATTTTGGTGATTCTCAGCATTGGTTCATTTATTGCCCCAAAGCAGTGCTAGGGTAAAAATAATACAGGGCGTGAAAAGCTTTTTGCAAGCCTATTTGCAGAAAATAAATAACTTTTATGATTTTTTAATTTTAATATGATAGTTAGACCTTCACTGGTTGGGTGTTTATTGACGGTCAAGTTTTAGATCCTGGCTACACAGGAGTTGCAGCGGTGGGAACGAGAGGTGGAAATTGTCTTGTTTTATATGATAGTAATAATCTCAGTTTGACTTGATTTTTGTCTAATATAAAATTTTCGAGATTCTATTTGTGTTTATTTGGACAACCAGAATTTCATTGGAGCTTACATAACAGGGTGTCTTTATGTATAAACATGTAGTTATACAATACTAGTTACTAAGGGTACGGTAACTAGACGGGAGAGGGCGTGCGTGACCTGTCTACATCGCGCGCTGTATTCCGGAGGTTATGTGGAAGAAACGCTTTATGCAACAGTGTGGAATTCATTATAATCTGCTTTTGCAATAGACTAACTGATAAAAAGTAGTTTTGTCTAAGAAATTCCACAACAAAATATAACAGCATTGTTGCGTTCCGGTAGTTAGAGGTAAGATAGCCAGTTCCTCTGTGGTTGAGGATTCCGGGTGAAGTACGCTTCCACCTTTGGCCTGATTATCACTTACCATCAGGCGAGATACAGGCCAAGAACTTCCTCGTTGTGGATAAAAAAAAACCTCAAATGTTTTGTCGATCAAGAGTCATACGGAGAATTATTGACTGTCGGAGATACGTCTACAATTAAGGAAGCAGGCCCCTCCAACCCGTCTGGTCAGCGTGGGGAGTGTACGCCAAATCCTTCATTTGCCTCTGGTAAATAAATAAATTGGCAGCGTACCGGAAAACGCAGCGTTGGACGTCCACTCACAAGATGAACTGACGACCTGATAAAGGTAGCAGGAAGGCGCTGAATGCAGGCCGCTACCAACCGTGTGATGTGGAAGTCATTGGGGGAGGCTATTGTTCAGCAGTGGACGTCCTATGGCTGCAATGATGATGATGATGAAATAAATAAATAAGAGTCGTACTCCTACAGTAGAGACTAAATAGAAAGAAAGAAAGATACATTTATTAAATGACCTGAATAAAATGTCACGCAGTGAAGAGTGAGACTGAGTACGACGTCAATATTTAATTAAAATGACAATTAATTATTGATTTCAAAACCACAACAATTTTAGTTTACAGTTGACTGAAAAGTGATTGAATTTTAAGGCTCAGAAATTAAATGTTATTATAGAAATTGTGCCCTTTATGCTTTCAAATTATTACCCAATTAGGCTATTAAAATCTTTTCTAAGCAGCAATACACATGATTTTAATCTTAATTCATAGACTACATTAATTTCTTTGCATCTCAGTCTTCAATTAATACAAATCTCAAGATCCTTTTCAAATTATATTGCTTCAAATACACATTATTCAAGACGTATTTTAAACAGCCCCTAGTTACACCACACATATTATAATCAAAGAAGCCCCACAATGTCCGAAGCAAAATTAATACTTGTTTCGCTCTCGCATAATACACTCTCCGTAAGCTCTTCGGCATTGAATTTCTCGGTAAGTATTAAGAGAGCCTTTCGATGGGAGTTATTAGGTATGTGCCCGACTTATGAGGGTTTAATTATAATTTTAGGAACATTTTATTACGTACTCTGTAAGGGTTAAGACGGTAGACTAATTTTATGAGTTTGGCAGGAGGCTTTAACACTCTCGTGGGTAAATAAGCAACGGATTTTCTTGAAAGTTTCCATCCTTAATACATAGGTATCTAATTCACGAACTTTATGCATTATCTATTTATACTCGTATAAAAAGAAGAAGAAGAAGTCTTTCTGTGTTACCTTTTCACGCTTATACCACTGAACTGATTTTAAATGATACTTAATGGTAACAAATAGTATGAGAGTAGTATAAAATATGAATATAATAATAGTATGAGTGCAGAAGAAAATACCGCTTACTTTTTTTTATCCCCAACGAGGAAGCTCTTGGCCTGTATCTCATCTGATGGTAAGTGGAAGCGAACTTCACACCCAAAATCCTCAACCTCACCTACAAAATTATGTATCTCATGCTCGTATTAAATAGTCTGAGACTAAAGCCCGTATTCGCAAACGATGCTTGCTTAAATTAAGCAGAAAATCGAACACACAGCGTTAAATAGAGCTCTGTGATTGATTCGTGTGTCACCTTGTGCGTCCACGCGCACTGTGAGACCTCATAGTAATGTTTGTGAATACGGGCGTTAGTGTAGAACATAATACCGCTTACTTACCCATCGGTTGATTTTGTGTAATTTATTATGTAAATCCAAAAAACGACCATAAAACAAGCTATAAGCACTAAAGTTATATGTAATATAAAAATGCCTTCACACACACTCTTAATTTCCACCATAAAAATTCATGCCCAACCGTCGGATTAATATATTTAAGTATTCATGATTCGTACGTGTTTTGGGTCTTTATGGGGGTTGTTGTGCCTTTTGGTTTATGACAATAACGGCAGTCTGAATAGGAGGCCATGGTGTAATGGTTGGTGTGTCAAAGGTGTCGGGTTCGATGCCCACAGAAGTCAAGAAAGTGGCAAAAATGTTTACCTATACAGGGTGACTTTGCAAACAGTTGCCAAATTTTTGGGAGCGTAAGATTTACGTAAAGAAAACAACATTTTTTTTTCATATTTTATTATTTCATCCGCTGCGTGTGGTTTCAAAATTGAGTTACGTGGATAATTTACTTTGTTCATAAAAAAACACGCATACACAGTTAACTATAAAGCTTAATAGACAATTTATGGTGCGCGAAAATACGATAGGCGAATTACACTTACTATTTTTTTTTCTTCAAAAATACATCGATTCAAAATTATTACGATAAAGTTATATTGTTATATTGTTCTATAGACCTTATCAAAAAATTTTGGCAATGGTTTGCAATTTCACCCTGTATTTACATAACAGGTACTGAAGATCTGGAGAAGGTCGCTTGAGGTACCTGGATGCGGGCAGCGCAGGACCGGTCTTTGTGGAAATCCTTGGGGGAGGCCTTTGTCCAGCAGTGGACGTCATTCAGCTGAAACGAACGAATGAACAAACATCACAGGTACATCTATACAAGACATCGAAAAACTGGTTACTGATCCTGAAAGTGCATCACGAGCTCTATCAAACAGTATTAATAACAGGTTACAGAATAAACTGGATGTATCCGTAAATTCAATTATTCCAGTTTCCATACATGAAGGACGCCTCTGGAAAATATAGAAATGAAGAAATATAAGAAGCTTGATTACTTTTTACCCGACTACGGCAAAGCAAAAGGAGGGTTATGATTTTGACAGGCTATGTATGTATGTATGTATGTATGTTCATATGTTCATCTGTTCCCTCGTAACTTCTAAACTACTTATCAGAATTCGACAAATGACATATCATTAGAAGCGTCTTAATTGTCCGCTGGTTATAGGCTATATGGGGTTTCACAAAATCGCCCTCTAGCGGACAAAACATACAGAGTAAAAAAATAAAGTTAAGATAAATATGCCGTGTTTGGTATCATTTGAGAGCGCGCTTTACTTGTACATTTTGAATATATATGTTACTGTAAAAGCTCGAATTGCAGTAAATCCTAAGATATTCCAGTAACATCTAAGATCTACCAATGTCTAATGGTAAATGTCCCAAAAGGTTTGCGATTCGAACTCTTACCACCATTTCGTTGGTAAATCTTAGGATTTACATTAATGGCACGGTAAACGTTGAAAAACAAAACATGTCATAACGTGCTCAGCGCATCTCATCATCATCATCATCATCAGAAATTACTTCAATTGGAAAAAAACGAATCTATCTTAATATTGAAATTGCCCTCTTTGTATTTCTAGTCGCTCACTTAGTAATCGCACGGACAGAATTTTAATATCTAAAATGGATTAAACATAACCCACTTTTTGTAAGCTCGTTCTGCATTTGATTATATTAACCTTTAAAGTCCCAGACGGCATACATTAATGCCATAACAATTGATTATCTATTGTGTCTAGATTCGCGGGCCTTGAAGGATTAATCAATATTCGTCGTTAGTTAAGTTAATTTTTCGCTTACTTAAATTCATACCGCTCAAGTTATTAAAACAGTAAGTATGCCATCATCAGTCGCTAAGTTATTTTTTAGTCGATCGTGTTATAATTTCCCATTAAGAATTACTCATTGTTTTATTCCTAAAACCAACATCTACCAGCTGACAGAGGTAAAACCTAGCATATACTGAATTCGAATGGTAAAAGCTCGAAAAAATCGTCGTATTTTCAGAAATACTTACATTTACCAACTCATGTCGGTAAATCCTAAGACTTACACTTAAATCTTAAGATTAACCGTAGTTCGAGCTTTTACAGTAACATATATATTACTAGTATTTTTTTGTGACTTTACTGTATTCATGGGCTGATTGCATAATAAATAATTCACATCTTTTCGTTCAAGCTTCTTTACTATACTTATTAGTTCATCAATTTAACTTTTGTTAATATTATGCGCCACAAATACACTTTAACACCAAAATAGTACAAATAATAATAAAAAGTAAAAAAAACTAAAACCCAACTACGACAAAAAACGACGCTGAAAAAGTATGAAACAAGATTTTCAGAATCCTGAACTGAACAAAGTTGCTAATGTAGTTGCATAGTAATTTTCATGTTTGGATAGGCGTAGTCACACGTTACATATACCTACCTACCGTAGCACTTTGACAACGTGTGACTGCGGTTTTCCAAACATGAAAATTACTATGCAACTACATTAGCAACTTTGTTCAGTTCAGGATTCTGAAAATCTTGTTTCATACTTTTTCAGCGTCGTTTTTTGTCGTAGTTGGGTTTTAGTTTTTCCCTGATAGTACAAGAATCCCCACATTCCTGTTAATAGAAAAATATATTCAGAACAGTTTCTGAATATATCCAAATATAGATTGAAATGGAAAACACAACACAACTATTGTTATTTTCGTTGCTATTGTGCTTGTTTACGCAACGACTACGTTAAAACATACAATAAATAATACTTACCTACCATACCAATATGGTTTTGATCTCATGATCTGCGAAAATCTTTGCGATTTCAGTGTTGTTTTCATAGAAAAACTTTATCGCTCACATCGCTGTTTCAAAAACCAGTATAAAAACTATCCTATGTCCTTTCCCGGGACTCAAACTTTCTCCATGCTAAATTTCATCGAAACCGGTTTAGTAGTTTAGGGGTGAAAGCATGACAGACAGAGTAACTCATTTATAATAATATTTTTAAGATTTTTGTTTTTATAATGTATTTTTATTTTTTGATAATTACATTGTAAAAAGAAAAAATTAAAAATAAGAAAGAAAGATAAATAAATATTACTATCTTTTCGCCCGCGTGGAATTTTGTCTGTCACAGAAAAACTTTATCGCGCGCGTCCCTGTTTCAAAAACCGGGATAAAAACTATACTATGTCCTTTACCGGGACTCAAACTAAACTGCCAAACATCAAAATCGGTTCAGTGGTTTAGGCGTGAAAGCGTGACAGACAGAGTTACGCATTTATAATATTAGTAGGGATATGATAACCATCTCACTCTATGTAATACCAGTACAATATTCTAGATATTATTCTGTGGTATGTTAAGTGAAAGACATGCGTAGGGTTTGAATGTCCAATCTTTAATAATTCGAAAAGTACAAATTTACTTAAAACTAAAATATAGCTAACTCAACACATTGAATGTGACACCATGTTGCAGTCACTAATTAGAATATAAATGTTACAGTACAACTAATAAATCAGTATACTTCACCTCCCCGAAAAGTACATATTACACCCCCGCTATTAAAAGAAAAAAAAAGTAATGCAATGGAATTAATTACTTTTTTTTTGTCTAAGCAATATGAAATTAAAACACATTACAGTTTTTTTTTATGTATAAAACATTTTTGTATTATTTTTATGTGTTATAAATTCTTTATTATTTTTTAATATTATGACATTAGGTGAAATGTCCTTGATTACAACATATGGACCACTGTAAACATTATCAAGCTTATTTCCCACTTGATTTTTTAACAATATCAAATCTCCTTTCTTATAACTAATGGAATTACAATTCTTATCATAATACATTTTTCTTGTTTCCTTACTAACTAAAAGATTTTGCTTGGCTTCCCTTTGTGCTCTCTGTAAACGGTACTTCATTTGTAAAGGGTAATCATCATAGTTATACAAGGGTTCAATAGGTAAATTGAAATTACTAGGTAATGAACATAATTTTCCAAATACTAGTTCGTATGGTGTGTACTTCGTTTCGGTGTGTACGGTGGTATTGAATGCAAAGCACCAGTAGGGTAACCATGCACTCCAGTCTTGTTTATTGGACTCGCACTGAATTCTGAGAAAAGCTCCTAAATTTTTATGTGTGTTCTCTAATGCACCTATTGTTTCGTGATGGTATGCAGTTGACTGTAGTTTATTTATTTTAAGAATTCTGCAAATATTGGTCATTATTGATGAAGTAAATTCTGTTCCTTGGTCTGTAATAATTGAATGTGGTAAGCCAAATCTTAAGATAAAATTATCTACAAAACTCTTAGCAACACTTTCAGCATCCTTTCTCTGCAATGGATAAGCTTCAACAAATTTTGTTAAATTACATTGAAGCGTCAATGCATACTTATGGTTCAAATTATCTACATCTAAAGGTCCTATTAAATCTAAACTTACAACTTCAAAAGCGGTGTTAGCCGTTGTCGTAATGACCATGGGCTCCTTAATTTGTTTATTAGTAAACTTATTAATTTGACATTGTTTACATTTTTTAACATAGTCAATGACGTCATTTGTTAATCCTGTCCAAAAATAATACTTTTTAATATTATTTATCATTCTGTTAACGCCTGCGTGGCCACTCGTAGGTAACAGATGAAAGTCGTTCAAAATTAATATTTTATCTTCTCTATTAGTAACACGTAATACATCTTTAATTACGACGATACGTGGCATCTCCACAGTATCCATTTCTTTCAATAAAAATTGAATATATTTTTCATTGTCTTTACTTTTCACAATAACGAGCTCGTGAATATTAAATTGTTTACATAATAACACTAATTCTCTCGTCAGCACTTTGAAAGTAGATGACGATCGAGAAAATAGGTAAATACAACATTTAGAGGTCACATAAATACAATTGCCTGATTGGCTTTTAATTATACTATCATCATTTTTAAAATTCATCAAATCTAACTCATTTTTTGTTGAACAAATAATAAGTTCTATTCCATTAGAAGGTTTTTTCAGAATTTCTACAATTTTAGGTTGATCAGGCCTTGAAATCGTAGTGTTCTGGTTTGTCAGATCCGTGATATTTTTATTTTTATTAATTTGTCGCTGTTGTGCTCTAGTAATGACCGATACGATATTACAATTTAATTGCTTTAATTCTGTACAAGTCATCGGTAAACGGCTTAATGCGTCTGCAGCAGCATTATCCTTTCCCGGAACATGTTCAATGACAAAATCGTACTCTTCCAAATATAAACGAAATTTTGTTAATCTACTTGACGGATCGGTCATGCTAAAAAGATAAATAAGTGGTTTATGGTCGGTCAAAATTTTAAATTTTTTACCATATAAATAAGGTCTAAAATGTCTTATAGCCCATACTATTGCAAGTAATTCCAATTCAATTACGGGATATCTTGTTTCAGCAGGGTTCAAGTTGCGGCTAGCGTATGAAACAACTGTTCCATTTTTATTTGATAAGATAGCGCCTAAGCCAGTTTTTGAAGCATCTGTTTGTAATACAAATGTATTACTCTCAGAGAAATCGGGATATTGTAGTACAGGTGGGTTACAAAGCGCCTGTTTTAAAGTGTGAAAGGCTGTTTCGCACTCGGGTGACCAAATAAATGGTACATTTTTCTTACAAAGTTTATTTAATGGATATGCTATACTAGCGAAACGTGGGATAAATCTTCTATAATAATTTGCAAAGGCGACAAATCGCTTTACGTCGTCGGTGTTTAAGGGCATGGGATAATTGTGTAAAACCTCAATTTTTGATGGATCGGGAAAAATGCCTTTAGAAGTTATTTTATGGCCTAAATACATAATTTCATTACGTAAGAATTCACACTTGAGTGGATTAAGTTTCAAGTTGACTTTGCGAAATCGTTCTAGGACGCTAATTAGGTTTTTGTTGTGACATTCTAATGAATTTCCAATTATTATGCAGTCATCTAAGTAAACAAATGCCTGCTTATAATTTAACCCTGACATCGCTATCGTCATAAGTCTGGAAAATACGCTAGGACTGGTTTTCAATCCCATAGGACATCTTTTCATCTGATAAGTCTTATCTGTTGTAAAAGCTGTCATTTTCCTTGATTCTTTATCTAGTGAAAGTTGGTACATTTTATCGACTGTGAAAGCTGTGTATTTTCTGCTATTTTCATCTAAGGATAATTGATAGTAAGATTGTGATAAGTCTAATTTTGAAAAGTAAACACTACCTGAAAGAGAATCTAGGATTTCAGTAATGGGCACTTCTTCGAAATTGCATTCTTCGGCTGATTCATATGGACAAATTTCAAATTTAATTTTAGGTCTGTAACATAGACTCATATGAAAATAGGTACACCCAATAACATATATTTGGATGAGGGACTCGTTTTTGTAAAGTAGTTTTCAAGATATCGACGTTCAAATATTTTGTGCCCATATGAATCAGAATTTGTTACATATTAATCAAAAATAGAAATAAAATTTAAAATCTTTATGTACAATTAGCTCTATATTAAGAAAATAATCATATTATAACAAAAACAATGATATGTTGTTATGAAAGCAATATCAGTTATCAAAATATTACGAGAAAAAATGCAACGAATTCCACAATAATTCATGAAAAACATTTTTCTGAAACTTTAGTATGTACATCCATAATATTTTGTCATCATCATAATCATTTCAACCATAGGATCCACTACTGAACATAAGCCTCCCGTAATAATTTCCATAATGACCGGTTGGTAGCGGCCTGCATCCAGCGCCTTCCTGTGGATGAACGTTCTACACTGAGCTTTCCGGCACGTGGCTTCCACTCCAGAAACTTGCAATCCCATCGGCCATCAGTTCTGCATACTATGTGTCCTGCCCATTAACACTTCAGCTTGCTAAAACATCGGACTATGCCACCATGCGACTTTAGATAGTTTATGGATCTCCTCATTTCAAATTCGATTGCATATAAAACACCAAGCATAGTCCACTCCTTATTAGTGAGAGGCCGAATTCAGTACAACATGTCATCTCTGATACCACACACTGGATGTAGACTTTCATCTTATGGCACTAAGGTATTTTAGATGACTCTACTCAGCTGTATCACTTATCTAAGCTATCGTTGTTAAGACGTCCACCCACAAGTGAAGAAGGTGAGATAAGCTTGTAAGGTTGTGACAATGGCAATCAGTTAATCTCGAAATCATGGGAGGTCTATGCTCAGCAGTATATTATTATGTGCTATGGACGCCATAAGTGTAGCTGAAATAATAATAAAAAAAATCGTTGGGAAATTTCATACAGCGCCATTTAGCCACAAAATAAGCAACAAATATGCTTGTGTTATGGTTGCTAGCTTAACGGATATACTACTTATTTACTGTTTAAACACATACATTATTCATAGTTTAAAAATGATGATCATTTTTTTTAATTCATAACAAGACCGCAATCGCACCTGGTCTTAAGTAAGATGCAGTCTGGGATATCATTTTTAGCTAACAAACACTTTTTTGGTGCTTGATAGATCAAAAACTAATTTATTTTATGATTCATATAGGGCCCTGACCATACGAATCACGCACAGATGAATCAGTTTTTTGCCTAAAATCGAGCAAAACTCGTCATACATACAGACTACAGTGTTGTAATTTTTCTACATGAATCTATAACCCAAAAGCATCACATGAAAGACAGATTAGATTTTTAATGCAATAATATAATTTTATAAAGTAGGCATTGTAATCAGCATGCCACCTGAACCAAGCACAGATGAATCAAGTATTTGCCTTCGTTACACCGGGTTCTAAGCCAACCAGCTCCACGTCTGCCTTCTAGCTCATCCGTTGCAAGATGGGCTTGCCTCCACGCCAGAAACCAGACTCTCATGATTAAAACCTGACCAGTTATGGTCAAGAACAACTCACGCCATATAAATCAGTATTTTATGCCGGACACTGCTTATTTATTTTTTTGCAAACAAACTAACTTAATTAAAATTATGACACATTTTTTTTGGAGAAGGACAACTCATTAGCTTTCGAAATATTTTTTATTTATATTGATATATCAAAAGGAAAATGCTACATCAACCATTTTGTTCCGGAAAATGGCTAACGGACACACCATATGAATCAGAGAATCACACTTCAAATATTTTTATTTTGTATAAAGACAGCACTTTTGTCAAAAATGTAATTTGCGCCAGATAGGGCTATAGCTAAGCTATACGAAAAAAAATATTGCATGCCATTTTGTTAGTTGGTTACAGAACTATACCCAAAGACATCGAAAATTTTGCCTCCGAAGAAATACCCTAATATTTGGTAATGGAAATTTGTCGTCTTGAATAACATTATTTAATTGTCGATAATCAATCACTAGTCGCCATTTTTTCTCACCGGTTTTATCAGATTTTTTGGGAACAAGTAGAACGGGGCTAGACCATTCAGATGTCGATTCCTCAATGATGTCGTTATCTAACATGTCTTGTATTTGTCTTTGTAGTTCTGACTTAAGAGCGTGTGGTATTCTGTATGGCTTTTTATAAATGGGAGTGGTATTATCCTTTAATTTAATAGAATGTTCCATCAAGTTGGTAACTGATAGTTTATCTCCTGGTAATTGAAACACATCGGCGTACTTCGCACAAATGTTTTCAATACTGATCTGCTCCTCTTTATTTAAATATGAACTCAAATCAAGTAATTCAAACAATGTTTTAACTCGTTTAACAGATAAGTTGTTTTCACTAAAGTTACACATCTCAAAAGAATTCAAACTGTGCACTTCTAAATATGAAAAGTCAATAAGTTGTTCTTTATCGGTCGTATTTAAGATACGTATTGCAATTTTACCATTTTTTGGTTTTGCAATAATTCCCGCTATGAATATTCCGGGATGCGAAGGGATTTCGCTTGCTAACACTACACAATCACTACAGTAGTTAGTAGGAATGTATTTAATAATCTCGCAACGCGGCGGTATAGTGTGAACATAACCATTATTACCAATTATCTCGGTTGTGATTGAACACCCTTTATATGATAAAGTTAAGGTGCAATCTTTATAGTTCACTACTGCGTCATATTTTAAGAAAAAATCTTGGCCTAATATTCCGTCGGCCGAACATGACATATTTTCAAAAATATAGAATTTTTGAGTAAATACTTTCCCATCAAAATATAAATCTAGAAAAATGTATCCTATTGAAACTAAATTACCACTTATGCCTTTAATGGTTATTCTATCTCTAATTATTTTATCTACTATATTCGGATAGTGTTTAATCCATTCATACTTAATTACACAAAGACTGGCGCCAGTATCTACTAGTAACTTAACTTGTATATCCTTATCTATTAAGCTTGAGATTACGCTATTATTATTGTAACTCAAAATGAAATTACTTTTTTCATTGGCCTCGAAAAAACTCTATGTTATTGGAAACGGTTTCAGGTTCATTTCCGTCCGAAGACTGCTGAGCGAGGTGCACGCGCGGCGCGCCTTGCGATCGTGCGTCATCATAGCCACGACCGCGGCCGGCGTTCATACTTTGATTCGAATTACCTAAAGTGTTCCGCCAATTGTTATTCACATATTGACGATTATAGTTATTTGATCGGTTGAAATTATTACGAAAGTTTGAGTTGTTGTTGTAATTGTAATTCTGCGAATTAAAATTATTTGTGCGTACATTCGAATTTTGCCTATTATAATTATTTTGATAAGAATTTCGGCTATTACCTCTATTAAAATTACCACGATTTCCACGATATCCGCGATTTGAATTTTGAAAATGTCTAACTTTCATGACCTCGTGTTCGGTTGACATTGAATTTTCGTCAATAGCTGTAGTTATTGCTTCAGACAGTGACGAAAATTGTCGGGATGCTATAATTGTACTAAGTCGAGAGTCTGACAGACCGTCCGAAAATCTTTTTATGGCAATTTTTTCGTTAATTGGACGTAATATTTTGAACTTACTGTCATCGCCTTCGGCTTGTGCTAACGTCAATTTCACAAATAAATTCTCTAACTCCCTACCAAATGATTCTATAGACCTTTGGCCTTGTTTCGAATGCAGCAATTGGCTTTGGATAGCAACAGATGAGAGTTTCGGCAGTAATTTTAACTTCATATCTTTCACTAAATCAGATACATTGTCATAACTAGAGTCCATGCGTAATTTAGCGCTTTGGGACAGTCTAGTTTTTTGTACAAATGTAATTAATTGCAATTTTGACTGTTCATTTATCATAGTACTGTAAAGTTCAATGCCATCTATTAGTTGTTTAGTAACTGACTCCTGTCCCGTCATCACAGGTAACAAGGATATGGCTGTTTTAATGTCAAAATTAGGTAATTGTTCATTCGCCATTTTTGAAATATTTGTATCTTGTACACTGACTAATGAAACAATTTTATTATAATATTCATTAATTTCCTCTACTAATTGGTTAATAAAAACAGTGCCTTTAGAACTAATCTCTGAACTTTCTATTTGCTGACACACTTGAGACAAAATACACCCCAATTTATTATACTCAACTTTTACTTCATATAACTTTTTCAAGGCTAGGTCTGATTTCCTTCTTTCAGGACCTAGTTTGATCAAATACTCTTTATAATACTTCAACGTATCTCGCAATCTAATTAAATCATCACTCATAATAATTAAGTAATTATTTCCGTACAAAGAGCACTTACAATGAGTGTACTTTTATACATTTATGTCACGAAAATAAAATAAAGAAACGATATTTAAAAATAGCACTTACTTAATAACATCTTAAACGCAAGGAATACGATAGCTGGCCGTTGTGGTCATCGTAGCTGGCGGGCTGGCTGACCTGGCTGGCTCGCTGCAGGACGGGTAGGCTGGTGCTCGAAGACCTTGGCAGCAGTGATGGGTGGGCCGGGCTATACCCTGGACTCCGTGGGCCGGGATTTCCCTGGACTCCGCTCGAACATGGGCCGGGCTATACCCTGGACTCCGTGGGCCGGGATATCCCTGGACTCCGCTCCTTCAATTCTTCTTTAAGGTGTGGCCGTTAGCTCAAGAGTTGACGTGGCATTGTTGGCCAAATTAAGACGTGTCAACTCACGGCGCAATGCTTTCATAGCTTGGTGACGGCATTTTTTGAAGAGGTAGTATGCGAGTGAAACCACCAAAATGATGAGTACTGCGATCACCAGAATTTCAGCAAGTTGTAGACCCGAAGTTTTTTGTGTGTGGGCGTCGCCGCTGGCAGTTTGGGCGATGATAACTTCTTCTTTGCTTTGCTTGTGTCCCATTTTGAAATGCAGCTAATAATGTTCTTCAATAATTTGTTCAATTTTCTTGTAGTTTCTAGAGTCTTGCCAGTTGATTTTCGCCAGTTGTTCTTGAATCTTCAGTTTCTTTAGGCAGGGTCGCCATGTGGTATGTTAAGTGAAAGACATGCGTAGGGTTTGAATGTCCAATCTTTAATAATTCGAAAAGTACAAATTTACTTAAAACTAAAATATAGCTAACTCAACACATTGAATGTGACACCATGTTGCAGTCACTAATTAGAATATAAATGTTACAGTACAACTAATAAATCAGTATACTTCAATTCAACGACAATATCGCTCCCCCAACAGCAGAAAGCATTCCAATGTTTCTAGACGCAAAGTAAACAGTTTCAGAACAAGCGGTCGGCAAACATTACTGGGAATGAGATATTTATTATTGTTGTTCTGATTCATCATTCGACATTTACGCAATTTATTTATTTGAACCAGGCTTTGATATTGTATTCGCTAATATTTCATAATCTTTCGACTTCCTCGTAATTAGTTTCAGTAGGTACTGTACTGTACTGTAGGTGTTTCTGAGTTTATTGCGGCTTTTCGGTTCTTGTCAAAATGTTTCATTTGAAGAGCTCTAGCAAAGCAAAAAGATCTTCTGACACTGTAAGGATATAAGATTTTAAACTTTCGCGTTCCATTTCAATTAAAATAGTAAGACACGGGTCTTAACGCGACGTTTATTAATTTATTTATTTATTTATACTTCAGCACACAAAGTAACAAATGCACTGTGGCGGACTTAATGCCGGATGGCATTCTCTGCCAGTCAACCACGGGTCATGCAGAAAGAGTAAGGCGGTGCAAAAAATTTACATTTTTGATAATAAACCTACTTACATAAGATTACATAAAATAAATAACATAATACAAATAAATATAATAGACATACACATAAATACATGAACATAATAATATTATAGATGTACACATCACTCATGTCTGAGATGAGTTACATTATCTATAAAAATATCGATATTTTTATCTATAAAAATATACGATCCGTAAGCGAACTTACAACTAAATAAGCAATAACTTATAACTGAGAGTGAAAGGCTATATTATTTACAAGGCTGATATTATTTACCATTCTAGACGGCATCTCACTTAACATCAGTGTGCTTACCATGAGTTTACGTTAGGTGTGCTCGCTAGCGACTGGTAAAAAAATGACATTTAAATGTATGACATAATGTGCAGCGCCCCTAGCGGCTACTTTCAAGAAATAAAATCTTCATAGATTTTTTGACGTTCTCGCTAGCGAACACACCTAACGTAAACTCATGGTAAGCACACAGGTGCGACTGCGGTCAAATACTCGTACCTACCTTGTTCTGTATTAACAAAACAATTGAAGTTTTATAACACTTCTTTTAGCCTAATATTTACAACAATTCCGTTTCTCAATTACAAGTAGCCGACAATATTCCCAACTGAGTTGAATTGGGTAAACAGCGCCACGGAACACTCTGTCTGCAAACACGCTGATGGAAATCACTTAGGCTGGGTTGCACCATCTTACTATAACTTTGACAAACGTCAAAAATCTGTCAAACTCCATACAAAAACACCGGTTATCGTTATAGTTACGGTCAAAGTTAGGTGGTGCAACCCAGCCTTATTTATCGACGCCGCTGCCAGATATCGCTGACTGGGGTTTGAAGTAAAGTGATACATACTTGCAATTTCGGAATAAGTAAGGCTCTATTATTACAAAAGATTTAGTTTTACTTCAAGTCTTGATTCGTTGAATTAAACTAGATGCCTTTCATAAGAAAGCACTACAATCTAAATAGTTTTTTATTTACTATTGTATTATATTTTAATGACTGTGTTTTTTTAAGCCGTTAGAAAACGGAGCTATGCTTGCTTTGTGGGATTTTGGCTTTATAAAAAAGTAGCTTTCCGAGTTTGATAATTTTTCTACTAACAGAATATAATAATATGTTAATGTTACACCAATATTACTGTTTCTACTTTAACGAATATCTCTGTAGGTATGTGCTGTGAAATCACAGCTAAACGATATTTTTTTCCGTGATATAACAACAAGTCTCATTCTTAGAACAGTCAACATAAATTTCACCAATCACGAAACCGGAAGAAACCAAGCGTTACTTATACAGTGTTAGTCACTTAAAATGTACATATGAAAATAGATGAAACTAGACCTATTTTTATCGACAAAAAAGAGGTCAAAAATTTTTTGAGATTTTTTTAAAATTTTTTATAGATTTTTTTTCTTCCAATTACTTATTGTAAAGAAAACGTAATAACTTTTAAACTAAGCGGTATATCCTGATAAAATAAAAACAATAATAATGCTAAATAACAGGCAATACTAAAACAATACATAAAATACACAAAAAAGGCCAAAAAATAATAAAAAATGATACTTTTTGAAAAAAATCTGCTTTTAAATTCGTGTTTTTTTGGTTATTTGATAAATTGCTCCAAAAAATGCCCCTATAACCGGCGGTTTTTATTACTTTGTATTATTCTCTATCGTATTATCTTTGTAAAACCAAAAATCGCATGTCTCTATCCCTATCACAACATTTGCTATGATCGTTTGAATAACGGTCTGCCACAACATTATTCCCCGCTACAGGTAGAGACAATTTTAATTTTAACTAAAATTCTTATTTTACTTCGAAATATTTTGTTTTTATTTGAAATCTAACTTGTCTTTATCAAAATTACAAATCTAGAGCCATTTTCAGTTTCGTTGTTAACGAAGCTTTGAATGGCGCGCCCGGAGAGGCTTAGTTCAAACGATCATTGCAAACGTTGTGATAGGGATAGAGACATGTGATTTTTGGTTTTACGAAGGTAATACGATAGAGAATAATACAAAGTAATAAAAACCGCCGGTTATAGGGGCATTTTTTGGAGAAATTTATCAAATAACAAAAAAAAACACGAATTTAAAAGCAGATTTTTTTCAAAAAGTATCATTTTTTATTATTTTTTGGCCTTTTTGGTGTATTTTATGTATTGTTTTAGTGTCGCCTGTTATTTAGCATTAAAACTGTTTTTATTTTATCAGGATATACCGCTTAGTTTAAAAGTTATTACGTTTTCTTTACAATAAGTAATTGGAAGAAAAAAAATTCTATAAAAAACTTAAAAAAAATCTCAAAAATTTTTTGACCTCTTTTTTGTCGATAAAAATAGGTCTAGTTTCATCTATTTTCATATGTACACTTTAACGTGACTCACACTGTATAAGCTAAAAGAACAATCCATCAGCACTTTCCGAGTGCCTTTAATTGGCTTATAACTTTGGGAACCGCTGGTTATTAACGAGATTGTTGGAATTTATTGAATCTTAGCTTTTCTGGTCTGTAATTAATGGAATCCTAGCTTTTACTAATCAGTAATGAATGGGTGATAGAAATACGCCCGTATTGACAATCGATGCTTGCTTAAGTGAAGCAGCAAATCAAACGCACAGTATTGAATAGAGTTCTGTTATTGGTTCGTGTGTGACCCTGTGCGTCCACCCGCACTGTGAGACCTCATAGTAATGTTTGTGTATCCGGGAATTAATTTCTCCTGGATGCCCCGTAAAAATGTATCACTATTAATTGCGAATTAAGCAAGTAATAGGCTCATAATAACTTTCTCTTTCTAACCTATAATTTTTAAGTACCTATTTATTTATTAACACTATGATCTGTATGTGTTCGAAATAAATAAACAAATTTATTATTATTATTATAACTTATTCCAGGGCCTAAATCATTAGAGCTTTTCTAGTTACTAATTAATACATCCGACCTATCCTAATTAATCTACGCTACAGCCATTTCAGTAATGTGTGACGCAACGGAATCATCAAATTATTCTGAACACGTTCTGGATTTAAATTGCTGACATGATTTAACGGATTATAGGAGGAAGGGGGATGGTAAAATTTTATTTGGTGTTTTGGCAACACTATGCTAAGCAAATTCGGGAATAGAAAAGCACTTGGCCTGCTTCTTACATGATGGAAAATAGAATAAAAATAGAATATAATTCTAAACTCAAAGCGTACTTCACTAAAAAGTTTCTGTGGAAAATGGAATAGCTGATAAAACAGTTTTTATTCATAGTTTTATTGCCATAACTTATTCAATGCAGAAACATCGTTTCAAGAAAAATACATTTATTTGAGGGCTTAGTGTGAGTTTTCAACAAACGTCGTCACTAGTGAGCTCGTTAAAAAAATGTATGAAGGTCTTGGAATCATGCTTATTAGTCACACCACACAGTAATTTAACCCCTAACACGTTCCCAGAAAACGTTTACAAATTCCCTCCACGTAGATTTAAAAGGGTACAAATTAAAAAGCGCCCCGCAGCGGGAAACACAAAGAGATGTTAAGTCACATTTCAAATGGCTCTCAAATGAATGGCGGTGAACGGTGGGCTAAAGGTGATTTACACACATTATGAACTAGTGATGTTGAGGTGTCGGTAGAGGCTAGATGTGTAGAGATGACTATGTACGAATCATCATCATTTCAGCCACAGGGCGTCTGTTGCTGAACATAGGCCTCCCCCAATGATTTTCACATCGCCCGGTTGGTAGCGGCCTGCATCCAGCGCTTTCCTGCTACCTTTATGAGGTGCCGGTCCACCTTGTGTGTCGGAATAAATACGATCTGACCTGAACTGCTTATTATAGTAATTTTTTTTTTAGTTTTCAGCACCAGAACATTAAAATTTCAAAAAAATTTAGTCCCGTCCAAAAAAATCAATTAAACACCAGAATCACTTTATTTTAAACTAACGGAATACATAAAGTTAAATAGTGGCATATTACTATTTTGACACGTCCACCCACAATGTGGACCGACGACATCGTAAAGGTAGCACGGAAGCGCTGGACGCAGGCCGCTACTAATCGACCAACATGGAAAGCCTATGTTCTGCAGTGGACGTCCTATGGCTGAGATGATGATGATTATTATTTCCTCTTTATTCATTTTTCTTTCTTATTTTTTTTTACAATGTAATTATCAAAAAATAAAAATACGTTATAAAAAAAAATATTATTAATATTTCTAAAAGCATCGTAAGCATCACTAGGTGTCACTGTTTCAAGTTACCGCGAGTTCATTCAAATCGTGTAGCATACCTCAAAAGCGCGACTCGAAGGCTTCAAAGAGCTTACTCGATCTCTAACTTTAATTAACGGTAAAATAATAGCTTCAAAAACAAATTTATAGTAAGTTATTTGTTAAAATTAATTTGAAAAAGTATTTTGTGTTAATATTTTTTTAATCTACAATGAGGAACGAAACGAACAAAAACATCATCATCTAAGCCGCGTAAGATAGATCAACGCACAGCCTAAACGGCTAAACGTAGGCACTTGAAATTTGGAAGATACGTAGCTTAGGTACCGTAGAGGTGCACTAAGAAAGGAATTCCCGAAATTCCCACGGGAACGGGAATTAGCGGGAAAATCCTTTTGTATGAAAAATCTAAACCGCTTACGTTAGACGCTTGAAATTTAGCATGCAGGTAGCTTAGTAAACTTATAGCTTAGTTACAACAGGTTATTGCAAAATTCCAACGGGAACGGGAGTTAGCGGGAAAAAACATTTGTATGAAAAAATCTAAACCGCGTTTGATAGATGAAGGGGGTAAAACGGTATCCACGCGTACGAAGTCGCGGGCGGCCGCTAGTTTTTTTTTTTATATAAATGTATTTTATTAAGTATAGGAATGTGGTCTTCAATGGCTTTGACATCGAAATGCTTATTCACTTGTACCTAGGCCTTTGTGAACTATGAATGCAGGAACAAGGAATGCAGGGAATTCCATCCCTTTGATGATGAAGAAAAGCGCGTAGCAAGCACGGAACTATGTTCTTGATTTTACATTAAACTATCTACAATTTAACCGTCTTAATGTGGCTCAAACCTGGAGTGCAAGTGCGGTTTTGTTCCCTAGTCGATGAAGCGCATGCTGTCGTGCCCTGCGTGCCCAAACAACTGCACTCAGGAGGATTTAATGAATGCTACTGACAACGCCACTCTTGTAGCGGAGTTTTGGGCTGACACTGTATATGTTTGTTGTGGACACGACAAGAAAAAAAAAACCGACTTCAAGGAAAGGTGGTTCTGTCTTATATTTTCCCTGGATATCAAAGTTCATTCATTTAAATTGGGGGTGGATTAAAATATAGGTTAACTTAATTTTTTTAAAGATGACGAAGGGTAAAATGTAATTATCTTTAATTTATTTATGGCTACCACAATCATCGTGATGTCCTAGGTTCTACTCCAAAACCATGACATACGCTTAGTTTACAGCTTTGGTTATTGGTAAGTTATTTTATCACCCCGTAATTATAACATTCAGACTTTATATTAATAGGTTTAAAGAACATTTATTTCTCATTAAAAACATTACAGTCACTTACATGAGAAATTAACAAATTTTATGTAGGTAGATAATTTACAAGTTGTCCAATAGCCAGAACAAGCATAATATGTACTTCTGCGGGAACCGTCCTAACAAACCTGTACTTACGTGAACTTTGTTGTACATACGTTTACACTCAGTTTTCTAGGTTGACATTACTGTGAATAAAACTAAGTTGTACATTACTGTACATACATACAATGCGCGCGGCTGCCAGGCGGCGACTGGCGCTCTGACTGCGCAGGAGCCGACGTCGACCGGCTAGCGTGATTTGGAAGGCCATTCCCGCAAAAGGACGTACATGAATTTTTTAAAATATAATTTATGTTAGTTTGTTTAACTTTTTATAGAGCTTAATTTTTAAATATTTAAATAGATGTTTTATTAAGACACTAAAGGGGGTAAAGTATGAAATTGCCATCTTTATTTTTGTTAAATATTCATTAGTTTTTTTTTTTTTTTTTTTTTTTTCTAAGATATCTATATTTTAAATTTATTGAAAGTTAAACATAATCACAAAACATTCTTTAAAGATAAAACTTTATATTATTTGGTTTCTGTTTTCTCAAAAAAAAAATTTTCGTAACAAAGTTTGTAAGAAATGATTTTTTGTAATACTCACTCTCCAAAACGGCAATTTCATACTTCAACACCTGATATTATTATACCGGTCTTAGCGTGAGTGCATCCTCCAAAATATGGTCCCTGAGTCTATGTTTGAAAACGTTTAATGATTCTGATTTTTAATTAGTAACTCTCAAAAAGTTTATTTAATTAGTAAATCTTATTTGATTACTTATTGTGTTAATCCAGGGTGTCAGCTAACTCCATATCAAATTTTATTAAAATCGCTCAGCCGTTTAGACTTGAAGAAGTAACAAACATACACTCACAAACTTTCGCCTTTATAATATTAGTGTGATTCTTTTATACTTTTAGCCTAAATCAAATTTTCAACTAATCAAAAATCAGCTTTTAAAATCAATCATAATAAAATCCACTCGCTCATAGAAAAATAAACTCTATTAGCTAATGTTCCATAAACATTTGCTCTGGCCCGATTTAAACTGGCATTTGCACTGTTTGTTCATGGCTTGTTTTTATTGTGAAAGCTATTAATTAGAACATGAAACAATCACATTAGAACGGTCTCATAGCACTGAGCATAGCACACGCTGAGCAAAAAATCAAAAGTCCAATTAGTGCAGTAGCGAGCGCCATATCGCTCCATTACTCTCGTTTTGTGACACACTGACGATATTGTTGGCGAGCATGCTGTGAAAATAAATAACATGACATATGAACGAAAGTTGGTTTGGTGTTTGGGAAAATTTTGTGAACACGTTATACTTTTTTTTGTCCAGAGTATACTACAATATTTATCGTTAATAACAGAATGATTTCAGCCACTGACAGTCTACTCCTTACGCAATGTCTCTTTTTTTTTCATACAAACGCTACCAATTCTCTTCAATTTGACCGGAAGTGAAGGATTTTCTCAAACTTCCGGTCAATTTTAGGTCTATTGGTGAGTAGGTACCAATTGAGAGAGTTCTCAAAACTACTTTTCCAATCGCGTGTCATGCATTTTATTGTTATGTCCTTTATTGTGTCTTCGAAGACAATAATGAAACAGGCTCACGGACTAAATCGTTGAATTATTATTATATAAGTACCTAGTATCTAAGTTACTCTGAAGACTTTCGAAGTTAAAAATACTTTTTTATTTTCACTCAAGCTCATCAACTGTTGTCCGTTCTCCCAGCCCGTATTCCCAACCGCTCACATATGCCGATCGTCCCCCTAACGAGTTACGAACAACAAACTTGTTCTGTAAGCCCTCAGTGGTGAATTACTCGCCGTTGTTTGTGTTTTTAGTTCGTTTTCATTCGCGCCATTAATGTTGGCGTGGAAATTTTAATAAGAAAACTGTTGGTTTTATTGGTACCTATGATGAAAGTTCTCCGAGGTATTTGGTTTTGTTTAGAATGGAATGGAGGGTTTTGAGGACATTTTGTAGTTGACACTGCCTACGAATCTTACTTTAACTTTGACAAACGTCCCGTTTTTGTTATTGTTACGGTTAAAATAAGGTGGAGCACTCAGCCTAAGAATTTCCAAATAGTCAAATATAATTTACACCCCTTAATAGTTGTGATAGGATCCAGTGACATCGCTTTTATTTACCCAACTCATTGAATGATTTATTGATTTCAGACTAATTAAAGACCGACAGTTTACTCAATTCAGAATATCAAGATAGTTTCTTTTTATCGATAATGGCTTAAAATTATTCTTTCATCATCATCATCATCTCAGCCATAGGACGTCCACTGCTGAAAATAGGCCTCCCTCAATGCTTTCCATGCTGCCCGGTTGGTAGCGGCCTGCGTCCAGCGCCTTCCTGCTACCTTTACGATGTCGTCGGTCCACCTTGTCGGTAAAATTATTCTTTAGGGCTTGTTAAATATTTAATAATAAATTGATGATTAAGATTTTGTGTTGAGATAAGATATATAAATTATATTTTAGTCTTATCTAAGGTGTCGCAATTTAAAGGCATTGATGTGAAGTCACCCGTAAAATAGCTTTGGCACCATTCTGATTCAAATTGCGATATGGCAAATCTCCACAATATTATAAAGTTATAATTTACAAGATAAGTTTCAATATTAATTGCCGTTTCTTATTAGAATATCTTAAATACTACTGAAATGTATTCACTGACTATAAAAATTGAATTTTCTAACACCACATAAGTAGGCCTACAGCTAGCTGCTATCTTATTTGATGTCTAACTTCTCTCAATTAATAGATTATTTCATCCACGAAGACGCGCCCCACCAATTTCTGGTCGAGGGAAGCACGGGGTGCGGGGAGTTTGATCCGAGCAATCCGAGCGTCATTATTGTAGTGTGCGTGTGCACTCATGGTTATTTAGCGTGTAGTGATAACACTCAAACATTCGCGGAAAAATGGTGGGGCGCGTCTTCGTGGATGAAACGATCTATAACCTGATTGGCTTTTAGCGATGCATTCAATGTAAATGAATGAAAAATGTGTGTTTATCTAATATAAACACTGATGACATTTTGTGGTTTAATTGTGATTAGAGAATTTTTCAACAAAAAAATATATGGAGTTACCACCCTCTTTTTACAGTCACATCGCGAATCATTTGTTTAATGTTTCCTTTGCTCTATATTTTTACTTTAAACCGCAATATTTTGGCGATTAATACAGAACAATAAAATAAAATCACATAAATTATTCCCGCACAAGGTGGACCGACGACATCATCATAAAGGTAGCAGGGAAGCGCTGGACGCAGGCCGCTACCAATCGGTCAATATGGAAATCATTGGGGGAGGCCTATGTTCAGCAGTGGACGTCCTATGGCTGAAATGATGATGAAATTATACCCAAATCACATAAATACTTGAATTGAAATTTCAAATAGAAGTTTCTGGCCTGACTAATATGCAAAAGACCTTCCTTCCCTTCCTACCCTATGTCTGAATCTAGACAAAGTTGTGCTAGGAATTAATTAAAACCCTGGATGGCATCCAACAGAGCGCGTACTATGTGAGACACACTTGGTGAATGACTTTTGCATTCGCTGTGCAGTATTTTGGTATTTCAAATTGTGCTTAGAAGATAATTCGGGCTAGCTTTGCTTAATATTAGTGATTTTCTTATTTTACATCATTTGGCTTTTTCTTGATCACAATTTCATACGCCATACTGGCAAGAAAGACATGATTACAATCGTTGTAACACTTTTTTTTACAAAACAAAAATCAAGTAGGTAACGGTGAAAACTACCTTCTCGACATGACTTCGCAATTTTTGCCTATAACCGAACTCCAACCAGGGAAGCTTGAGTAGCCCCTGGAATAGTAGCCTGTCTTGGAATCCGCAACCAATCCCACGATGGCCACGACTTAATCGCACTCCATTGCGTTTAATCGCACGTCCATGCCAGCTTTAACCGAACACTATTTACTCAGCCGCCCAAACAAACTGCCCACGGTAGATAAAAGTCATATATTTGCCCAAATATTGTGATACGGACTGTTTTAATGCAGATTTCGTACTGCAGCGACACAAATGTTTGTTGGGAACGTTTGGTATATCTTTAATGTGTCGTTTGCGGTTGGCATTGTGTTGCCAGCCGTGATTATTTAACAGAATCAGCGCTCATTAAACTGGAGGTTCGATTAAGCCAGCATTGTGGGTTCAATTGACATAAAGTTCTGTGATGAGCATACAAAATTGTGTAAACTCCACGCCACGTTTTCGCGCGGATTTTGACAGTAGATTTTTTATGCAAAACAAGGCACGGGACTATTCCCACCTCTCTTTCCCACCGCTGCAACTCCTGTGTTGTCAGGATCTACAGCTTGACCGCCAATAAAAACCCAACCAGTGAAGGTCAAGTTTGTCCCGGGGGAAAGTTAACTGTCATTGGACCCGCAACGAAATTAATTAGAAGAACATAGGAGTGCAGAACAAGGCACCGCACCTGATGTTAAGTGAGATACGGTCTAAGATGGTACATAGATTCAACCTCATCGGGTCATTTAGTCGCCGCTGCATGAGCACGACTCTATAATTACCTACATAACCCTACCTAGTTAACCTAAAAAACAATACCAGAGGCAAATGGATGATTTGGTCTACACTCTACACGCTAGCCATACGAATAAAGGAGGCATGATGTCTGATGTTCACATAATTTTAGAACTGATGGCCCACCCACAAGGTGGACCGACAACCTCATAACGGTAGCACGAAGGCGCTGGATGCACGCCGCTACCAACCAGGCGTTATGGAAATAATCGGGGGAGGCCTATGTTCACGACGTATGTATAGACGTACGACTGAAATAATGATGAATTTAATCTGATCAGAATATTTTTCTCTGACGAAGCGAGCAAAACCGTAGAAAATATTTAATAAAAAATACCTAACCAATTTTGTTCATATCACTGTCATAGACATAGGTCCTCATTAAAGTAATTCTACCCACAGATGTTTATATAACGAGCTTCTTTGACCTTTTTCGGGTCATTTATTCTGACAGGCCGTTGTCCTGCGAGTTATTTTGGGTTCGTGAAATTAGTTTGATCAGAATATACCTACCTACCTACTCAGTTTGACAACGAAAAACTAATATTTTCATACGAAGCTTAAGTATATTATTATTGTAGTCTCACAAAATAATATCTAAATGACTACGTGGAAAACTATAAATATGTTTTTGGTAATTTATGGACCAAATGTTCGTCTGCTATAATTAGACTGAGTTGCACCACCTAACTGTAACCGTAACTTTAACGATAACCGGTGTTCTTTGTATGGAGTTTGACAGATTTTTGACGTTTGTCAAAGTTAAAGTAAGATGGTGCAACCCAGCGTTATTTTTCTTACGAAGTTTGAGTATATTGTAGTCTCACAAATGTCTAAATGACTACGTGGAAAACTCTGTATATGTTTTGGTGATTTATGGATCAAATGTTCGTCTGCGTCGTCTGTACGATTATCAAGAGAAGAGTTTTTTTCAAAAGCATGCCAACGATTTAAATTTCAGTCTGTAAATTCTGTTTATTATTTACTTTTGTAAAAACTCAAAAAAGAATATTCAATATTTCAGTTTGACTTTTCATCATCATCAACAGCCCTTTACAGTCCACTGCTGGACTATGAGCCTCCTCCACTATAGTGGAGGGTTTTGCCATAAGTTTGACTTTTATTTAGTTAAAATTAATTGGAGAAATTCATTACAATTATGTAAGAAATGTATTACTTATGATATACCCTCCGTGTACGAGGTGACTAAAAGTTACGTCCCGTACCAGGTGGGGTATGACACACCCCAATATACAAAGTGATAAAATTTTCATTCAACATTTTTTAGGTGGAATTTAATATTTAATATTGATTATTTACGTATGCTAATTAGGTTTAAGAAATGCTCTGAGCTGAAAATATGTATTTATAACATTTTTATCATAAAAAAACAAAAAGACACAATTTCCGTTGTTCTTGTAATTTAGGAATCAAGTTTCCTATGTATAATTTTTAATTAGTGCCTTTAATTATGACAACCGTTTTTATTTAACAAAGTACAAGTATTTACTTATAATTTAAAAGTAAATTAAAAACTGGAAGGGTATAAATTTGTTTTGATCATCGGTTTTCAATTTACCACAATTTTGATGAAAGAAAATGAGTATGCTCAATGCATAAAATGGGAGCGTAACAATTTTATTTATTTACTAGCGGCCGCCCGCGACTTCGTACGCGTGAATCCCGTTTTACCCCCTTCATCTATCTTACGCGGTTTAGATTTTTTCATACAAATGTTTTTTCCCGCTAACTCCCGTTCCCGTGGGAATTTTGCAATATCCTGTTGTAACTAAGCTTTAAGTTTACTAAGGTACCTGCATGCCAAATTTCAAGCGTCTAACTTAAGCAGTTTAGATTTTTCATACAAAAGGATTTTCCCGCTAATTCCCGTGCCCGTGGGAATTCCTAAGTATCCTATAACCTGCCCAGGAGTACGAAGAATAATTGTACCAAGTTTCGTTAAAATCCGTCGAGTAGTTTTTGTTTCTATAAGGAACATACAGACAGACAGACAGACAGACAGACAAAAATTTTTTTGATTGCATTTTTGGCATCAGTATCGATCACTAATCACCCCCTGATAGTTATTTTGAAAATATATTTCATGTACAGAATTGACCTCTCTACAAATTTATTATAAGTATAGATAAAATATGTCATTCCATTTGTATCACCAAGTATAAATTGTAGCCCATAAGTGTATGTTCACATACATCTTCGGATCTCAGTACTTAACTTCCAGATTCGCACTAAAAGTCATCTCATTTGACTAAAAGTGCTTGAAAATTTCAGATACCGTAAAAATCACGAAAAATAATTTTTGTATTGAATTTTATTCAATTGACAAAGCTAAAAATATATAAATTACACCAAAACTGTTAGATTTTTTTAAAAACTTTTTAACAACGTCCCGTACCAGGTGGGGTGTGTGACACCCACACGCACTTTAAAGGCATGTAACTCAGTTGGTAGTCACCGCTGGACTGATTTTGCAACGCTGATCGAAGCAGCAGTGTCATAATTCCAGCTACTGAGAATTTCAAAAACAGCACTTGCAAATTTTTAAAATTGTGGCTATTTTTAAAGGACTGGGGTGTGTCACACCCCACCTCGTACAGCGAGGGTTAAAGTAGTTAAGTAAGAATAGAAAAAAGTGATGGAAATTTCACTATAATACAGTAACATATTAGTAATTTGTGCTATTAAATAAAACGTTGCCTCACGTTGGTATTCACAAACAATACTTACATAAGTGAGGCAGCAAATCGAACGCACAGCCTTGAATAGAGCTCTGTGATTGGTTCGTGTGTCACCCTGTGCGTCCACGCACACTGTGAGACCTCATAGCAATGTTTGTGAATACCCGCGTCAGTTCACTAGTAAATAGTAGGTACTTACTACTTTGATCCTACTCCTACTAATATTATAAATGTGAAAGTTTAGATGTCTGGATGTCAGGATGTCTGAATGTCTGGATGTTTGTTACTCTTTCACGCAAAAACTACTGAACGGATTTTAATGAAACTTTACAGTATTATTGTTTATAACCCAGAATAACATATAGGCTATAATTTATGACGATCTGTGACACACTAAATTTCACGCGGGTGAAGTCGCGGGCAAAAGATACTTAATATTGTCACTATAGGAACAGATTTGTTTATCTGGGCCTAGTTGTTAGGCCGTGTAATCTTCAAAGAAGAAATATCCGTGAAAGTAATATCATAATTTATTTCTTTTATAAGTATCATCAATCACACAAAATCAAGTCGTCGGGAACGGCTCTGAAATCTAGTAAAGAAGCAATTAACTTCAAAAGCCTGGAATTCCTAAAGAAATTGGGGAAAAAAGAGCGATAACGTCTTGTAAATTTTTCAGGATGAGAATTTGGTGTAGCTAAAGAAAGTTAATAACATTATACGTATTCACAAACATTACTATGAGGTCTCACAGTGCGCGTGGACGCACAGAATGACACACGAACCAATCACAGAGCTCTGTTCAACGCTGTGCGTTCGATTTGCTCCTTCACTTACACAAGCATCGTTTGTGAATATTGGCGATAGTGAAAATCATAATATGAATACCTACCTACTCGTACCTATTTTTTGAATTTCTTAACCATAAGAAATAAAATTTCTAAGGATGGATTGGATCTTACTTTAGAAAACTTCAAAAATCTGTCAAATTCCATAAAAAAACACTGGTTATCGTTATTGTTACGGTTAAAGTGAGATGATGCAAATCAGCCTTAGTCAGTTGATAGTCAACATCACATTATTGATCCAAAAGTTATTTCGATTACAAATACCATCTGCTTAAAACTTTAACTGTCCAGCAATTAAAAGCCACCAGTTATAACTACAAACTAATATCTGGCAGAGGACAATAGTCGGCGAACCAAGTTTCCGGCCGACTTGTTAATTCCAAAATCGGAGTTGGGCACTTTTCCAAAAGTTGAACGACACTCCATACGTTCCAGGCCGACGTAATAGAGGTTGTTGCTCCTATGAATGTAGGTGGAATGTAATTTATACAGGGAACGTCTTGTTATTTTTGGAAAAGAGTTTAGTGTATGTTAAGTTATTAACATACAAAAGGGCTTGTTCCCATGGCGATATCCCGTCTTTTTCAGGGTCCCGTTTAGGTTAAGGCATAAATGTTTTAATATTTTTGTTGTTTTAATATACACGAACATCCCGTTTGCAGTCTCCCGCAAATTACCGATCTGTTTGAATAAGAACTCATGGCGCGATTTTCACCCGCGCCCGCGGCGGTTGCGGGCCCGCAGCTTCTGTAGAATGCAGATACTTATGTAAAAACTAATGCACAATTCACGACGCGGTTTTCGCCCGCAGCTGGCGCGATTGTATGCAGGTTCCGCGGCACCGGCGGGCGACTAAGTAGAATGGCGCGGGTCGCGGTAACCGCAGCCTCGGCGGTTTTCGCCTGCGCGAACGGCGGGCGACCATTTTGAGCCGCGGGCCCGCAGCCGCCGCGGGCGCGGGTGAAAATCGCGCCGTGAGTTCTTAGCCTAACACGACATTTCGATTGGATTACCATGGGAATAAGTCCTTAGGACGTACAGAGTTGGCGATGATATTAATGTATTTTATGAACTATTTTTATACTACACGCTTCTAGCCTTAGGGCCTCCTTTTGTCACAAAAATATAGCCCAATATTATTTGTGAGTTAGTCTTCTTGTACGTTTCGATTTCATTCCGTATTCCGATGATTAAATCTGTCTTAACCATTTACGTCGTGACATAGATCCAAATTGTTTCTTTCAACGTTAATTCCCGAGTGGCAAAAAGTTTGCGAAATGAAGAATTATTTACAGCTATTTCCGTTTGAAGTAAATTATGAATCATGTTTGAAGTTATATTATATTAAAGGTTTCATTTACTGTCTTAGAAGGAAATATGAAAGCGTTAGAGACTTGGTGAGGTAGGAGTAGACTTGGAGGAGGGACCAACCTGGTCGATTTTTGTCTTGTTTTAGTTTCATCATCATCAGTTTAGTCAAAGAATTTCTGATAAAAGTCTCTATCTTTTAATAACTAAAATAGATAGACAGTATACGTATACTGTCTATCTGTATAGGTAGGTACGTACCTATGCACATCAAAGCATATATTTTAACTAGCTTCCCGCACGCAGCTTCGCCCGCGTGGAATTTTGTCTGTCACAGAAAAACTTTATCGCGCGCGTCCCTGTTTAAAAAACCGGGATTAAAACTATCCTATGTCCTTCCCCGGGACTCAAACTATCTCTATGCGAAATTTCATTAAAATCGGTTCAGTGGTTTAGGCGTGAAAGAGAGACAGACAGACAGACAGAGTTACTTTCGCATTTATAATATTAGTATAGATTAAAGTATTAAAGTATACTATAGATAGAGTATAGATATTAGTATAGATGTGTGTTTCAAAATCACCCCCCTATTACAATGAGAGTTTTCAGATGGCAATACGTAGAAGCGAGGTCCAAATGCTGCATGATTGGTTATTTTTGACATGACAATGACAGATAATTATGTCAAAATCCACCAATCACACCCCAAGTAACACGTAATCTGTATATTCACTGAAGTTAAGATTAATTTACGTTTTAAAGTCAGACTATACCTTTAAATCAGTTTTGACTTAGTTTAAATGCTTTTGAGTAGAATGCGGTAAAATTTACAATGCATGAAGCTATTATATGGTCTAAAAAAATTAAGTTAATTGGCTTATAATCATACTAAAACATTAATTACTTTTAATATACAGCACCTTTAACAGCATTTACACTAACACAAAGGTTAAAACCGTATATTAGTAAATAAGAAAACCTAATGCATTAAATAAACGTTGTCGAAATATTTTATAGTGCATTCAGATATTATATTAACACATTTTACAGATTGAACGCATTTTTATGATCTTTTCTTATGCTTATTTACTGCTCAGCATTAGCCAAACATTTACTAAAGTTTTAGCTCTGTTATCTTCTTATTTTATTGTTACTTTAAAGCTTTTAGCACTATTTAGATAAATAAAAATTTTATTTTATTACTTTAGGTCATAATTTGGCCATAAAACCACGAGCCGTATGATTATATTCATTTGTGCGTTAGTAGGTATATTCATTAGAAAATTTATGTCGAACGTGTCACGTTATTGACATGAATAAACAGTGGAAAAAGACTAAGGCCGGGTTGCACCAACTTACTTTAACAAACGTCAAAAATCTGTCAAACTCCATACAAAAAAACATCGGTTATCGTCATAGTTACGGTCAAAGTTAGGTGGTGCAACTCAGCCTAAGAGAACAGGTGGAGTAAAGAGAAAGATAAAGACGGAATATTCAAAATTTATATTTGGTTTAAGAAATGCAAAACGTGTTCCAAAAAATGATACTCCTCATACACAAAATACAGTACAATCGGTTGTTGTGTGAGCCAAGCACTAAGTCAAGAAGTTCCGTAGAACATTCATTCATCCCTTTCGGTCGTTTGCACTATTTTAAAAGGCATCTGAAAAAAAAACAAATAAACTTATTTATGACTTAATACCTGAGAAGTAGGTACCTGAAAACTAAATAATTACCCGTATAACGCAAACCCTTAAAAAAAACGACTACAGCAACACTACTAACTAGTTACAAAAAGTTCCTTTAAATATTACTATTACAATGAGCGAAAAATAAGATAGATAGCTATATCAGCATATAGCAATATAATGTTTACCGATTTTATTGTTATCAATTGTATTTGAAGGTGTATGCGTAAACGGTGTGTTTGCATAAATAAAATATTTGTATTTGTATTTGTATTTGTATATCGTGTTTCATTACAAATTACATTTGTAGTGATAATGATTTTATACTTAACACGTCTTGTCAAACTAGGTACCTACCCAATTGGAGACAGATAAAATTGAAAGACGTGGAGAAGGGGATTACGTGATTAAAGGATTCTAAATTATTGTTTCGGTACCCTGATTAACACTAAAACAATCCATTTTTATGACGTTTAAACCTAATGAACATTATAACATACCTAAAAAGTGTTACAGTAATGCTAAAGATATCACTTAGATATTTTATATGTAGGTTGAATGACTTAACCATTTTCTTTTTACTATAATAAGACTGACAACATTAAAAGACACTAGTTGAAAGTTTAAAACATTAATATTATCTGACGCCATTTGCTTTCTGTTTTCTCTAACATAGAAAATAAAATTATAATACACATATGCATGAAATACTACTTATTATCCTTTTCTTACAAGCGGAGTATCGATAGAAGCAATTTTATAAGTTGAAATTAATCAAATCGTTAAAAAAATCACAAAAAGTGTCATATGTCGATTCTAAATTTGTCCCTATTTTATTAAATAAAGCATTTCTCTGAAGGCGCGTGAGTTATAAACCACAAACATATATATATTTTCACATAAGACTAATACTCCCAGCTCATTTTCATTCTTGAAACAAAAAAAAATGATACTTACCTTATGATAAATATTTTTAATAAAGACATTAAAACATCTCCTCACAACTCCATTGCACTGCAATACTCTAAACGAAAAATAATCAAATCGGACAATAAAATGCGATAAGTTTTTTCGAATACTTTCAAACAAACAAAATAAAACGTTCAGCCTTAGAATAAAACGTAACTTTGGCATTGTAATTCTAAAAGCTGTTTCGAAGCTGTACTAACATCTAATAAAATGCTTTTTACATTAGAATATGCTGTCTAACAACTTTACTAATGTCTGTCTTCAATAACATTATAAGCGCTGGTTAGCAGCACTAATAATATTTAATAATGCTCAAAGTCGTATTATTTGGGGCCCAAATTGCGCTTACAAGACACTTATAGACTTTTATACGGCTGATATAGTGCTACATATGCTGCTCATATACTGCTCTGCACGTTAGTTCATGCTGTTGTACGCTTCTTATAATTGTGTTTTGTGTTACTTGGGACAGCAGTCAGACCCCACATCCACGTCCCGCCATCTAGGTAGCGGATCTTTCATTCGCGAAAACACTAATTACAAAAGATATCATTGTATTATAGCTTTATGAGCTGTGATGTACGATATAAACAAAGAACAAGGAATTCCTTACATTTTGTTATGATTCCGCAACTAATCAAAGTGTACTTAAAATTCTCCATCGCAAATTCGCCACTGGAATTTGAACCTTACCGTCTTGATTTTAGATTTTCTTACAAGGTCACGCGAATTATTTTCCATAATCGTATACCCTAATGGAAAAAGGGTTGGTGTGTTTACTTCTCGTCTTGATCAGATAACGAGATATCTACAAAGTCAAAGTCAAAGTTAAAATTTCTTTATTTGTATTGACTATTTATAGTGCTTACAAATCGTCAAATATTTTGCTCTTAAGGAGCCTCTACATGTCTCATAATCTTTTTACCCTACCAGCGCTTCGAGGCCAACATTTGGCAAGTGCTGAGAAGAAGCGCCGCAACACTCAGTCACCACTGTCTGCCTAGTTACTGCAAGTAATTATCCTCAATTTGCGTTGGTTCAAGTTTTTTTCGTCTTTATTACTTTTGATTTAAGAAATTTAATAATCCAGACAATATCGACATCTAACATCGCAAACGCGCATGTATCTACGATTTATTATATGTTGTTCGGTTCCTTGAGAGAAAAATTACTCACACCCAAGTTCCATTCAAATTGTGTGACAAAGTTATTCAGGAGCCCTTAAAAGTTCTTTGTAATTGTGATATTTTAAGCCTTAATACAGCTCTTGAAACCTTATGGGGCCAATCACAGATCACAGAAACTAAAATGAGATATGCCAAGGGGGCGTGGCCGGTGTCGCAGCAATATGCCCAAAAACAGAACATATTGCTGCAGTTTTCATAATACATATATAGCCTGACCAGGAACATAAAAACCCTCGCCATGTTGCGGAAAACTAATGGTACTAATTTCTTTTAATGGCAACAGTAACTGAAAACTTCATTGACATGTCACCTTGCATGTCAGTCTATTGCTGTCAAAGTGTAAACAAACTTTATTTTAAATGTGCGCAATTGATTTTGTGAATTAAATTGCTAAAATATTTTTATAGTCGTGAAAGAAAAGTGGTTCACAATGTGTTAAAGTATTTTTCGAAGAGAAATACTAAGGGTTCGGACAATATTTTCATTGAATAATGTTTCCGACAAAGGTTGTCAAATTGACTGACATGTTTATCGTATAGTACAGTCCACTATGAAAATTAGCTGTGGTTTGTTTCAACTACCTATTTTAAAGTTTTTTGTCACTTTCTAAGTGTTGAATTTTATGGAATTGGGAAAGAAGTACCGAGTTTGAAGCGTTCATGATGCACACATTGCAGTTGAATATTGAAGTTCTGAATTTGATTATTGACTAATAATAAAATAAATCCTACTAACTCGATTGATGGTTTCATTTAATTTATTTAAACCAGGTTACCTATAATAATATTTTTTCGTTAATTTATGAAAATATCAAATTAGCCCGTAATCCAGAATCCTGATACATAAAGTTAGCCTATTAATTTAACACAGGTACGACTGTACTCAGTGTTGCACTATCAAATGCAATTGACGCGCCTCTATGCCAGGGTTTTTATGTTCCTGGTCAGGATTTAAACAGTTTACATTGCTTGCGTAGTTCGTTTCAGCCAAATGACGTCCACTGCTGGACAAAGGCCTCCCCCAAGGTTTTCCACAATGAACGGTCCTGCGCTGCCCGCATCCAGGCTCTTCCCGCGACCTTTACCAGATCGTCGGTCCACCTAGTAGGAGGCCTGCCCACGCTACGTCTTCCAGCTCGTGGTCGCCACTCGAGAATTGCTAAAATCAAGTGGCAGTGGGCGGGGCACATAGCTCGTAGAGACGATGGCCGTTGGGGCAGGAAAGTTCTCGAGTGGCTTGCGTAGTACTATTAGATTATTCGAACGTTGAGTACTGCAGGGCTACTCCGAAACGCTGTTTACGAAGTTTCGGGTCTTTTGTCACCGTGACTCATGCTGGCACCTCGCTTTGCGTGAGAGAGATGGCAGCATTCGAAACTTCTGATAACGTTTTTCGGAGTACTTAACCACGCTGATACCGCAATAGATATTATGAGCAGTTGAGCACATATTTCGATTACTTTGTTTATGTCAATTTCTAATACGACACTGAGTTTTCAACTCAGCGCATAAGAAGTTGGCATCTCTCTATATCTCTATGGGGCCAGTCTATGGTCTTCTGAAGATGACTCATTTTTCCACATTTTTTCAAAATAAACGAACCTTCTGAGCCTACCGATATTATACCAAACAAAATACGAAAGTTTTGGGGAAATTAACATAATTTGTGTATGCCGGGATACCTTTTCGGGACAGGTGTTATACGAAGTTGTGTACGGCTAAGATCCGAATACGAAATGCTAACAAAATACGAGTTACATGTTTACTGTGTTAATGACAGTCGATTATGCGTATTTTGGTGGGTATTATACCGAAATCTGTGCAAATACAATAAGCAGCTTTTTTGTGTGTATATGTACACTAGCTTTCTGCCCGCGGCTTCGCCCGCGTCGAATCATTTTGCCTGTCACAGAAAAACTTTATCGCGCGCGTCCCTGCCTGTATCATAAACCGGGATAAAAAGTATCCTATGTCCTTTCCCGGGACTCATACTATCTCCATGCCAAATTTCTTCAAAATCGGTTCAGTGGTTTAGGCGTGAAAGCAAGACAGACAGGCAGACAGACAGAGTTACTTTCGCATTTATAATATTAGTATAGATTTTACACTGCGTCATCTAGTCCTAAACTAAACACAGCTCGTGCTAATGGGTTATCGTACAACGGGTATAATAACAAGCTGTAAATAAATGTAATGATAAGTACCTACTGACATAAGAGTCGACTTTTCGGTGTTTAAAAGTGGTAAGAGGCGACTACAACACATCTTACAAAGCGACATTTTACCTAAAATCATGGATGACTAAATTATGTGGTTAGAAAAACCAACTAATACGTTAAGGTATAGAAAAGGCATTTCAGTTAGCATAATAAGCTACAAAACACAGGTATTTTAAGTCGTATCTAATAGTTGCCGAAGCTACAAAAATATGTATATTTCAGTGTTAAGTTTCCGGGCCTTTTCAAGTCGAAAGTGAATAAGCACTTACATGGCAGATAATGTACCATCCTAGACTGCATCTCACTTAATATCAGTAGTCAAATACCTGCCATCCATGTCGCCATAACAACAATGTTAGCATCATTATTGTGTTCCGGCAGTTAGAGGTAAGATAGCCAGTTCCTCCGTGGTTGAGGATTCCGGGTGAAGCTCGCTTCCACCTTCGGCCTGATCGTCACTTACTATCAGGTGAGATACAGGCCAATAGCTTCCTCGTTGTGGATAAAAAAAAAATGTTCTGTATAAAAAAAAAGAATCGAACATTATTGTACTGAGGTAAATCATTGTAATTGAATCTTGTGATATGTATCAATTTCTCAAACAAAACTCGAATGAAACTTGTATGGCTTATCATTGTACGTTCGTTCTTTGTGTATCTGCGTTGCTATGCATTGCATCCCAGAATATGGTAGTCTTGAATAATACAATGTACAAACATTGTCCCGATTCCTTTGAATGGACCTGATACGTTTAGTATAAAGATGGGATTACTCCGTCTTGCGTTACAGATGTATACAGAATTGATGGAAGAGCCTTTTATTGTTATTAGAACAACAAGAAAATAACTATAATAAGAGATCTATATAAAGTCAATCAAGATGTGGTGAAGAACCAAACATTCCATTTGTTACAGATTGTGTTAATCTGAGATATTTTTGATAAGTATCAATAGCGTTTCCATTCCATCGATTTCGAGCGAGCAAAAGGAGTAGAAATTAACAATCAAATACTCATAATATCATTTGATGAAACCGACGAAAAGTTTTCATGATTTTACTTCTTTGACACGCGTGAGGCGCGTTGACACAACTTTCATTCTGAATATTGTCTAGCAAATAATGTAGCTGATACAGTTTATTTAATGCCATTGGTTACATAAATGCTTTTCGCAGAAAGTTACTCAAGAATTTTAAACTATACAACTATGTATTTACAAAAACAAAGCATTTTCATTTTCATTTAAGTATGTTCATATCCGTTGTCTAGTGCCCATAGTATAATAATAATTTCCATGGTAAATAAGCATTGCTTCCTGGTTCATGAATAGTCGCCAAATTGACATTATATTCTAGCCTCTATCGTCCGTCAAATATGAATAGGTATGCCTGTGTTAGGAGTCGGTTCACCACAATAGTCCAGCGGTTTGGGACTGGCCAGACGATCTCTCGAATCGTCAGTCCAACCACAATATTCCAGCGGTTGACACGGTCCATTTTGGTTAGGATTTAGAACATCTATGATCTATTAATAAAATTAATATGCACTAGCTTTGCTCCCGAATTCGTACAAATTATTTTTCCCATATTCGCAAAATTTTTCACTAATGCTCTGCTCCTATTGGTCATAGTTGCGTGACAGCCATAGCCTATCCTATAGCCATCCTCGATAAAAAGAAAGGACTATCCATTGCACATTTTTTTTTTTCAAATCGGACCAGTAGTTCTTGAGATTAGAACATTCAACCAAACAAATACCCTCCATAAAATCAAGTGTAGATTTGAGTGACATAATGATAGATTTCATACATCACATGAAACGAGGAATAGGAAAAGTCTTTGACACTATTATGGGCTATGTAGAAGAGAAGAAATCATCATCACTAGCCTCGCTCGATGATTTCCATATCGCCTGGTTGATAGCGGCCTGCATCCAGCGCCTTCCTGCTACCTTTAAGAAGTCGTCGGTCCACCTTGTGGGAGGACGTCTCACGCTCCACCGTGCACGTAAAAAGTTCGTATTTAAAAGAGGTTCATCTAGTGATATTTAGCTTATATCTTCAACTGAAACTTACGACAATAAAGTTGGTGAACGTTGGTCATCTCGAGCGCAAAGGAAAGGTACGCTTGCATATCATATTTACAGAAATAAAACATTGTAAATAAATGGAAAATAAGCAGTAGTTTTTTCTTCTATGAATCGTCATAACCTTAGTGTCAAGTCTAGGAGCTGCCATAGAGGATAAAGCTTAATGGGATTGACAGCTTCTTTGTTTCCTTTAATCAAAGCACAAATTCAATTAAGTTGCCTCCAGGCTGAACGCGCGAGTTTTAACGGAAGCCCATATCATTTCAATCAGCTACCCCTGGTTATGTTCTTGGTATTGATCCATCAACCAGTTTTACACTACCTTTACCACAACTTGGTCTCCATTCTTGAACTTTTTTACTCCATCTTTTGTCGCTTCTGCAAAATATAGCCAGCACATTGTTACTTCAGCTTCCTACATTTACGAGTTGAACTCACTTGTATTTTACCAAGAAGTCATAGCCATGGTTTCTCCCAAAGGAGTTTATACAGGGTATAAATAATAATTTATCTCGGTTGTTGGCCAGAAGCCATTTTGGCAAACCCTTGCTTGTCAATAAATATGTTTAAAGTGGTCAAATGAAACAAATAAAGTACACGTTGACTAGAGAATTTATTTAATATTTTAAACTTTCATGTTGCATTATTTATAAATTCTTACTACGAGTATAACAAACACCACCACGGACGAAAAAATTGTGCAAATGCGGGTGGGTGAAGAAAATTCATCGCGCCTGAGCAGACGACGCCGCATCTCTTCAGTCAGCCCGCGACCATGACTCGTGCAACCGAGTCGAAACGTCCGGGAAGGTAAAAACCTTTTTACCTTTTTAAAAGTGTAGTGTTTGTGTGTAATCAAACCCCGTTATAGTGAGAATTTCTAGAGTTTAAAAGGCGTTAATGACTGAAATCATGATCAACTTTATTAAAGCACTAGAAACTGGTGCAATATAAACATTTATTGCGACAGGTGATGGTACTTTATTTTGGATTATACACAGATTTTTTTTTATTTAGTCTGTGATTTACTTAGAAGAGTGTAGTAGCTGTAGGCGCCTTTTATGATCTGTAAAATAAAAAGTATCTTTACTTTCCAATACAAATGTAGCAATTTTAAACTTGAGATTCAAACAAACTTTTCCCAATCGATAAAGTACTGAGTGTAGGCAGGCCTCCCACTAGGCGGACTGACGATCTAGTGAAGGTCGCGAGATGCACCTGGATGCGGGCAGCACAGAACCGGTCGCTGTAGAAATCCTTGGGGGAGGCCTTTGTCCAGCAGTCGTCCTGTCTATCATGCCCGAATTCACAAACGATGCTTGCTTAAGTGAAGCAGCAAATCAAACGCACGGCATTTAATACAGCTCTGTGATTGGTCCGTTTGTTCACCTCATAGTATTGTTTGTGATCTGCGGGCGTTAGGTAATCTGTGATCCTGTGGCTAAAATGATGATGATGACTTTTGATCATATCTTACACTTAAGAAAGTAGCCACAGTGAGCTTGGTGAACGGTCCAGCTGAGAAGACCACGACCCTGCTGAACTGAGCTGTGAGGATGTACAGGTTCTTGCGGTGAGCGACGTCTCTGCACCACCAGAGGCTCTCGTATGGCCCCTGGCTGAGTTGAAGACTCTGAAAGACAGGGCAATTAAAATAGATAAAATTACTTATGCCAGTAGACTGACCTAGCTCACTGTGACATCAGACTGTAACTCGCCTATAACCTGTCTGACACTGTCTGATCAAACCGTCTCGACCACAGGTCTCGACTTTAAGGGCGCGCAATCCTCATCAGGCATTGGTTCACGCTGAAAACCTGCTTATTGGCACGCGTTCATATACACTCAACATCAAATAAACCGCTTTTCTTTTGACACAATCATGGTACCCCAACAATATTGGTGTTATTTGAAAGCCCAATAAATATCCTTAAAGAAAAATATATCGTCCATTTGCGACGACACTGTGATATATCAAAAACAGTGGTTTTACAGAAATCGACTTTTTAACTTTTGAATGACCATAACTCTTAAAAGAAGGTTAGGATTACCTATTTGTGTATGAAACGTTTAAAGATGAACTATTAATGAATTTAAATATTTATAGTAAGACATAACTTTGCGTCTAAATTGATGAAATTAAAGCGATTGAAAAAAAAAGAGACAACTTATCACGTTGTTCTAGTAAAAAATAATATTTTGAAGATGGTAAGTTCAGTTGTCACGTTGAAGATGATGTAAATAAATAAATCTTTGGACAATTTCACACAGCGCCAGCTAGCCCCAAAGTAAGCAACTTAATGCTTGTGTTATGGGTGCTAGCTTAACGGATATACTACTTATATACTTTTTTTTTTTAAAATACATAAATATTATACATAGTCACACCCAGACCCGTCACAGAAATTAAAATTCATCATTTCAATTTCTGCCCGGCCGGGAATCGAACCCGGGACCTCTCGGCATAGTAGTCCGTTCTGAACCACTACACCAAACGGCCGACTAAATGTTGAAAGATGTAAGAAAATATATTTATACAAGTCATTATTTAGATAACACGTTGATCTTGAAAATTTTTATTTTATGTTAATAACATTACAATCAGTAAAAATGAGGTAATTTTTGGAACAGGCGAATATTTCGCTTTGCCATGTTAAATTGCACTTATAAAAATATTATCTAAGTAGACATACAGTTATATACATACAATATTTAAGCTCACATTAAGTTTTCTTATTCTAAAAACTAATACTTATCAAAATAAACGAAAAACTCTCAAAAGTAAAACCACGTAAACTACTAGGTACAAAAAAAAACACAGTAAGAGAAACTGTACTAAGTATGTATGTATGCAGAAGAAAAAATTGTAGGTAGGTACCTACTAGGTTAGTAAATAGATGTTTTTTAACTGACTAGTTATGACAATTTAATCCTAAAATTATCAAAGCAAAAATCGCCGTCTCCGGCGCATAAAATGGCAAAAAAGCGACATTTTGGTACCTTTTAGGGTGTTTTAATTTTTTATACTTATTTAAAATTAAATTTATAAAAGATATTTAAATAATGTATTAATAGTGAAAAATAACAACCACTATTTATAAATAATGTAGCCATTTTATTGGCGTAGTTTTTCTGAAATAGTTATACCTATTGCAATGTTATTATACAAAACAATGTTGCGCCCGCCAAAGTATATTTGGGCAAGAAGCGATAAAATTCCATCAATTGCTGATTATCTGTAATTATATTAAAACATTAAAATACTTTTTTTGCAGAAAGCAAAACATAGCCAATACAGCTAAGTAACATTGAATAATTACATAAATAAATAAATATCTGGGGTCATCCAACGCATTGCTATTCTAGCATACTTCTACTAATAGATAATTTTGCTAGCTATCGTCTTAGATTAAGCTAATCTAAGGCTATCGTATGTTAATATAAAATATTTTGCTTGTTGTGTCTGTAAAAACAGACAGTCGTATAAGTATGTTTTATTTGCACTGTATTTCTAGTATTTGAACTATTCTTCAAAACGAATGTATGTTTATCAGTCTACATCTACTCATATTAGTTCCGACGTTATTGTAGCTCAAAGAGACACTTTCACAGCGCACGCATAGCGCTGTTGTCGGATTAGAATGTGGAATTCCTTCAGGCAGTGAATCGCCACAAATGTTAACCTTTGCTTTTTTGCATTGCTAGTCCCCATCTGTAATGATATCTGGAGTTTAGTATTACTGTTTAGCGTATACAACGCGACAAGTACCTAGATATACCATTCAATTTCAATAACATGTATTCTGCAATAACAGAACATCAACAAATGACCTACAACATATTTTCAATATAGGAAAAATTTTCATCATCTACAACGTTACTAGTTAAGATGTCCCGATGATACTTCGATTTTCTTACAAGAATAACGTGACATATAAATAATTTCTCTTTTACTTTGCTTTTTGTTTTAGAAGAACACTGTGATAAGTATGACGTGCCACATTGTCGAATAAAATAAAAATATTTTAAAAACTTACCTTTGTCATCAATACCGCGGTATCCTCGAGATGTCACGTTTTTCTTAAAAACGAAGAGCACCTCACATCTCAAAGCGCAAGTGGCAACTGAACTGTCACAGTGTCGAAGCCAACTAGATCGCCGAACGAGCCAGCGCTATAACGTAATATTTTGTCTCTTTCTCTCATAGTATTGTTGTTTTTGGAGTAACAAATACCCTGTTTTTGGAGATAAAAGAACGCAAGATCGCGGTTCAGAATTTCGGTAAAACAAAAAATCGTATATGTCGAGATGTCACAGTGTCGTCGCAAATGGGCGATATTTCATTTCTAAATAAATGATTACCATATACCATAAATATGACTTGACTTGACTTGAAAATAGACCTCACTTTGGGCTCACCTCTGTGATCAATTAGACCAATTTTTATGGTTTTAAAACCAAATAAAGATCTCACGTGTCCTCTTTAACAGATGGATAGCGATTAATCCCAACTTAACAGTTTTATAGTCATAAAAATGGCTATAGCGTAACTACCTATTTTTTGAAGAAGTGACTCTGGATCCTTGTAAAGACACATTTTTGGGGTAAAAACCTTTCCTTTAATGAAATGAAGTTCAGAACTAGGCTTTCAAATGGTACCAATGTTGGTGGGAAGTGGGGATGCATACGTTTGATAAGTGCTTGTCGCGGGAGGTGCGATTTATTTGATGCCGAGTGTATTTTCCTGCGCGGGTTACCAGTGTTGACAAGCGCTGCTAAGCGCTTATAAGTTTCCAGCTTTCTTTCTGTATTTAGCCATAGTTACTACGTCCAAAAAACCTCGCCGCGATTCGTGATATTGTCGCCAAAGTAACGCCTGATACTAATAATTAAAGGCAATATCAATTAATTAAACTTAAAAGGTGCGTTTTAAAAGTGATATAAAAATCCAAACATTCCATTCAACATTGCACGCGATATTGTGAATTGATTTTTAGCCATGCCGCATTGCAAAATCCAGTAAGTATCAAATTATTTTTTCTATGTGCTAAATAGTGAATTTTATAGATGAATAAATTAAAAAATCTGTATCAGTCATCATAACACTATTTTAGTTTTTATGGTTGTGAGTTTATAGTGTTTTCTTTTTAGATTGATGACTTTCTATATCACGAAATTCCTATCCACCACTGCAACTCCTATACAGTGTGAGTCACGTTAAAGTGTACATATGAAAATAAATTAAACTAGACCTATTTTTATCGACAAAAAAGAGGTCAAAAAATTTTTGAGATTTTTTTTTATTTTTTATAGAATTTTTTTTCTTCCAATTACTTATTGTAAAGAAAACGTAATAACTTTTAAACTAAGCGGTATATCCTGATAAAATAAAAACAGTAATAATGCTAAATAATAGGCGATACTAAAAAAATACATAAAATACACAAAAATTGCCAACAAATAATAAAAAATGATACTTTTTGAAAAAAATCTGCTTTTAAATTCGTGTTTTTTTGGTTATTTGATAAATTTCTCCAAAAAATGCCCCTATATTCGGTGGTTTTTATTACTTTGTATTATTCTCTATCGTAATACCTTCGTAAAACCAAAAATCGCATGTCTCTATCCCAATCACAACGTTTGCAATGATTGTTTGAACTAAGCCTCTCCGGGCGCGCCATTCAACGCTTCGTTAACAACGAAACTGAAAATGGCTCTAGATTTGTAATTTTGATAAAGACAAGTTAGATTTCAAATAAAAACAAAAGATTTCGAAGTAAAATAAGCATTTTAGTTAAAATTAAAATTGTCTCTACCTGTAGCGGAGAATAATGTTGTGGCAGGCCTTTGTTCAAACGATCATAGCAAATGTTGTGATAGGGATAGAGACATGCGATTTTTGGTTTTACGAAGGTAATACGATAGAGAATAATACAAAGTAATAAAAACCACCGGTTATAGGGGCATTTTTTGGAGAAATTTATCAAATAACCAAAAAAACATGAATTTAAAAGCAGATTTTTTTCAAAAAGTATCATTTTTTATTATTTGTTAGCATTTTTGGGGTATTTTATGTATTTTTTTAGTATCTCCTGTTATTTAGCATTATTACTGTTTTTATTTTATCAGGATATACCGCTTAGTTTAAAAGTTATTACGTTTTCTTTACAATAAGTAATTGTAAGAAAAAAATTTCTATAAAGAATTAAAAAAAATCTCAAAAATTTTTTGGCCTCTTTTTTGTCGATAAAAATAGGTCTAGTTTCATCTATTTTCATATGTACACTTTAACGTGACTCACACTGTATATCTGGAAGCTGCGCAATGATTTTCAATAAAAAATTACTAGTGTAAGCCAATTTTACTATCATTAAATCGAATTTTAAGATTTAATTTTTGATGAAACACACTTACTGGGTTTTGAATCGAGACCGCTGACCAGATTCCAGGAAGAGCTCCTATGTTACAACAACTGTAACCTTTTCCTGGAATAGGAGTATGACACTTACCTTCACGGTATAAAATTCGTTTCCCCGTAGTTTGGGGATATTGCCCTGTTATTAAAAGTTAAGGTAGTGTTACAAGTGTAGTTTTATGTCTACATAATTCGTTGGTGCTAGGTTAATGTATGTACGGAGTTTAAGTTTCTATGTTATGGCAATTGTTCTACTTTTGTCAAAATCTTATGAAGCGAATAAAGCAGATATTTTTAACGAACTGGCTATCTTACCTCTAACTGGCGGAACACAACAATGCTCTTAACATTGTGTTAAGGCGACAGACTTAGGTAAGATGGTGGGAGCTAGCCTGGCGGACTTAGAACAAGCCCTACCACCAACCAAACCGAACAGAAAAATCTGCCCCCACTGGGAATCGAACCCGGGACCTCTGCGTCTGAAGCAGGTGGTCTTACCACTAGACAAAAGAGGAGGCATTATAATAATCCTCCTGAAATGGAGACTAAATGATTTGATGATGATGATGAGTGTATACTTACTGCATAATAAACGTCGTTGCTGTGCCAGCAATAGATGAACAGCTGTGCTATACCGAACACAAGGTACTCAGTCGTCAAGAACTGCTGCATAGCGCTCGTCTCCGACTGAAACAAAATACTAGTTCAAAAATAGGTATTCGTTTTCATTAAAAAACAGAAAAAAGCAAAGTAGTTGATGTTAAAGTCGATAGTTGGACCCAATTCAAAGGACAATGGGCAAAATGGTACCCGGCTCCAATAGATATGTGTCTAGTATCGTTTGAAAGGTCTTACCAAGATGAACAACTTTTACTATGACCACCAGCCTCAGATCTGGTTGTGTACGAAGATATACATACTTTTTTGCAGAATGGTACCCGGCTCCAATAGTTATGTTTGTAGTGTCATTTGAAAGGTCTTACCAAGACGAACAATATTTACTATGGCCACCAACCTCAGATCTGGTTGCGTTCGAAGATAAAGATACTTTTTGTGTAACCTAAGTATCATACAGTATGAAGGGGGACGCGCTCGGGGCAGGGCACCGACGAAATGGTCGGACGCGGTGAGGAAGACGGTGGGCGGGAGTTTGCATCGTGCGGTCCACACAGCTTATGAACACTATCTGTGGTCGCGATCCTCATCAGTGAGGGACCGAGGAAGAAGAAGAAGAAGTATCATACGTGTCCATCGTATGGTACTTAGGTTATGCGAGACAGGAAGGGTTTACTGCTCCAGCATCCTTCCTTAACTCTATAATTATTGATGGGGATAATTGTGAAATAAATATTTTTATTTAAAGAAGTACAACCCCCTTATTAATAAAAAGTTACACATAGGAAGAACCTTGGATTAATATGACAATTTAAGCCAGAGTTCAACTAGGGTGTAACTTTTATTAATAAAGGGGTTAAAGTTTCATTACTTCTTAAGGGTTTTATTATGGGTTGCTAAAGCGAATAAACCCACAAGACCCAATAAGTCCACCCACAAGATGGACCGACGACCTCATAAAGGTAGCGGGAAGGCGCTGGATGCAGGCCGCCACCAACCGGCCATTGTGGAAATCATTGGGGGAGGCCTATGTTCAACTGGACGTCTATGGCTAAAATGATCATGATGATGATGATGAAAGCGAATAAAGGGCTAATAGCTTGGGTAGTTCATCGTAGGTATAATCCTTTCCTTTTCAATGCTTCTTTTAGTTATATTAATAGATTGTAGTCATAATACATACTCGTATACATGGATGATTGTGTTATACTTTCATTATAATACTTAGTGGAATTACTGCTTTCAAAACGTGAATTAGAACTGGCCCCATAGCAGACATTTTCCTACATCTAAAGGCCTTTTAAAATATATATTGGTAATGGCTATTGGAGCGGGTACCACTTTCCATACATTTGTGCCCATCATCCTTTGTATGAAGAATCGGCCGATACTAAATCGGTGTAATGTGCGCACTTTCATACTTTACACGTCCATACTGAAACTGATTAACAGCTCGATCCAACTATGGGCCAACTAAAAGTCGGTGGTCTGCGCCTATGCTTAGGCTGCATTTCCACTGAAGAAAGCTGGGCGAAAGGGAAGAAGTGTGATCATCTATCTATCTATATAAATAAAAATGAATTGCTGTTCGTTAGTCTGATTAAAACTCGAGAACGGCTGGGCCGATTGAGCTGATTTTGGTTTTAAAATGTTAGTCCAGGGTAGGTCTAAACGGTGAGCAAATACGCGCGCGATATTGTTTTTCTGTGACAGACAAAATTCCACGCGGGCGAAGCCGCGGGCGGAAAGCTAGTATTTTGATAAATGTCACATACTGTCGCTCGCGTCGCTTTAAAACAGTCATCGTTTCGGCTGATAGACGTCCACTGCTGGACAAAGGCCTCCCCCAAGGATTTCCACAAAGACCGATCCTGCGCCGCCCGCATCCAGGCACCTCCCGCGACCTTCACCAGATCGTCGGTCCACGGTGTTTCGCACAAAAAAATTCAAAAACTTTTTTCTAATTTACTAGGTACTTACAGTAATTTGATAAGCAGTAACACACAGCATTACAGAGCAAACGAACATGTATAACAACATTATTGGCGATAGACAAGCGTCGAACAAACGGGAATATCTGGAACAATAAAAAGATTTTGTAGTTTTTGTGTCCCGCCTTCTGCTGCTGGGCAGATCTGTCCAAAAATTTGGTATAGTCACAACAGTTAGACCTTTTAAAATCATTGTCGAACATTAAAGGATCCCAAGGCAACCTAATTAATTATAAGTAGGTACGTCAATGTGCAGCAGTGGGCAGGGCACATAGCTTAGAGTTGACGGCCGCTGGGGCAGGAAAGTTCTTGAGTGGCGACCACGAGCCGGAAGACGTAGCGTAGGTAGGCCTCCCACTAGGTGGACCGACGATCTGGTGAAGGTCGCGGGAGGCGCCTAGATGCGAGCGGCGCAGGACCGGTCTTTGTAGAAATCCTTGGGGGAGGCCTTTGTCCAGCAGTGGACGTCTTTCGGCTGAAACGAACGAACGTCAATAGTCCTTTTTGACCTGTATCGTGGTAATATTAATGATAATTCTTACAATCCAAGGATCTCCTCGTGTCTATTGCACTTGCAGTTTAAAATGACGTCTTATAGCACAAAACCCCAAGAAACAGTCTCAGTTATCTTAAGTTTTCGTGAATAGTTATTAAACAACAGAACCCAAAATAACTCGATAAGAACTCGGAGCTACGAAACAATTAAAACTAACCGTACCTTAATAACATAACGGTTTGAGGTGGTATCAGATGTTATCGTACGTTATTGTACCTTATCGTACCTTATTGTACGGAATTGTGTTACATGTGCGCGAGAAATTCAGAATTAACAGCCGAAAGTCAATCTAACTTGAACACTTAGGTTTGTGCGATAAATTCGACGCAATAGGGTTGGCAGAAGAGTTTGGAAATTTTTAAAGAGAAACATTTAATACTGACTGGAAATTCAGTTGGTTGGGTAAAGTTATGGATTTGTAGCAAGATAAAAAGGCAAATGTTTAAGACCGATGGACTAATGCCCGTTTTCACCATCAATCCCTAATTTTTAAGCGACCTCTTTGAAAACAAAATTCCAGTTATGTACCAAATTATGTACCTAATTATGTACCAAATTAGGTACCAAAGGTGTCACTTAAAAATTAGGGATTGATGGTGAAAACGAGCATTAGGGTCTTTAATGTAGACCATCTCGTATGAAAACCCGTGCTCGATTATCATTATCATCATTTCAGCCATAGGACGTCCACTGCTGGAAATAGGCCTCCCCAATGATTTCCTGCAGCTCGATTAGGCAAAAATCAATATAGTGACTAGATAAAAAAATAGATTTTCACACTCTTTGTCGTCCCCTAATGGAGGCTTACGTCCAGCTGTTGACTAAATGCATTCTATTCTCGGGAGTTGATGGTAATCTTCCATTGTCTACTTTAAAAGAAGATACTTATGATTTTGATCCAGCCATGCAACAACTTTTTTAATTTTTTTTTTCAAAAACAAAATACTTCACGCCTAGACTTCAAAAACATTAGAGGAAAAACTGAATGATTAAGTAATAATTTAACGCTGTAAATGTGTGTGTTTATCCGGGTTATTTACTCCCATCTAAAGGAGGACGGAAAAAGGAATACTTATTGTCTTTTTCCCTATAACTGACAACCCTACCCCAACTTTGTTTACGACTTTCCCTGCACAGATTAAGATGGGATGTTAGAAATTACTTCTTATATAGATATTTTCACTTCATCCGAGGGAAACTTTGGATTGGAATGCGTCTACACTGGCGAATTGTTTTATTTTTAGCGTGTGGTGCATATGGGTAGGCTATAAAGCAGTTCCTGATCACAAACAGTAGTATTTATAGCCACGATAGCCGAATGGTGAAGGGATCGGACTGGCCGACTTGACATCCGAAGAACGCGGGTTCGACGGACCCCGCCGCTCGAATATTGTGGTGAGCCCACTCGTAACACAAGCATATTTAGCTTACCAAGTTACCACGAAGGGCTAATGGGACTATTAGTATGTAATTTGTGCAATACTTATTCAGGCCATGATTTAAAAGCAATTAAAAATTGAACACTTTTCAGAAATAAGTTTTAATAAAAACTTATGAATTCATTAACATTTGCATCGCAAATATGGCCGTTTGGTGTAGTGGTTCGAAACGGACTACTATTCCGGTGGTAGCGGGTTCCATTCCCGCACAGTACAAACATTTGTGTGCATGAACATATTTGTTTGTATTGGGCTGGGTGTTTTCTATTATACATAGTATGTATTTACAAAAAAAAAGTATTTAAGTATATGTTTATATCCGTTGTCTAGTACCCATAGTACAAGCTTTGCTTAGTTTAGGACTAGAAGCGCAGTGTAAAAATAAATGTCCAAGGATATTTATATTTATTTATTATTTATTTAAATATAAACAGCCCCCCTAGACAAGTTGCACTTTTTGATCGAATCGAAAATCGAATCCGTCAAAACTCCATGCAAAAAATTGGCCTTTCGACCACTTTTCGACTGGTTTGCGATTATAATTTGCACTTTGTCTCGACTCACAGAAACGAATATGGAAGGATTTAATTTTACCTTATTTTAAATTTTCTCGTTTAATTCCAGATTCACCAGTGTAGACGTACCCTAGCGTATTCGGTTAGGATTTTTCATAAAAGATTTTATATTGTCAACAAGCGAGAGTTTGTTAAAGAAAGTTGTAAACCACTTTGAAATATCCTTTTTCTTTTCATTGTACAGATGTTTTGCAATCATCTGATAATTTTCGTTTCAGATACATACCGTTTTTTTGATTTTTTCATTACTGTTTCAGCCGTACCTTTGATTAAATTTCAAATTACGTTTCTATCTTAAACTTGTTTTTAAGCTAGGCAGCTATGACTAGCTCAAATTTTTTGCCGAGATTTTAATTAACAGTGAGCATTGAAACATTTTTAAACTGTTTAGAATCTTAATTAAATAGTTTGGGACACAGTTGCAAAATTAATTTTAATTCATATTCAGATGTATAATAAAACGCTAGGAACATAATAAGATAGAATACCCTAAAGGAGTTTTGATGGGTATTTCGAAACCACGCTTAATACGATGACAACACAGGTCTTTTTCGAAATATAAAACAAACATTTTCTGATTTGTAACAGTGCCAAAATATCGGAAAGTTGAAATTAAGGTACTACTTTTATTTATTATGAAGTGTAAAACAAAACATTTTCTAGTCTTGGTTTTCTCGAAAATGAATTTCTCGAAAACCTTTGTGCAACTGAATTAATGCCAAAGTACATCTGCCTATATTTCTGAAAGTGTTGTGAATGCTTATACTTAAACGTTTATTTTTATTTGTATAGAGAACAATAGTGTCTAGACAAACCTGTGTACCTACCATGAGTTTACGTTAGGTGTGCTCGCTAGCGAGTACGTCAAAAATGTCTATGAAGATTTTGTTTCTTGAAAGTAGCCGCTAGGGGCGCTGCACAATATGTCATACAATTAATGTCATTTTTTTACGCAGTCGCTAGCGAGCACACCTAACGTAAACTCATGGTAGGCACACAGAAGAGGATTTAAGACACTATTTAAATCAAAGATGTAATGGCTAAATAATGTAATAATAAATAAATAAAAAGGTATAAGATCAGTACTTTATTTACAAGATCTTTGTTACAGAAGACTGCTGGCTCTTGGTCTATTATGGTTAAACTGTAATAAACTACTATACAGCGTGGAAACTAACTTGAGCCAACTTCTTGAAGTTACACCGAGACACGCCACAAGTTGGTTAACATGGCTCAAACTTGGCTACAAAAACCGTTTAGACCATAAAACGGTGGTTAGCTAAGTGTTAATGCTCAAAATTGTTTGAAATTCGTGGAAATTGAGATTAAACTGCGCAGACTATAAGTTCCATACCTATACTTACTAATATTATAAAGCGGACGAGTTTGTATTTTTACTTGAATACGCTAATCTCAAAAACTACTAGACCGATTTGAAAAAAAATGATTTTATGTTGTAAAACCCGTTTATAGAGGAAGGCGTTAGGGTATTATGTTTAACGTCACCTTTAAGTCAACGGTGGCGGAGCAGAAAAGATAAATGTAGCAAACGGGAAATATTATTCAAACTAGGTATTTTCAGAATCTAGTTGGTAATATAAGTCATACTTATACGTACCTACAAGACCAGTAAACGAACTATTAAATAAGTATAATGAAGACATACTTAAGCAACTCCACGTGCCTCCTATGGCAATCCTTGAGCCTCTTCAAGGCAACCTCATCAGAAACAGGCTTCATTTCAGTTCCAAACATGTTAGCGCAATCAATCTTCAACAGCTCTAATTCAGCTTTGAAAAACACCATGATGACCATGGCATTGCTATCAAAAGATGTGATCCAGCCTCCGCCATAAATTGCTGCGTAGGACTGGAAAGCTGACGCGATCAAATACCCTGGGATCGTGCTTTTGTCCCATGGCACCCATGAGCTGACAACCTGCCATGAGAAAAAATTATTATGGTCAAACCTTGAAAGGGATCATCTTAGATTAATTAGCACGGCCTGGAAATGCTGCAGGAGCTCGAACAATATGACCATGTCTAATAATTTGCCAGAAGGAAATGGAACATTTAGCGTACACTCTTCACCCTGGCCAGACGGCTTGCGGAGGACTGATATTCGTTTATTTGTCCAGTAATCACCGCTTAGGAGATCCACGGGAAGATTGGGAGCTGCCCTATTCTACTCTACCAAAACCACAGCTAAATAAAATGCTTATTCAAAAGTTTATCAAAGTCGATAAGATCTCAATCTCGTTCTCAAGAGAAACCAAAATAAAGCATACCTGCAAGTAGCTATCCGTGCCATTATTCACGTTTTCTCTGTAATTTCTCGACAAGAAATACTTGAAGATCGGCTGAAAGATCACAATCACCACCGTAGTATACATCAAAGACCAATAGAACAACGTAATTTTGCGGCAGTATCTGGTAGATTTGGTGATGAGGACATTCTTTTCGACGTCATCGGTTGCTCGCTGAGCCAGATCAGCTCTTGTGACGTATTCAATGATGTCTTTCCAATGCTGCTGCCAGTACAAAAAGGTGGTGATCTTGAAAACGCTCATGGTTGCCAGCATTGTGATCTTTAAGTTGTTAAGGATAAGGTTGAGATCGTATTTGATGAACCAGATGTCGACGTATTCGGTAGCCGTAAAGATTGTTACGAGCACATGCATGAGCAAGTAGAAATACTTCATATAGATATTCTCAGGGAGGAGTAAGCCCCAAAATTTTAGTGCCTTAACGTTGGGCCCAAGTAAGGGTCTCTTAGGGTTTTCAAGTCTCTTGAGGACGTTCAACATTTTGAAGGGAAAGTTATAACAATAGAGTTCTGAAATGTGCCGTCGGTGTTTTATGTTAGTGACTTGGAAATTATTATGCCGATCAAATGAATAGTGAGGCGAAATTACGAATAATTTTGGCTGTAAATTTAATCCGTCGGTGAAACTTTGATGAAAATCGATGTTGTCTTTTCATCAACAGATTTGATTTCCTTACCTAGAATATTTTTTGTAACAATACTTATCAGTATTGATTAAAAATGAAGTCATATTATTTAAAAGACATTTATCAAAAGTTGAGAACAAACGTTTCACTTTGAATTTAATTACACAAGTCCGAGCTTGAGAAAAAACATGAAATCCCAAATGTCGCAAGTATTCATCGATACTATAATCTTGTATTGAAATCTTCGTTTGAAATGAGATTTCAATACAAGGTTATAGTATCGAAGAAAACTTATAACTAAACAGTACATAGACAAAATAACCATGAGCTATTTTCAAATACCGATATTTTATAAGCTGTTATGATTCTTTTTATCGATAATGTAGACATCGAAAATGATTACTTCCCTAATAAATCACTAAAACATAATGGCGCAATTATTACACAATCCGAATGTAGAATTATGTTCAAGGTGTCGCCAATTCATGTAATTATCTGTCATTATTTCACAATAATTACGAGGCGTGAATAATGTCTTCATTTTCTTGAATCACTGTGTAGAATATTCTATGGCTTTCTATTTTAATTACTTTTGTTTTTTCTGTTATAAAAGAGTTCTTTTTTTTTTAAGAATATTAGTAGGTAATTAATTTTGTATTTACATATTTATTGCTAATATTATTGTAGCAATAAATTTGTACATACAAAACCCCGTTAATCCCTGGTGGTATAAGCTAAAATAAGCATATTATTTAATATGCTTTCATTACGAGTGAGCTCACTCACCACAATAGTCGGGTGGCGGCGGGAATCGAACCCGCGTTCCTTGAATCAAGAGTTGGCCAATCGAATTCGGCTATCGTTGCTTTTTATGTCCAGCAGTGGGCGTCTTTAGGTTAAAAGTCAGGAAGCAGGAAAACTTCACTTACAAAATGTCTACTTCATTTAACATCCATAAAGCGCTATCATCCTTAAAAATACTAAGTTACAAGCTGCTTTATTAAGCAACTAAAACCATTTCTCAGTTCATATTTTTATCTCCAGAGCCACAAGTAATTACTGGAGTATCACTTAAACCTTTTTTTCCTAAAGAAATCTCTGTCACGCCACAGTAAAAATAGATTCAGTAAATAAACTTTATCCCGCGTTGTTGACATAAAGGACATCATCCACGTTTCATATATTTTTGGTCCAAAATCAAAAGTGCCGGCCAACAAAAAAAAGTGCTGTATTCTGACAGAATACGTCTGCCTTAGCATTTGTTACTATGGCACCAAAGCCGTAGCTCCACTGTGCGTCGAGTATTTGAGATCTAAAAGTCATCGACTATTCATACATTTTTTGTTCAAAATCAAAAGTGTCGGTCAATAAAAAAAAAGTGCTGTATTCTGACAGAATACGTCCACCTTAGCATTTGTAACTATGGCACCAAAGCTGTAGCACCACTGTGCGTCGAGTATTTGAGATCTAAAATTCATCGATGATTCATACATTTTTTGTTCAAAATCAAAAATGTCGGCCAATAAAAAAAAAGTGCTGTATTCTGACAGAATACGTCCGCCTTAGCATTTGTTACTATGAGACCAAAGCTGTAGCACCACTGTGCGTATTTGAGATCAAAGTCAGTCGTTTCATATATTTTTAGAACTCAAATACTACGATGCACAGTGGTGCTACAGCTTTGGTGTCATAGTAATAAATGCTAAGGCGGACGTATTCTATCAGAATACAGCACTTTTATTTTTTGGCCGGCACTTTTGATTTTGGACCAAAATGGATGATGTCCTTTGGCCTGCATCTCACCTGATGGAGTGATGATTAGGCGAGGGTGGAAGCGATCTTTACCCAGAAATCCTAACCACTGAAGAACTGAGTAACTTAATTCTAACTGCTGGAACACAAATAATGTTGTTTACATTGTTGTTATGTGTTGCCATAACAAGAATGTAAACAACTAGTCGTTGACTTATGCCCGTTTTCACCATCAATCCCTAATTTTTAAGTGACCTCTTTGAAAACAAAATTCCTGTTATGTGTTACCATAGGGGTCACTTAAAATTAGGAACTGATGGTGAAAACGAGCATTAGATGCTTAAACTTAGGTGATGGTAGCTAGCCAGTCTGGCTGAGAACAAGTTTTACCGTTACCGCCAAATTCTACCCCCACTAGGAATCGAACCCGGGACCTGGGTCTAAAGCAGCTGGTTTTACCAATAGACCACAGAGGCGGTTACGTTTAAATGTTTTTCTTTTGTTGCTTTACATTTTTAAAGTGCATCTACTGCAGAGTTGTATTTCTGAACCGTTTTATACTGTGGTGTTGAGAAGAATAGTTCATTTTGCCGGATTTGTAAGTAAGCTCTATTTGTAAGAATGCTTTCAGAGAATTAACTGTTACCATCAACCTGTTAGGGATGTGACACAGTACGAGATAAGCCAATAAAAGCTTAAGTCTAGCTACAATTAAATTTTGCGTATTTTTTAGAAAGTTAGAATTACGTTATTTGTAAAAAATCGCTTTAATCAAAGTATTTGTTGAATGTAAAAGAATCGTACGTTCCACTTCATTCTTATGATGTTGTGTTGACTTGAAGTGTTGGCATGGCAAGACATATTGAGACGTGTTTACGTGCTCTGAAAGAGACTTCATCGTTCATTCAGCCAAAAGACGTCCACAGCTGGACAAAGGCCTTCCCATTCTTTCTTTCTCACGGATTTCCAACGATGACGACGGTTCCTGTACGGCTAGCACGAAAAACTTTCGAGTTCGAATCGTTTGCGTATTCGAATCGCCATCAAAAGATGAAGTACCTACGAAAACTACAACAGTAGGTATGTCGTTAGTATGAAAAAAGGTTGCACGAAACTTATTTTGAGAATCAAAATTGTCACATTATCGTTTAATTCGAAGGTTAAGTATCAAATTTTGTCGAATACGCAAACGATTCGAAGACTAAAATAGTTCATGCTAGAGGTACTGCACTGAGCGTATCCAGGCGTATGGGAAACCCCATGAGCACCAGATCGTCTGTCTATTGAGTGAATTTATCGTTGATAATAATATATTTTCTTTTCGCTTGTATTGGAGTGAGACCCTAATATACACGATCAAAGAGCTTGTCGCCTTTGTTTCGATTCATCCATCTGGGTTATTGGATTTTTATCCGAAATTGTCCAGAAAACGAATTAAACGAGATAACGATTATAGGATAACTTGTTTGAAGGAGTTATTTATTGGTTTAAGGAAATAATAACTGGGAAAGGGTATGTAACAACACTCAATTATTTGGTGGGTAAAATCAATTTAGAGCTATTTTTAAATTTAAAAGGACTGTGCGGTTAATTTAATTTTAGTTTGAGGAAAATTTATTGTATGATTTTTACGGGTGATTTGTTTACGTTATCAGAGGGAGATTAATAAAATACAACAAGAAATCATTCCCCTTATCCCTCACATTATTTTTTCCCTTAAAAACTTTTTGGAACTTTGTACCCATTTAGAACTAAATTCTTGCATGTCCGATTAATACTAAAGTTGAATCCCAATTTTACATGACTGATTTTTTTTATTTAGAACGTATTTGACCACAATTGCACCTGGTGTTAAGTGGGATGCAATCTAGGATGGTACATATCTGCCTTGTAAGTGCCTATTCACTCTCGCCTTGACAAGGCCCGGTTTATAGTGTTGGGAAAAACAGTAGCAGGCAGCGAATTCCAGTCCCTAACTGTTCGCATTATAAAAGAGTTTGTTAGTATTTTCTTAACCATCTGGGGGTTCGGAAGAGCCCCCTTCAAGACGAACCAAGCGAAGCGAAAAATCAAACGGCCATGTCACATACTTGTACTAAGCGCGTAGAATATAAGTTTGAGCCTTTTATAATTTTGAGTGTAATAACACAAGCGTAAGTAAAAACTATTTCTTAATTGGGACAACAGATGGCGCTGTGCTCTTTTAGCACGTACTTACATTTTTTTTCCTGCCTTAATTATCTAATTTCACGAAATCTATCACTGTTGTCAATAGCTACAAGTCTAATTAAAGTAAGTCTAGGTCTTTGATGTTTCCTCGTGTCTAGACATTAGGTTATTACGTAATTCCTGAGTGTGTCTGAACCATAGTCATTATCATTTAGTTTTATGTTATTTATAAGGTAATTTCAGCCTTTGGCAGTTGTATTCTGAAATTACTTCGTTTCGGCGCTTTATTGTATATTGTGATTTTTTAAAACTAATTTGAATGATGCTTATTTAATTTTTTCTAGGCCTGGGATGTAGTCTTATCTTTTTATCAATTTTATACTATAATCTTATAAAATATTGTCTTCTAAAATGATAAAAAAATGTATCGTATTCGTGGTGCTTATCTTAAGCCGACTGAACGCTCGTCTTGCTACGTTAGTCAGGACGCATTGTGATTCGAAAAAAAAATAAAAGAACACCTCCGTTACTTACTCATTACTGTTAATGAGGGTTTTCGCGAATGTAAGATCCGCTAGATGGCGGGACGTGGATGTGGGGTCTGACTGCTGCGTGATTGGTGGATTTTGACATATCTGTCAATGTCATGTCAAAAATAACCAATCATGCAGCATTTGGACCTCGCGTCTACGTATTGCCATCTGGCGGATTTTTCATTCACGAAAACCCTCATTGTGAAAAAACGTTAAAATAACGGTATCGTTGTAACCAATGACCTGCTGTCATAGTAACATCGACGTAATGTTACACTAGAAACGACATAATATGGGCGCGCGCCGGACGACTCCGCGCGCTTTTGTGATAAGTGATGAATAATTGTATTTTAAAATGAGAATACTTCTCTAATATTACTTACTAGAAACTTTGACAACAATGTTCGTTGAAAAAAGGCACCTATTGCCACAGTGTTTAGGTTGATTTACTACCGTCTGTAAATCGAAGCCGATTCCACTATCGGTTCCCAAAAATAGACAGCTCATGCCATCGTAACTCGATAGGTAGATCATTTGTCAACGATGATCGATTCTGACGGATTGAAGGGCTCTTAAAAGGGGTCAGGGGTCAAAAAGGGGTCAGGGGTCAAAAGATTACGACATAATCGACTCCTTCCGCGTCTATTACTCACAATGGTTTCTGATATGAGTGAATAGGACACTCCGTAGACTATAGAGTTTTTGTCGGCCGATAGTTTAGTCGGACGATAATTAGTATGAACTTGTATGGAAGTGCGCACATTACCTCGATTTGGTGTCAGCCGATTCCTCCTTACAAATTAGAAGGAGACCATCGGGCGACTAAAAATCTGCAGTCTACAGGGAGCCTAACATTGACCTAAGGGCAAAGGCCCTCATCACTGAGTAAAGTGTCAAGTAGGCTACTCGTTGCATAAAGTCGTCACAAGTATCACCGAACTCCTCCTATGTTCTTCTGATTAATTTCGTTGCGGGTCCAATGACAGTTTAACTTTCCCCCAGGACAAACTTGACCTTCATTGGTTGGGTTTCTGTGGCGGTCAAGCTGTATACCTGGCTACACAGGAGTTGCAGTGGGAACGAGAGGTGGGAATAGTCCCGATCACCGAAACCATGACACTCACAAGATTTTGACTCTAAAATACTTAATAAAGTCAAACGATTCTGAAAATTTAATGTCAAGTGGCAAAAGTCGAAACTATTAGCCCAGAATTGATAGTAGCGCCCTCATAATCAATGTTAGTGCTGGGACGGCTCAGTGTTGACCAACTATACTTTTACTTATTATAAATTATAAATCAGGAAGTAACTACTCAGACCCGGAGATCGTGTACAAGTAATAGTCTTAAGATTTAATAATCCTACGAAGTTAATTAAGTAATTCGTCGGTCGGCCGTTTGGTGTAGTGCGTGTGGTTCGAAACGAACTACTATTCCGTAGGTAGCGGATTCGATTCCCGCACAGTACAAACATTTGTGTGCATGAACATATTTGTTTGTATTGGACTGGGTATTTTCCATGTATAGTAAGTAGGTATGTATTTACAAAAAAAAAAGTATTTATTTAAGTATGTTTATATCCGTTTTCTAGTACCCATAGTTCAAGCTTTGCTTAGTTTGGGACTAGAAGCGCAGTGTAAAATGTCCAAAGATATTTATTTATAATTTAATTATCAGGATCAATATTCCAACAAACCCTGGCCCATCTAACCACTAGACCCTTTGAAACTTATTCAAACCAATCTTTAAATATTCTAGTAACAAACTGAAGATAACCTAAAATTGATCCTGTAAATATTGAAACTCCTCGAACAAACTTTGCATACAATTTACTCTGTTAATTAAATTTCTCGAATCCAAGACAAGATAATCTAGTTTTATAATAAGAAATTTACTTCAAAATCTATTCATGAGATCGGCAAAAATATCTGAGAAAAAACTATTTGAATGCTAATGTCGTAGTGACTTACCTGGACTGAAAAAAAAAAACATATTCGACCCTGTGACCTTTATTTTTAAACTAGCTGCGCGACTTCGTACGTGTGAAAATAGTTTGAATAATATTTATCGTATTTGCAACATTTTTCTTTAAGTATTGGTCCACTATTGCCAATAACAGCCAATAGGGGTGGACCAATAGTCTATTGGTCCACCCCTATTGGCTGTAGGGTGATGTTATACAGGGTGGAAACGATAAGTGATCTCACTCGATTATTTCTAAACTATACAAGATATCTTCACGAGCTCTTTTAAACGGTATCTATATTAGGTCACGGAATAAACTGGATCTATCTGAAAATTCAATGTTTCCAGCTGTATAGCCTATATTATTATAGAGACATGCTTTCTGTGACAAACTGAAAATCACATGGAAGCTGGTATTTAAATTATTTCCAAAAACACGCTACAAGCAGTAAATAAATTCTCAGAAAACTAACAGCGATTGACTTGTTTAGACTCATATCGTTTTCAGTCATATTGCGAAATTGCGATGAACTTTCAAACATGTGAACTATCGATAATGCCAAAATAGACAGGTTATTATGTTTAGTTTTTGCTGTTCGAAAAGTTACTGAAATAGAAGTATCAAACAACTTGTTCCAATATTTGAGCTTGGGACCTATAATAAAGATCACGAAAACATTATAATAAAATTATTATGTTCAACATTACTATGTTTTCTATATAAAAATGATCATACTTGGCAAAGAACGTGTCAAGCACCTGGTGGTAGGTGCCTATGATGGTTTTGATGGTATAAAAACTAGCTTATGCCCGCGGCTACGCCCACGTTAATAATTTGTCACAATAAAACTTGATCGCGCGCGTCCCCTTCTGAAAAACCGAAATAAAATTGTTGTGTATTTGACAACTTTTTGACGTTTGTTAAAGTTAAAGTAACATGGTGCAAAAAGCCTTAGGCTGAGTTGCACCACCTTATTTTAACCGTAACAATGACAATAACCGATGCTTTTTGTATGGAGTTTGACAGAATTTGACGTTTGTTAAAGTTAAAGTAAAATGGTGCAACTCAGCCTTAGTATCTAAACCTTCGACTCTATCTATTGGTGACTACATGAAAATCCGTACAGTAGGTAGTATTTGAGTTTATAACGAACAGCCAGACAAAGCGCGATGGAGGACTTTGTTTCATACTCGTAGGTATGTTATAGTAATTATTATGCTAAGATAAACCACAAAAAGGTAGCAAGGAAGGCGCTAAATGCAGCCCACTACCAACCGTCCAATCAGGAAATCATTGGAAAGGCCTATGTTCGGCAGTGGACGTCCTGTGGCTGAAATGATGATGTGATATGAAAATTGAACATTAATTTCGATCGCTCGTTTTTTTTTTCAGCTGAATGACGTCCACTGCTGGACAAAGGCCTCCAAGGATTTCCACAGAGACCGGTCCTGCACCACGCGCATCCAGACTCCACCCGTGACCTTCACCAGATCGTCGGTCCACCTAGTGGGAGGCCTGCCCACACTACGTCTTCCGGCTCGTGGTTACCACTCGAGAACTTTTCTTTATAAGTTTGCTATAGTATTCATTTTAATTAAAACTGTTACGTTATAAAATATCTCCCATTACTCCATTAACAAAAGAAGAATATGTCTCTGAATAGTAACTGCTTAATCCGGTGATGCACGTCCCTAGTCCTAACTGAGTGGGTTATCCTGAACCCAACAACACAATCCTTTTTACCACTCAAATTTAAACCATAACTCAAAGGTTTACAGTCTAGTATTGTATTTACTTATCTGGCGGTTAAGTTGACTTGTAAAAACAAACCTCCTGGATAGTTGCCAACGTTAAAATCTGAAACTAAGCTGTGTATTTTAATCTAAATTATTTGAGCCTAAAATAATTTTGTTCGTAAACTTTATGGTGTGGAAGCACAGATAAAATATGGATGCTGCGACGGGATTCAGATTTGACTAACTAAATGTACAGATATTTTTTTTTTATGTAAAAGGAGGCAAGTAGCAGATTTATTTGGGTTACAACATAACATAGTTTTTTAGTAAAAATATAATAATAAAATATCTCCCAAATATCCCAAATGCCATTGGCACCAACTAGAGCGCAATATATTAGCCCTCATTGGTCGAACTTAATACAGGGTGTTGATTTCAATCCTCGCCATATTTATTTAGGTGATCTATTATGACTTATATAAACGCATTATCCACCAAAAAAAAAATTACATCCGAAAGTGGAATTTTTAGCGAATATTTTCCGTGCGACATCAACTGTACTGTGGCTCGCAATACTGCAATAGGTACGTTTACACTGCGGCACCTCGAGCTACACGGATCGCTCACTTATCATGTCGGATAGCCTACTGAAGGAAGTCACGTAAAGTAGGTAGTGTAAATAGGGATTTTTCTTTGATTAACTAAGTTAAAGTAATTTTTTTTTCGAAGTCAATTTTTTTACTGATTCCTGATCAGACTAAGCTACTTAATCAAGTCTCTAAATATGGCGAGGATTGAAATCAACACCCTGTATCCGCACCCTCCCAACTTTATATTCCTTCTTGGACAATCAGTTGACTTTAAACTGTCTGTCAGGGATTTTGTTGAAAAATGAAATGCTCTTTAAAAGAAGTTTATTTTACATCTTTTAAAATAAATCACTTAGCTTTAGGCACGCTTTATATAGAACCCATTTAAATGGGAGCTCTTAATCATTAAAGAGGCCTTGAATTTGAGTTGAAACAGATTAATTGATCGGATTCAGCACCAATTGTTCACGGACTAGAATATCCTCATTAATTATGTAGTGGATTGTAATAATGGATCCTAAAATACGAATCGGAAATTGAAGTAAACTGTCAATTTTGAAATAGTGATTTCGCCACGCATTTATTTAATCTAATACCCAATTAAGTTTGACAATTGGAACTTGTAGAATTGATGGAATATAGGTACTCTATTCGTTCGTTCGTTACAGCCAAATGACGTCCACTGATGGACAAAGGCCTCCCCCAAGGATTTCCACAAAGCCATCCGCATCCAGGCAAGGTCACCCAAAGGGCGATGCTTGCTATGCTCGGAGTTTCAATGCGTAACCGAATCAGATGTCATGTCAGTGATCCTATTGCAACCATTTAAATATGTATAAAGGTTTAAAACTACCGCCACATTCTCCGAATCGATTAAATAAGAAATCAGTCCTCTTTATTATCTCATCATCAGTAGGCCTAAGATGCGCGCCGTGATAACTTTTATCGACGTCAAAATGTATGGGCAAAATCGATAAAATGGCGTGATAACCGCTTATTCGCGGCGCGTATCTTAGGCCTATGGTCACTTAATCTTCATTTGAGCATTTCTCTGCTCGTCAAATGGAGAATTTGGTCTGTACTATAGAGGTATAGAGCATAGGCTTTCCACCCTAATCGATAACATTTTACATAATAGATCGTTTCATCCACGAAGACGCGCCCCACCAGTTTTTGGTCGAGTGAAGCGCGGGGTGCGGAGAGTTTGATTCGAGCAATCCGAGCGTCATTATTGTAGTGTGCGTGTGCACTCATGGATAATTATTAGCGTGTACCGATAACACTCAAACATCAGCGGAATAATGGTCGGGCGCGTCTTCGTGGATGAAACGATCTATATCATTTAATCGATAAACTCTGCCTGCTTCCTCGTTCGTTCGTTCGTTTCAGCCAAATGACGTCCACTGCTGGACAAAGGCCTCCCCCAAGGTTTTCCACAATGAACGGTCCTGCGCTGCCCGCATCCAGGCTCTTCCCGCGACCTTTACCAGATCGTCGGTCCACCTAGTAGGAGGCCTGCCCACGCTACGTCTTCCAGCCCGTGGCCTGCTTCCTATTGTTCTAAAAAAAATCACGTATCGATTTGTACCTAAAACTTGAAAAATTCACCCAGATCAGATAAGAGATATCGCGTGCGAAACACCCGTCCCTCTCTGTCACTTTATGTCGGCTGTCAAACGTCGTAAAAATTCATGTGCTTTGTACGCCGAGTTCAAAACTTGGGGATATTCAGAGTATCGATATAATACAAAATTTTGTCTAGAATACTTACCTCAGTGCCTCATCAAGCTATTGAGTCTCCACTGGAGTACGACACTCTAATGTAGCAAATGGAGTATTTGGCTTACACTCCATACGCTGGCCAGACAGATTGGGTCTAAAGATAGAAGTGTTATTAGTTAGTGTATCACCTAAGGCACTAAAACGTGGCGTCACAATATTGACCTAGTGAAGAAGTTAAAAGTTGCACAACTTAGCATATAGAAGGCTATGCTCGGTGTTTTTTTACGAATCGATGGGACAGCAAGGTTCCGGAGTGGAGGCCATGTACTAGAAAGTGAAGCGTAGGACGTCCACCCACAAAGTGGACCGACGACCTGGATGCAGGCCGCCACCAACCGGCCATTTGCATTGTGGAAATGTGGACGTCCTATGGCTGAAATGAGGATGATGCTGAAACTAAATTGAAACACTTTCGATTTCTGTGTCAGTAAGTATCGTTCCTCAAGATATTCCCATATAAATATTCTCTACTCTTTTAGTTTACAACCACTTAACAGTCAGTTGTCAATGTCATTTGCATAAAACAAAGATGGCGGACTCGTGAATTCTCCACGTCGATTTATATACCAGTTTTATATTTGCAAGGTTCAGACTGACTTTGGTATTGAAAGTGAGATGAACACAAAAGGCTCTGAAATGAAATCTATCAGTTTGCTAGATTCATTTGATTTTAGATTATTTTGTCCTCCAGCCGACATTATGAATGACACTGAAAAGTCCTACATCTATTCAGCGAGAAGGTTGAAGGTCATCCAAAGGACAATAGAGCGTGCTATGCTTGAAGATTTCCTATGTGATCGAATCAGAATTGAGGAGATCTATTAGGAGAACCAAAGTAACCAGAGTAACAAGTTCCGCAGAATGGCCAAACTTAAGAGGGCGTTGGGGCAGGAAAATAATAGTAGGCCCGCCATTTGGTGGACTGACGATCTAGTGAAAATTGCGAGAAGCAACTAAATGTGGACAGCGCAGGACTGGTCGTCCTTGGGGTGATCTTTGGTTAAGTCTAGTGAAAACAGAAACAGAAAGATGGTGAAAACGGGCATCAAGCCCGTTTTCACCATCAATCCCTAATTTTTAAGTGACCCCTATGGTAACACATAACAGGCATGTGGTTTTCATGGGGGTCATTTAAAAATTAGGGGTTGATGGTGAAAACGGGCATGAGCCTACTATTTGTAACTTATCTGTGGTTTTATTAGAAATTCTCGTGCTAGTTCAAGCCAAACAGTCCGTTTTGAGATAAAAGTTGCTTTTTGTAACCACAAAAAGTCTATAAATTGATAAATGACAACATCTTGGTGAGTGCTACACAGTGACTAAATATCAATTACAGTTTCCTATCACTCACTTTGAACCGTTTTCGAGAAATTAAGCGTTGCTTTTTGCAAAAAATTTTGACCAATCCTGTATTTAAAATAACTTTAACGATCTAAAACCAATTGAGCCGTCGACGTTCTAATCGAGGACCTTTCAGTAAGAAAGAAAGAAAGAAAGAAAGATACATTTATTACAATGGACATCACACAAATACAGGCAATTACATAGACATGACAGTGGCACATAATAATAAAAGAAGAAAAAATAAAAACAAGAGTAAACTGAGCAGTGCCACCCATTCACCAACAAGATGCCCACTGCAACGGGACCCCACTCAGCATATGCCGTGGCCCACGATGACGAAGGCCATGGCGCAGTACGACACACTGGGTCAACACTTTGACGTTTCTCCAGAATCCCTAATATCCGAATTCAAAGTATTTCTCTACAGTGCTTTTCAGAATCCTGAAAACAGTATTGTTGGCGCGGAATTTAAATGATTAGAAAAGAGGTTAGCAGTGCGAAGTTTCAATAGTGTCATTAATGATTCTGATAAGTATTGTAATTAGGACACTTAATTTCTGCTTTTCAGTATTCTGTAGGTACCCAAAGGCGGCCAAGGGGACTCTATTAATATAACTTCGCTGTCTGTTCTTTATCAGTGAGCAGGCTGTATCTCATTAAAAGTCATTAAGTCGACGAAGCACATGATGTCGTGCCCTGCGTGTCCAAACAACTGCCTCAGGAAGATTTAATGAAGGCTAGTGACATCGCCACTCTTGTAGCGGAGTTTTGGGCTGACACTGTGTAGGTTTGTTGACACAAGAAGAAGAATTAAGTTTCTACAAATTTTAAAAGCGTCTTTGCACGTTCTATTAATTCTTACTCTACCACTGCTTCGCGATATGTAGGCCAATGATAAGAAGAAGTAGCGCAAGAAACTCGGTCACTTTTTAACTCAAGAAACATTTTATTTTACTTAGAAAACCCTGTACTCGATACCCAAAATGTAAGTACGAACGACAGCACATCAAGCTTTACACTGTAAGTTCTTATGTAGTTGCAATAAGAGCTATTTTGCTACAAAAATATAAAGGCTGACGTGCTATCGATGTACCTACTCGTGATAGAGAGTAAAGTCAGACGAATCTACTTTTTTAGTGTGCGTTCAAAAAAGGTCCCTAAGGTATTTGATTTTCGTTTGATCAGAGATTCAGGTAAAAGGAACACTAACGAACGAATTAAGATTCAATCACGATGGTCCGTATTCATAAAAAGATCTTAGATTTTGGTATGAATTATTTAAATTCAAGATAATTTCGAGTCTTACTTCAGTAAGACTGAAGAGTGTCCTTCAGGACACTGCAGTGTTTTGGTTGCATTTGTGGTTAGAAAACTTTGGTAACTGTGTCAAAACGATTTTATTAATTCTGTTTGAACAATAAACAAACATGATTTTGACATTGTTAAAGTACCTATTTATAAGCCGTTCAAAGCCTATTTTTTAAATTGTCAATCGATCTTATAGATGTTGTAGCACAAAAATCCAAAACTAAGACCTCTATATCAATATGAGCATAACGCATAATATGTATTTACAAACAGTACTCTGACGTCTCACAGTGCGCGTCCAGGGTCACACACGAATCAATCAGAGCTCTATTCAACACTGTGCGTTCGATTTGCTGCTTCACTTAAACAAGCATCGTTTGTGAATACGGGCGTAAGAAATTAGGCAGGTAACGAGACTTTTTGTCAATCTTTGTCCTAAATCTTTATCTTAATCTGCTTTTAACAAAAGCAGACAATTTTGTTTGCAAATTATTTACGTCTACTGACTTTATTGAAGTTAAAGAAGTCAATAATTATCAAATAATCATTTTTGGACTTAAATTTATTTTCTCTACTAGCTTTTGCCCGCGGCTTCACCTGCGTGAAATTTAGTGTCGCAGATCGGCATAAATTATAGCCTATCCTATGTTAATCTGGGTTACAAACAATAATACTATAAAGTTTCAACAAAATCCGTTCAGTAGTTTTTGCGTGAAAGAGTAACAAACATCCAGACATCCTGACATCCAAACTTTCGCATATATTATTTTCTCAACAAATATAATATAAGTAAGTTTTATAACTCAGGTTAAATGGGATACAGCCACACTAACTAATTGTTCCATCATTGTATAAAATTAAACTTTTTGAGCTGTCTAATGAAATAAAATAAATATTGAAAACTGGTGAAAGAAAATTATTATTGAAAGACCATTTTTACAATAAACTGCTTTATTATTAAATCAACGATTTCAAATGAAGTCAACGTGACCTGATGGAAATAACCCTTTTTCTACAGAACCCTAAAATCACAATGTAACCATATCGCTTTCAATTCTTTCATCAAGTCCTGAAATTCTAGAAACCAATCCCTCTGATAAAACCAGTCGTTTTTCTTTTAACTTGATTTACTTAGGTATTTTAAGGCTGGCAGGGCCAATGGTTAAGGGCAAAGCATGGGTAAGGTCATGTCGCTAGTTCGCGTTCACGGCCTATTCGTGTGTAAACGACACGGATCACTCTTAAAAACACCGGGAAAAACTTAGGTGTAACACTTGTCATCTTGCCCATTCATTGAGTTGTCTTACGATTTTTTTGTATGTTGGTAGGTTGGAAATGCCAGCGGCAGTAGCCCGGCGGCGTCAAGGTTCAATAGTTCAATGCACTAGTGTACACTCTTTCATCATTATTATCATTATTTCCGCCATATGACGTCCACTGCTGAACAAAGGCCATCCCCAATGAGTTCCATGTTGACCGGTTGATAGTGGCCTGCGTCCAACGCTTTCCTGCTACCTTTATGATGTCGTCAGTCCACCTGGACGTCTCACGTACACCTTAAAAAAATCATTATTATGGTTTTATCTAGAGAGGCTATAACTAATAGACTCTTTTATAATCAAAATAAAAAATCAAAATCAAAAATATTTTATTTAATTTGGACCACTAGTAATAATTATGACAGTAAATGATAAGAGTAATCTTCGGTTAGTGAAAGAGTATTAATGAAAGTTGTGAGTGATCTGTCATTGGACGCAAATAGGCGACATGACCCTATATTTTTGTGTTATTGAACTGCCCATTACCCCTTTTGAAGAAGCCTACTTCGAAAAAGATTTTTGCCTTACCTTTTTACGGAAGAGCAGCCTGAGTGTTTGTCGTTGGATTTAACATTAGGGAAAGTAATGATCGGAAATTACTTAGGTAGTTTTATTGGTGGAATGAATACCTTTTTAATTTAGTGTTTCGTTCGTTTCAGCCAAATGACGTCCACTGCTGGACAAAGGCCTCCCCCAAGGATTTCCACAACGACCGGTCCTGCGTAGTCCGCATCCAGGTATTTCCCGCGACCTTCACCAGATTGTCGGTCCACCTAGCAGTAGGAGACCCCCCCATACTACGTCTTCCGACCCGTAGTAACCACTCGAGAACTTTTCTGTCCCAACGGCCATCAGCTCTACCAGCTGTATGCCTGGTCCTAATTTGATGTTTAGAGTATTTAAACGCTCTTAACTCTAAGGTTATAAGTTCCATAATTTCGTTCCAATTTCTTTTAGGACACGCGTAATAGTGTCAAGTAAAAACAGTTTTTTGAGTGCGAATCGAATTTACAGTCGAAGAGTTCTGTACCATCTTTCTTTCGAAAATCAAACGAAGATTAAAAACGGTATAAAATATAATGTTTCTTGTGAATTAAAAGACAATAATTATCTAAGTATTTACGAATTATTCTTGGTAAAGACTAATTAATTAATTATCTCTACTATTTTGTTAACTAAAAATTCCCCAACAACATAAATAGTAAAACGTTCTATTTATGTTACTAATTTCATCATACTTTAGCTTTATTTTAATCCAATTTAGACTAATTGAAAACTGGGCTTTAATTTTAAAAGCTTCACGTGGCTTTTAACTACTCATTTCTAATCGTTCATCTTTTGAACAAGCTTTCAATTTAACTTTGTCTCGTGGATTATTTTATTGAAACTCAACAAGCCAAATCACAAACTAAAAGCACTCTTAATAATAAGTATTAGACGGTTTCTATCCAAAGCTGGGTCTAGACTATGTACAACATTATCTCTATACTAACTAGAGCCCGTATTCACAAACATTACTATGAGGTCTCATAGTACGCGTGGACGCACAGGGTGATACACGAAACAATTACAGAGCTCTATACAACGCTGTGCGTTCGATTTGCAAGCATCGTTTGTGAATACGGACGTGTGTTTGTTTGAACGAGCTAATCTCAGGAACCACTAGTCCGATTTTAAAAATATTTTTGTGTTGGATAGCCTATTTATTGAGGAAGGCTATATGCTAAATATCAACACGCTACTACTAATAGGAACAGAGAATCAATAAAAAATGTTGGGGAAACGGCAAAATTATTCAAATTATTTTCATACGTATGAAGTCTCAAGTACAGGTAGTACGTATACGTATTGTTACGTATAATTTTATATGTGTGCCACTAATAGTACTGTTTGTAACATATCAGAAAGCAAAATTTAAAGAATGTTAACTACAAAAGAACGCATTCTAAGAAATTAAGTCCGAAGTTTAAGAAATTGTTTATCAAAATACAAAAGTTCGATCCCCTGTTTTCTGCTTAGCGTTGAAACGAAACAAGCCAGGGTAATCCCCTTCTATCCCGAGAAAAAGGTCGGATCTGTGTTTCTTACGAAGCATGAGTTACGTTTGAGCCTCGGAAATTATTCTTGAACATTTTAAGCTTTCCATTATTTCTGAATTAAACTGAAAACTTCTGGGTACGGATACAAAGTTGGAATGGAAACGGCACTCCAAATATGGACGGAATATCAAATTAAAACTGTAACAACTTATGTATTGTAAATAGATGCTTTTTTGTCACAAAAATATTTAGGCTGGGTGGCTGGGCTGGGCACCATCTTACTTTAACTTTGACAAACGTCAAAAATTTGTCAAATTCCATACAAAAAGCACCGGTTATCGTCATAGTTACCGTTAAAGATAGGTGGTGCAACCCACCCTTAGTGTGCTTTCGTCATGATAATTTTGTCAAAGGTTGTATTTTGTGGTTAATTGACGAGGCTCAGAGCTGTCAACTTAAGAATGACATCTGTCAATTTGGATGAGTTTCGTGGCCTAATGTCATATTTTGACAGTCTATTGTATGACACAAAGTTATTTTTGTGATAAACAAGTTTACGTTAAAATCACTTCTAGTACATTGGCGTTTGACAGATATCTATGGTTGTTCACTAGAAAATTTGAGATTGATCCTTGATTATTTAGATCGAAAATATCAAATTTTATTATTGATTTGTTTTAATACAAGACTTGCAATTCTGTCGCAGCTCTTTTTATGTCTAATTCCCTTTCATGCTTTTATAGCAGTTGTATTAGACCTGCTTTCCCATTGACCCCTTTTTGAAAGGACCCCAATATCATAAAGGCTTACAAAACAGCGTAACGGTAACTCCCGTTTTATTTTGTTAATTGCGTTTCCTCAAGTCCAATTTCCCAATACCGCCATACACAAAGATCTAATTTGGTTCGGTTAGCCGGTTCAGCACCCGTCGATATACGGATTAAAGGGTGACACTAACAAGGGTTCCGTTGTCGTTCCAACGCGCCGGCGCACAGTGGTCCCGATTTAATAAAACATGGACATTGATGCTAGAAGCACGAATTTTTTTTTGATGGTTACTGCTATTATAACTAATGAGGCAAAAAAATATTACAATCCTACGACGTCTATTTCGTAGTAAAAAAAAATATATACATATTTTTTGTATGGAAGAAATTACGTTTCTGTCAATTTTTCGAAATTCTTAAACGATGTCAAGATGCCGCTCACACATGTTATAAAACAAATGATTCTGAGTATTTCATGCGAAGATACTTGTCACTTATCTCTGCGTACTTTTGAGTTATCGAGGGTTGAAAAATCGATTTTTTTATATTAAATATTTCCACGAAAAATTGCCAGAATTACAAAATGGTGTATAAGGGACACCTTTGATGACACATAACAACGACTCGCACTCGCGCGCGCTCGTATGCATCAGCTTTTAATAAAATAAAATAAAAATTTAAGGGAAATGCTTAATACAACGTTGTATGTATAGGTCCGCTGGCCGTCAAAAAGTAGCTTATACGAGAGGTTGCCCAATTTACAATAATAATATGTCCATCATTGATAACTCACACAAATATCATCTCTCTCTGAAGGATAACAAGTTTTTTTTGTTTCCAGAAGCTTTTGATAGGATGGAAGCTCATAAATACTCTCTGAAGCGAGAATGAATCTCAAATTGCGATATTGCAATTTTGACAAATTACATGATGTAACTAGCGCTAACGTTTATCTTCAGGTAGACACAGTTTTAAGTTAAAAGATTGTCTACTATTTCACACTGTTCTTCGTTTTGGAACAGTTCTTTGATTATAGGTAGTCGCTAATTTCGTTTTGTTGGACTCTTTCAGTTTAGCACATTAAGCGTAAACTAATTCCTCCTCAAAATGATCTAAAAGTGTTAGAGAGCGCCTCTTCTTCTGCAGAAGAAGAATTTTGCATAAATCTTCAAAAGGTTTTTTATTTATACTAGAAGTCGATGGTTGTACATCTACTTCCGCAGTCTCATCAACTGGAGCATCTTCCTCGGTGCTAACGTTGTCTATGCGTTGTGTTAACTCGGTAAAAAACATTGTTTAAATCTATATTTTTACATTTCGGCCAGACAATTTCAGACTAAAATGACGAACGTATTGGCATTGAATTGTCTTCCGAAGATTTGAGTAGGTATTATCAAATTATTAAGTCGTAATTTTACACGCAATATATCAAAGAGATGGTCTGCTTCCAGCAGAGCCCAAAATACATTTTTGCACCAGAATTCGCATTGGCTAGACTCTGAAATTGTCTGGCCGAATTGTAAAATAATAGATTTAAACAATGTTGTTTACCGAGTTAACACAACGCATAGACAACGTTAATACCGAGGAAGACGCTCCAGTTGATGAGACTGCGGAAGTAGATGTGCAACCATCGACTTCTAGTATAAATAAAAAACCTTTTGAAGATTTATGCAAAATTCTTCTTCTGCAGAAGAAGAGGCGCTCTCTAACACTTTTAGATCATTCTGAGGAGGAATTAGTTTACGCTTTATGTGCTAAACTGAAAGAGTCTAACAAAACGAAATTAGCGACTACCTGTAATCAAAGAACTGTTCCAAAACGAAGAACAGTGTGAAATAGTAGACAATCTTTTAACTTAAAACTGTGTCTACCTGAAGATAAACGTTAGCGCTAGTTACATCATGTAATTTGTCAAAATTGCAATATCGCAATTTGAGATTCATTCTCGCTTCAGAGAGTATTTATGAGCTTCCATCCTATCAAAAGCTTCTGGAAACAAAAAAAACTTGTTATCCTTCAGAGAGAGATGATATTTGTGTGAGTTATCAATGATGGACATATTATTATTGTAAATTGGGCAACCTCTCGTATAAGCTACTTTTTGACGGCCAGCGGACCTATACATACAACGTTGTATTAAGCATTTCCCTTAAATTTTTATTTTATTTTATTAAAAGCTGATGCATACGAGCGCGCGCGAGTGCGAGTCGTTGTTATGTGTCATCAAAGGTGTCCCTTATACACCATATTGTAATTCTGGCAATTTTTCGTGGAAATATTTAATATAAAAAAATCGATTTTTCAACCCTCGATAACTCAAAAGTACGCAGAGATAAGTGACAAGTATCTTCGCATGAAATACTCAGAATCACTTGTTTTATAACATGTGTGAGCGGCATCTTGACATCGTTTAAGAATTTCGAAAAATTGACAGAAACGTAATTTCTTCCATACAAAAAATATGTATATATTTTTTTTTACTACGAAGTAGACGTCGTAGGATTGTAATATTTTTTTGCCTTATTAGTTATCATAGCAGTAACCATCAAAAAAATGTTCGTGCTTCTAGCATCAATGTCCATGTTTTATTAATTCGGGACCACTGTGCGGCGGTCCGGTCGAACGCCTTCGAAATTTAAATACGTCTTTTTGCGGTTTGAAAATGATGGAAAGATGGTGATGAAATGGGGGGAATGGGGCTAAAGTCAGACGTTACGGGCCTTTAGACTTATAAATTTAGACTTACGACGAGTTAAAGACCTTTTTGTTGTCAAATAAAGACTTTTCTTTCTTTCTTTCTTTCTTTCTTTCTTACTGTCTTTCTTTCTTTCTAACTTTCTTTATTTCTTTTAACTTTCTTTCTTTTTAAAGGAATCGAGATGCAAAACAATGAAGTTTCCAACCGACTGCGCCAGAAATAGGGTTATGTTTTTGAAAAATAATACTTTTGATTTATGATTTTAGACAAACATTCCTACACAATCAATTTTAACCTTTAACTATGGACGTGAAAAAATAATCACACTCCCATGGACGTCGGGTCTCACAGACCCCTATCTAAAATTCTTCTTATTTTCATATCTGAATTAATTTGAATTTATTAAAGAGTTGATATATATCTAATAACTATTAATAAAGGATTTAGTGGTAAATGTAATCAAATTTTAACCATCATTTAATTATTTTTTTGCAAATTAAAAAAACTTAGACATTTTTCAGTGTTAATTGACTTGCCATCACATATAGGCTCCTTGATTACAGTCGATTATTAATAAATGAAAGTAATATTTTTTCCTTGCTAATTAATAACCATGTAACATAAAAACATGAACAAAATTTCTGAAGGACATAAATTAAAATTTTTGACAAGGGTTAAAGTTACTAAAATTATACACAGTGGCCTAGAACACTAAAAACAAATTATCTCTAAAGGCATGTGTTATCTTTCTTTGAGAGCTTTGATAGACAAAATGTACACCATTCAGAATCGGAATCTGCAGCAATGGTGAATTCTAAGACATCTAAACTCAAAAGAAGAATCTTCTACAAGTAATACCTTACTCCTGAAATGTTCTTTAGATAGTTAGGCTAATAATATAGCTGATGTACTCAGATACTTTCTGCCATTAAGTATTCTTAAACTAGAGCAATTTAATTAAGATTATAATAATATAATATAAAAAAAAAATAGTTGACAAGTCACATACATACAAGTATGTTTGTATGGAAATTATAGTCATCGGGTCTCCCAGGCCCGGACAAAATTTTGGATGGTTATTACTCACGTAATAAGTGACGGAAAACGCGATTTTATGCCTCCTCGGTCCAAACACAGCTAAAACTGAAGCTACTGAGATGGTCGAGACCAGCATGTGGCGGGAAGGTGTTTAAACCGAGAAATCGGAAAGGGGGGTGGGCCTCTGAGACCCGACGTCCATAGTTAAAGGTTAATAAACAATTGCAATCACATCCAATTAAACGATTAGGAATTAAATAGAGCATTAAAATGGAGCAAATCATTTTGGATTCCCGTGAAATATTAATTTCACGGACTGGTTAATTAAATGTTTTCATACGCTGATGGAGTCTTTAATCCTAACAAAATTTGTTCATTTTAATATTCATGTATTCACTGTTCATTTGAAAGGATATGACACAACATTAGAGGATTATAATAGATTTGAAAAATGAAATACTAATTGTGACTGGAGATACCCATCTGGCACGTTTGAAGTGTAGGCCAAATCCTTTATTTGCCTATGGTAAATTAGACCATCATCTGATGATGAAGATGCAATCAATTATGCTCTATGTACAGTAACAATATCATCATCATTTTAGCCAAAGGACGTCCACTGCTGAACATAGGCCCCTCCCAATGATTTCCACATCGCCCGGTTGGTAGCGGCCTGCATTCAGCGCCTTCCTGCTATCTTTATGAGGTCGGTCCACCTTATGGGTGAGTGAACAGTTTCATCTTTAAAGATTTCTGCAGTAGCAGCGCAGTTTGAATGCGGGCCCGCGCAAGTTGTAATACAAGAAACTCTTTGAAGTCTATCACACCAAATTGGAACGCGGGCCCGCGCTCCAACCGCTCCGCGCCGCGCTGCACTGCAACTGCCGAACGACAAACCAGGCGGCGCGGGAACGGGACAGAAGCGGTGCGAGCGTGGGCCCGCGCTGTTGTATTACTATGGTGGCCATATTAGCATGACTCACCGGAGGCAGCGCGGTAGCAGTGCAGCTCAGCGCATACGAATATTGAATTTTTTTGACAACCGCCTGCGTTGCAACTGCTTTGAAACTGCCACTGCCTTCAGTGTGCTACTGCCGCGCCACAACTGACCCGCACTGCTTCTGAACTGCGTTTGGTCTGTGGAAGCCTTAAATAATAATCAGACAGTCATCTATTTCTGAAAGTTTAACTTCTACAATTAGCGAACTCCCCAAACATCTGTTAACAAGTTAACCGCCAAACTACGTTTACCTGTTTCCGTGGATGTCAAAGATCCGGACCGGGTCCAACGATTGTCCATATCCGGATCTCCGGATTTACGGGGGTCTGACACTAACAAGGGTCACGTTTTCGACGCTGTTTGACGCCATATTGAAGAGTTGCGGCCAATTTTGTTTTCTTATTACGCTGACAGTGAGTTGGTTATCGTGGCTTTAGCAGGAAATACTTTTTGATCACACCACTGTTTATAAAAAGAAATACAAATAGTCAATTTGTTTGGGACACTCTTATTATAAAAGTAATCTAATCGTAAAGGTAGCAGGAAGGCGCTGGACGCCGGCCGCTACCAACCGGGCAACATGGAAAGCATTGGGGGAGGCCTATGTTCAGCAGTGGACGTCCTATGGCTGAGATGATGACGATAATGATGATGATGAAACTACTAAACTACCATATAAATTTCAATAAAAGGATATTTTTGTATTTATACAACTCACAAGAGTTTAGAAAATATAAAGTAGTTTATAGTTTAGTATACAAATGATGAAGTAAATGCTAAAAGCGTTCTCGGCTACCTTTGGGTTCATGCAGAAAGCTGTGATTATAAAAAATACAATCACAAAGTTTTTATAAAATGAAACTCAGACGAATACATAGGTAAACAATATTAGTGAAAATGTACGTTTATTTCGTAGTAACCACTTGTTTTTCTCAAAGGCTGTATGGTATAAACAGGTCTTTGCTAAATCTTCTTCGTAGACAAATAAATTTCTCCGAAAGGCCACAATTTATTATAACAACTTCGATGTTATTCATCAGCTTCAGTTTACGTATTAAGGGCTTCTCCATTTTCATTCATCTTTAATATAATATTGTAAAGCTGAAGAGTTTGTTTGTTGGGTTGGAAGTATCATAAAATTAAAATTAAAAAAAATTACCGTAAGTAAGTTTATAACCTCCCAACCCTACCACTTCGGTACAGTAATACGGGCTGGTGCTGAGAAGAAGCAGCGCAAGAAACTCAATCATTGTTGTCAGGACCTACTGATTCGCATTGAAAAAATATGTATGTGATGGATAGTCCATTTATCAAGGAAGACCAAATTAACAGAAGCCACGATAGCCGATGAAGGGGTCGGACTGGCCGACTCGGGATCAGAGGAACGCTCGACTATTATTGTGGTGAGTCCACTCGTGACACAAGCATAATATTTCGCTTAGTACTAGGAGCTTTTTTGCACAAATTATTAATAATCATAAAAAAAGAGTACGCTACAACCAATAGGAGCGGAGCATCAATGAAAAATATTGCAATAATGGGAAATTTGTTCAAACGATTTTCATACATAAGAAGTCGCGGGCATAGCTAGTCTTTTACATAAAGGCTATAATTCCAGTTCGCGTAGGAGTAAAACCCACTATAAAAGAAAGTTCCTTGAATTTGAAACAATCTGCGAATCTCCGGAACTCTTTTTTAGTCCCTTTTATTTGGAAAAGTACTTTCAGGGCCTCCTGGAGAGCTCTCCCGGTATATAATTGGTCCTTTGACAAAGATTTAAATATAACAATTAAGCGTCCAACGTTCCTTTTATGTGGTCTGTCTGAGGATCCGCAAATTTAGGCTTATTTGCGCATTTGGTTAAGTCATAGTCGATTGGCGTTCTAAAGCTGATAAAGTCCGGTCTGTGAGCACGTAGAATTTTGTCCAATGACCCCAAGCTACCCATCCTTATCGCTCGCGTGTAATTATATTGCTGTCGCGACTGTGCGACGCGCACCCGCAGTGAGTGTGCGAAGACTCACACCTAGTTCCTAAATAGATATTGATTTTCTTTTGAGTAAGTAAAGTAACCGTTTGAAACTATGCTGGTGACAGTTATTGAAGCATTCTCTTAATTGCAAGACCTCAAAAAGGCTTATACTAAGTTGCACCACCTAACATTGACCGTAACTATGACGATAACCGTTGTTTTTGTATGGAGTTTGACAGATGTTTGACGTTTGTCAAAGTTAAAGTAAGATGGTGCAACCCAGCCTTAGTCTCAGAAGGTCCATTTCTCAAAATGTCTACAGGTTGTTTGAGTAGAAAAAAAAAATCAGAAACTTTTAGGAGAAATCTCTAACCTATGCTTCCATAAATAAAGCCAGAGAAATTCTGGATCTTGCCCTTTAGTTGGAACAGTGCCGAAGTACAATCTTTTTTCCTAGAAACACTTCAAGACTAATATTTGACCAGTGCTGAGACCTTTTGCCTGAATTCACTATTCGGGATTGATTATACTAGTAGTAGGTCTAATAGCACTTAGATAATACAAGTAGTTATCATAATATCATTCACAGCACATGAATGTAAGGGCGTAAGGCCTCACGGGCGCTTCATCATCATCATCATTTTAGCCACAAGATGTCCACGGCTTTTTTATGTGACAGGAGGCAAACGAGCAGACGGATCACCTGATGGTAAGTGATTACCGTCGCCCAAAGACACCCGCAGACCCATATGGCTGAACATAGGCCTCCCCTAATGATTTCCACGTCGCCCTGTTGGTAGCGGCCACCGCCTTCGTGCTACCTTTATGAGGTCGTCGGTCCTCCTTATGGGTGGGCCCTTACTAGCACAAAAACATTTTTTTTCAACACGCTATCTCTTATGACTTGTACCACAACTTAGCAAGTTATAATTGCGTTCACCGGATCCTTGTTGACAATACAGATTATAACATTTATCTGATGGAACGCTAATTATGAATTTGTTTGCCGTTTTCTAACACTGTTAATTAAGTTCTGGATTTGTTATTATCTTGCAATTGTGTTATATTGTTAGGGTAAATTGTTTCGGCCTATTTAATGATGATTCAGGAGTTGGAGTTGAAGTTTGAAGGGAAAATTTTGTTGTTTTTGAAAGTTATATTATAATAATGTTATTTTCTTCTTGTATCCTTTTAGACCGACGTCGTTTAGCTTTTTGATATTAAATAGTAGTGAAAATATAAGTAGGTATTCCTCCTATCATGTTTTCGACAATATTGAAATCACATTTTGAGATGTCACATATTTTAAAAAGCCCATGTAAAGTTGGCTTTTGATGTATGATGTGTGAATCATCCTAGAATGCCATCCGTAGCACGAAAACATCATTTCTTTTCGATCTTTTCAGGTCGTCACAAACATACACTTTCATTTAAGTAGGATTTTACGACAGTACGATTTTTCAGTAAAAATATTTTTTTTACTCACTCTACATTACTCACAGAGTAACTCTGATCTGATCTGTCGTCTGAGGTAAAAACCTAACGCCTGTATTCACAAACATCACTATGAGGTCTCACAGTGCGCATGGACGCACAGAGTGACAAACGAACCAATCATATTCGCCCGTATTCACAAACGATGCTTGCTTAAGTGAAGCAACAAATCGAATGCACAGCGTAAAATATAATAAATCACACTGTGATTGGTTCGTGTGTCACCCTGTCCGTCCACGCACACTGTGAGACCACATAGTAATGTTTGTGAATACGAGTGACAGAGCTCTATTCAATGCTGTGCGTTCGATCTGCTGCTTCACTTAAGCAAACATCGTTAGTGAATACGGGCGTAAGTAACAATTTTCATTTTCATTTTGGACGTACAATTTGTAAAATTATTGCCTAGAGGCTTCACCAACAATGAATTTCGCGGAATTGTTTAATATTGTTTTACATTATCCTTGTCTTGCGCCTGACATTGTGATCCTCGTTACTGAGGATACAATAACAGTGGATCTATTGTAATGCTTCAATTTTCTATGGATTTGTCCAATATGAAGAGATTATCCTGGCTACAGGCTGAGGGGTGGAAAATCACGAGCTTTTGTACCTAAAACTGTTTGAAACCTATTTATAGTTTACACGAAGCAGTGTTTTATGTATAGCTCAAAAAGTGTTTTAGGTAGCTCAAAATGTGTGACATTTTTGTTAAAGTTTGTCAACTTTACAGTTTTGAGATCATAGCAAACTTATCAACTCTGAAAGGGATCAACACCGTATCGCCTTTAGCGAGCTGTCATCGCCTTTCGCGCGCTGTCAACCTCGAGGAGAGGCGGATAGTGTGCGTTGCAGTATGGAGTTTCCATACTTAAAGAATACTGACTGCATCGAGTAGATACGGTTACGATTCAAAGTGCGTTAGATTTGCTACTTCGCTTAAGAAAGCATCGTTTGTGAATACGGGCGTATATGATTGGGTGGTGACACACGAACCAATAATATAATCGTTGAATAGAACTCTGTGATTGGTTCTCTGTGCATCCACGCGCACTGTGAGACCACATAGTAATGTTTGTGATTCCTTTCCGGGTTGATAAATGTGCTACGTTTTATGTTGGATTTGCATTGGTTACAGCTGAAAAAAGCTAACGATAATATGTAACAACGAACCTTAATTTCGAACTCCTCCTATGTTCATCTGATTAATTTCGTTGCGGGTCCAATGACAGTTTAACTTTCCCCCGGGACAAACTTGACCTTCATTGGTTGGGTTTTTATGGCGGTCAAGCTGTAGATCCTGGCTACACAGGAGTTGCAGTGGTGGGAACGAGAGGTGGGAATAGTCCCGTGATATTACGTGACAAAACTGAAATTCACGTGAACAAAACCGCGGGCAAAAGCAAGATTAATACAGATGTAATTAACGTTTCTCAAATAATAACCCACGATGAATACGTTATCCGACACAGCACCAAAAATAGATCCCATAATCGGATATTATATCCGTACGGATCAGGATAACCGGATAACCGGAGTTAGAAACTCTGAAACGGTTGGAAACTTTAAATTGGTTCCTCGATGGTCGCGATTTCAATCTCGCTCGTATATTTCGTTCTTAGCTGCCATTGTCTTTGGTGTATGTTTCATTTGTATGTAGAGTGGTTGGTTTGAGTTGGGAGTGATAAATCTTATATAAAAGATACGTTTTATCTTGGCTAATGCGGTGTAGATCGCGCAGTTCTTGCTTGATTGAGTGATCGTTTAAGGTTCGGCCTAACCAACGCGTGCAGCCTGCATGCCTCATTAGAAATCAGTAGGATCGCCATCGCAATCACGCACGCAGGCTGCACGCGTTGACTTGGCTGAACCTTTCGATTGAGGCGACTTGAGTCTTTCACACTTCTAAGAAGCACCAGCCTATGTGTGTTGTCCCAAACTTATGGAGCAAAATATCTTGGGACGCGCGCCGTGATAAAATTTTACCGATGATTTTAGGCGTAGAATCGATAAAATGACGCAATAAAAGTTTTCGCAGCTGGGCCTGCTCAAGTTTTAGGTCAAACCGAACTTATAAAGTTTAAATACATATTTCTTTCTATTTTTACTTTATTCTTTTAATTTTTCCTTTTCCCTTAAACAGGTTCACTTGTCAGCCTTCTTTTGAATTCTTTCTTCATTTCCATTAAAGAGAAATTATTCGTTACTTAAAATAACCTGGAATTCTTGGCCTTGAGTTCTATTCTTCTTTTGTTTTAAGAAATACTTTGAAATTCTACTTAAAACCTTTTCGACCCTTAAAACCACATTATTCAGAACTTTATTCACAAAAATTGTTGAAAATGTTTACTTGATTATCTAAATAAAGAGTTTTTCTAGTAGGAATTCAAATTGAGTAATTTGAAAGAAAATGAATCAGAAACTGTTGGTACCAACATTGTTTTGTTTATCTGCATTCAGAAACAGTGGGCGTAGTGTGTGTTTATATCAAAAGTATGTACTTATGACGGATTGTACAGCGCCCCTAGCGGAAACTTTCAAGAACTAAAATCTTCATATGTATTTTTTAACGCAGTCGAAATCGAATGCGTTTGATATAAACTCACACTACGCCCCCTGATAGATTTCTAATTACGTACTTATGCTATTGAAAATTATATGTCGCTGACACAATTTATCATTCCATCATATAAAATATTATTAAATACATTTAAATCTGTCCACTACCTATTAAAATCACCCGGCATAAATTTTTTGCCTTCAAAGAAAAATCCTGAATATTTTTATCTAGATATTTTTAGCCATAGAAAAGGCCCAAGACCTTTCCATATTTACATCGATTGAAGTCTGGTCATGCCCCAAATTCTATTCAAACGTATCGCATCCAATCGCACTCGCATACCCGCAACATTCCCAAAGAAACCCGATCAGCGCAATAAAAGCATGATTAAACTCAAAAGCAGCTGTATCGTTAACTAAGGGGTGGGTTTATTGATGGGAAAAATGTTGACATCGATATCGATATTCTGTGAAGAGAAAGATGGAACGTCTTCTTTACAAACGGATTTATTCCGCTGGATTATTGTTGTGAATTCGTTTTTAACACGCAACAATAACCTCTCCTATATTTAATGGGTTATTGGAATCCTTAGTTTGTAATGCACTTTTTAAGACTCTTTAAAAAACAATAACTTATTAGTTTCACTCACCTAGAAGTAGAAAAATAAACATTGATGCGGTATCAAATGATTAACATAATTATTACAATATCACTTTATTAACTCAATATAAATGCCCTAAGTTGTAGCCCGTGCTTTCTTTCTTCTTTTAATAAATAGAATTGTATTTTGAGTACTTATTAGTAGATTGATCCCTGTCGTCTGCTAGTGACACGAGAAAAAAATTAGTTTACCCCGAGATGGTATCGGGAACATTAAATATTTTAATCTATCATCGATGACGATGTTGAACATCACTAAACTGTATTTAGTTTAACTTTTGAAGTTCACCGTTACTACCGTTCCGGAACCTTCAAAGAGAGTTAAACGATTAATTAAGATATTTTCAGCTCAATTTGTACATTGAAATTTAACTTTCAAGTTTGAATTGAATAAGGTTACGTAATTAACGTAATTCTGTTTTGTTCGTAAAGATGGTGCCGGTAACTGAGTTGCAATGTCTTACATTATCTTATTTTGCAATATAAATAAACAATAATAGTTAAATCAAATCAAAATTCAAAAACTCAACTAGGAAGTTTCTTGCACGATTAAAATCTACTTACTTTTTACGAATCCCTTATCGATTATACAAAATTCAATGTTTCCAGCTTCCATACATTTAGTAGTAGTGGTAGTAACCACCAGTGAACGGAAAACCGATTTATAAGGATAACCGGTATAAACGGTTACAGATTCATTTGGAAACCTTTTGATGCGGTTACGTGTTAATACTGTTAACACTTTCAATAGGTTAATTAAACGGTCCCAAAACCGAAATAAAACGGTTACCGATTAAAACTGTATACCAAATTAAACCGATATGTATTTCGGTTTTAAATGTTACGAACAAGTAACAGAGTGAGACAAAATCTGTGAGCCAAAGTTTGAAATAAAAAATCTGTACGGTTCCTTTGCTTTAGTTTATAATTATTGTTTTTTTATAAAATTGGCTCCTTCGAATATGAACATAATAAAGTTTTTTTGTTTTGAATTATTTGTTATATGCAATCAAACGTTAACGCGAAAAAGAGATGAAAATAGTAGGCGGCCTCTTTACCCGCTCGCTTAGTTTTCGATTCGCGGTGCATTTGATGTTGACTACTGCCGGGCGCCGGCGTTTGTGCTGTTTTGAATCGTTCTACCTCATAATCGGTGACTCTTAGGAAAAAGGGGTAAAGACAATTTTAATAGATAATTTTTTGATCTAGTATTATTTCTTATCTATTTTAATGATAAGTTTACTACTTGGCCAAAAAATGCAAAAAACTTGGGACCTCGAAAACTTTTTTTTTAAATGACGGACCGTTGGGGATTTTTGACATTTCATTAATGATGGTGTTCTCAACATTCACACAAATTTTCAGCTCTATGCGAATTATTATCCTGATGATGGAGTCCGGAGGTGGCCATAGGAACTCCTAAACGAAAAGGCGGAATCGCATCGAGTTTGGGTTCGTTGGATTTGTCTTTTTGAGCAGTTTAGTGCTAGATGATCTCCAGGGTCCTTATGATGGATTAGGGAGGGGGCCATAGAAACTCCTAAACGAAACGGCAGAAACTCATCGAGTTTGGGTTCGTTGGATTTGTCTTTTCGAGCAGTTTAGTGCTAGATGATGTCCAGGGTCCTGATGATGGATTTGGGAGGTGGCCATAGGAAATCCTAAACGAAAAGGCAGAAACTCATCGAGTTTGGGTTCGTTGGATTTGCCTTTTCAAGCAGTTTAGTGCTAGATGATTTTTTTTGAAGGTACGCGCGCTGGTTGCATGGAGAGCTTTTCCAGCTACACCGGGCAGAGTGGCGAGTACAGAAGGTACTCTAACCGTTTGGCGATCGTCGGTGCGTGTGTCGACGAGGCCGAGTGTGGGCTCCGCGAAGCGAAGCCCAGGCTCGTCCGCGTCGGTCGCAGACCGACGTTCGCGATCGGGCCGTATCGAGCGCATAAGGCGCCCGATCAGTGGCGAACCCAACTAGAGAGTCGCCCACCGCGGTGTTGGACCAAAGTCCAGCCTGCGGTGGGCTCACTTTAGTGGGCCCGATCGAGGGGGACTACGGACGCGGCCTGAGGGCGCCCCGGTAGGCTCGGACCTCGGCTCAGGCCGTGTCCGGGGGACGGATTGGGGAGAACAGGCACGGTACATGTCTGTACCGTCCAAAATGAAAAGCTCAAGACGCGTCTGAGGTGCGGAGCGAACGATAATCTCTGGTCGAGGGTGACACCTAAGTACAGTCACGGAATGAAAAGGTTCGTCAGTTTTCAAATTGATTCCTTCAACGAATCACGAGCACATATTACCTTTTGAAACTATGTTACAGACTTAGATTAATTAATCTAAGGTTACAGAATAATCTCGAGTTAGAGAAAATAATCTTTAACTGTTCGCCAGTAAAGTTCAAAATTATTCAGATCAAAGTTGTTTGACGATTAAACTTGTCAAGAAGATTATTATGATTGATAAACTAAAACCTTTTTGTTGGTTCAACCTGCCATTATCTATTAAATAAAAAAAACTATATTTTGTAACATTGCACTGATGGGATGGAAAAATAAACAAGCAAAACCTTATTCGTTAGCAAACGTCATACCTATTTATTTAAATGTTAGCAGCACTGTTTCTTGCACGGTTATGTTGGCAGGTTTGACTCTAGTGCAAGCGAAAACCGACACTAAGGTGACGAACCTTTTCATTCCGCGACTGTACTTGGCCTCACTCTTCCAAGGAATAGTTTGGTCAAATAAGGTGAGATGGGTGGGGACATTAGGACGAGTGCGAACCGGAGGACGTTTGCAACGACGACGTTTGACGACATGCACTGCTGCACTCTTTTCGGGATTTACCGCGATACGCCACTACCTGAACCATTCCCCTAATTGTGTGACTGCGCGTTGGAGCGCCAAGATGACGTAATTCCGATTACGTCCGGACTTGTAGAGTGCGGTGTCGTCCGCAAAGAGGGCTAAATCAGTATTCGGATATTTGGGGTTGTCATTGACGTACAATGAAAAAAGAATGGGTGCTAGATGATGTCCAGGGTCCTGCTGATGGAGTCAGGAGGTGGCCATAGGAACTCCTAAACGAAACGGCGGAATCTTATCGAGTTTGGGTTCGTTGGATTCGACTTCTGGGGCACTTTGGTGCTAAATAATCATCCAGAGATTGAGATACAACTAAAAAGTGTAAAATAAAATAATTATAATAAAAAAAAAACTTTTTTAAAAACAAGCTTTATCCTGAAATGCAGTTGTACTAAAACGAAAAAAATAATTATATGCTTGGTTCAAAGAATTTCGAAAGCTTGTAGCGCAAACAGAAAAAAAGAGGAATAAATTCCATGCGTGATATTATAATTTTTTATTTTATTACAAGTAGGTACTTAGGTTAGTAAATCGCATAAATTACCTTTAATTTATTCCTACATTCACTAAGCTGCGACTCTGCCTCCGCCGACCACGTAGGTCCGCAACGAAACAGCCTGTGCTGATAAACGTGGATAGGCTGAATGATCGCGAGGCCAGGGGGAGAAATATGCTGAAGCCTTGTCCAAGAAGCTATTGCCAGTCAAAGAGACAGATGATGTCAGTGCTGCTTGGGGATGTTTGTCATCTCATCTCTTGGAAACCGCTTCCGTTGCCTTGGGTATGAAATACCGACGTAATGAAGACTGGTTAGATGAGAACGATGGGGTTCTCAGGGCAGCACTCGACAAACATCGAAATCTCTTGCAAAAGCATAGAAGACGAGGTGGAAGTGTCGCGGTAGTCAAAGAAAGTGACTTTGAACTGCGTAGGCTGTCTCGACAAATAAAAGACAAGTGGTGGCGGGACAAAGCTTGTCACATGCAGTGGCTCGCTGACACAAACCAACTTGGGGAGTTCTACTGCGAGGTACGTAAGCTGATTGGTACACCATATCGGGCAAAAGTACCCTTGAGGTCTGTAGACGGTACGCAATTACTGACAAGTAAGGAAGATGTACTAAGGCGTTGGGCCGAACACTTCAATACTTTGCTCAACGTAGATCGATCAACTGATCTTAATAATATCAGCTTAATGCCTCAACTCCCTCTAGCCACTGAGTTGGATGAGCCCCTGACTTGTGGGGAGGTTGTCACTGCCATCAGGCAGCAGCAAAACAAGCGGGCGGTTGGCATTGACCTTATACCGGGAGAGCTGCTCAAGTGCGGGGGTGAGGAGTTGCATAAGTTGGTTTGGGAACTATTTGTTCGCATGTGGGAGGAAGAGCGAGTACCCGAAAGCTTTAAAGTATCTCGCATCAGTGCCCTGTACAAGAACAAAGGGGACCGTTCCGACTGCAACTCTTACCGTGGTATTTCGCTTCTGTCATCCCCTGGAAAGGCCTTTGCCAGAGTCCTTTTAAACCGCCTAAAGGATTTGTCAGAACGGATCCTGCCCGAAACCCAGTTTGGCTTCCGACCTGACCGAGGTACCTGTGAAGCTATCTTCTCCGTGCGTCAATTACAGGAAAAAAGCAGAGAGCAGGGTCGTCAGCTATATCTCTGCTTTGTTGACTTGGAGAAAGCGTTCGATAGTGTGCCTCGTGAAGCTCTCTGGATGGTGCTGGGAAAATTAGGGTGCACGGGAAAGTATGTGAGACTTCTGAGACTCCTTCACGACGATATGCAGTGCTGCGTCGCCGTAGACGGCGAACAGTCAGATTTCTTCCCCGTTACCTGTGGGGTGAAACAAGGGTGTGTGCTAGCGCCCACACTGTTTGCTCTATACTTTGCGGTGGTAGTCAAAGAGGTTCTACAAACTGTTTCTGAGGGAGTCCGCATCCGTTTTCGCACAGATGGCAGCCTGTTCAACTTAGCCAGACTTAAGGCGCGCACTAAAGTCTCGTATGCACTGATCACTGAGATCATGTATGCTGATGATTTGTGCTTTCTAGCAGAATCCTCAGAAGGCCTGCAACAGCTGATGTCCGTCTTTCACCTCACCAGGCATGCCGCAAGTTCGGCCTGAAGATAAGTGTCAAGAAGACAGAAGTGATGTCTTTGGACACAAATGACCACGAGTCTCTAAGCATTATGCTTGGTGAGGATGTACTGAAACAGGTGGATAAGTTCCGATATCTGGGGAGTACTATAACATCCAAATGTGATCTTGATACCGAGATCAGCAGCAGGATCAGTGCTGCAGCTGCAGCATTTGGGAAGCTGCGTTCCAAGGTTTTCTGCTCGCATGACCTAAAGCTGGCTACAAAAATTTCAATATACATGGCGGTTGTGCTGCCAAACCTACTGTACTCCTCCGAGGCGTGGTGCGTGTATCGCCACCATATACGCACACTGGATCGTTTCCACCTCAAATGCCTTCGCACCATCATGAAGATCAGATGGTCTGATCGAGTGCGCAATACCGAGGTGCTACGACGAGCCCATGTGGGTGGCATTGAGGCCTATATAATGCGTCGCCAACTTCGATGGTGTGGTCACGTATCACGTATGACGGAAGAGAGAGTGGCGAAGCGCATCTTCTACTCTGAACTTGAGGAGGGTAAGCGGAAACATGGCGGTCAACTCCTCAGGTACAAAGATGTACAGAAGCGGCACATGAAAAGATGCAACATTGAGCCCTCTCAGTGGGAAGGTTTGGCAGCACAGCGTCCAGAATGGCGGGAGATTGTGAAAAGGCAAGTCCACGAGTTCGAGGTGCAGCGTACGACTGAACTCGACGCGAAGCGCGATGACTTGAAGGCCCGTCCATCTGCCGCCTTTCACTATAACTATGTTGGCGGCGTGCTCAGATACCCTCAATGCGCGAGGGATTTTACCGCGAAAATAGGCTACGTAAGCCATCTTCGGGCACACCAGCGCCGCCAAGACAGCTAGGAGTCGGAGTGGTCGCCATGGCCGAAATCGGTCGGATGGATCATCATCATATCCTGATAACATAAAAACAGTAATAATGCTAAATAACAGGCGATACTAAAAAAATACATAAAAAATACACAAAAAAAAAAAATAAAACCGACTCCAAAAAACCTACACTAAAACGTAGAAAAATAATTACTAATTACCTACTTATTTATTAGGACGAATTATTAATATTTATGTAGGTATACCATGATTGATACTTCTGGAGTCGGTGCCAAGATTATGAAACATGTAAAGTTTGCCTGCACCGACTCCAAAAGTATCAATCATGGTATACCTACATAAATATTAATAATTCGTCCTAATAAATAAGTAGGTAATTAGTAATTATTTTTCTACGTTTTAGTGTAGGTTTTTTGGAGTCGGTTTTATTTTTTTTTATAAAATTTTACTTATTTCTTGCTTTTTAGTTAACTAATTATTACCTTGATGTTACCACTGAAGGTAGGCAGTACACTGAGACCAAAAAAAATTGGTTCATAATCGGCGGAGATATTGCGTATAAAAAAGTTCATCCCCAATTTTCCACCCTTGGGGGTGAAATATTTTCTTCAAATTCGCATGAAACCACCCTTTTGATAATACCTATTCAACAAAAAAATAATCGTTCAAATTGGTTTATAATCGGCGGAGATATTGCGTATAAAAAAGTTCATCCCCAATTTTCCACCCTTGGGGGTTATTTTTTTTATTATTAAATTTAAATGGGACCACCCTTGAGGTATTACCTATACGCCGAAAAAAGATTTGTTCAAATCGGTTCATAATTGGCGGAGTTATCGCGTAACAAACATAGAAAAAAAAAAAAAAAAAAAAAAAAAAAAAAAAAAAACATACGGGTCGAATTGAGAACCTCCTCCTTTTTTGAAGTCGGTTGAAAAGGCCAACAAATAATAAAAAATGATACTTTTTGAAAAAAAACTGCTTTAAAATTCGTGTTTTTTTTTTGGTTATTTGATAAATTTCTCCAAAAAATGCCCCTATAACAGGTGGTTTTTATTACTTTGTATTATTCTTTATCGTATTGTCTTTGTAAAACCAAAAATCGCATGTCTATCCTTATCACAATATTTGCTATGATCGTTTGAACAAAGGCCTGCCACAACATTATTCTCAGCTACAGATAGAGACAATTTTAATTTTAACTAAAATGCTTATTTTACTTCGAAATCTTTTGTTTTTATTTGAAATCTAACTTGTCTTTATCAAAATAACAAATCTAGAGCCATTTTCAGTTTCGTTGTTAACGAAGCGTTGAATGGCGCGCCCGGAGAGGCTTACTTCAAACGATCATTGCAAACGTTGTGATAGGGATAGAGACATGCGATTTTTGGTTTTACGAAGGTAATACGATAGAGAATAATACAAAATAATAAAAACAACCGGTTATAGGGGCATTTTTTGGAGAAATTTATCAAATAACCAAAAAAACACGAATTTAAAAGCAGTTTTTTTTTTTCAAAAAGTATCATTTTTTATTATTTGTTGGCATTTTTTGTGTATTTTATGTATTTTTTTAGTATTGCCTGTTATTTAGCATTTTACTGTTTTTATTTTATCAGGATATACCGCTTAGTTTAAAAGTTATTACGTTTTCCTTAAAATAAGTAATTGGAAGAAAAAAAATTCTATAATAAATTAAAAAAAAAAATCAAAATAATGACCTCTTTTTTGTCGATAAAAATAGGTCTAGTTTCATCTATTTTCATATGTACACTTTAACGTGACTCACACTGTATTTTCAAAATAACTATCAGGGGGTGATTAGTGATCGATACTGATGCTAAAAATGCAATCAGTAAAATTTTTGTCTGTCTGTCTGTATGTTCCTTATAGAAACAAAAACTACTCGACGGATTTTAACGAAACTTGGTACAATTATTCTTCATACTCCTGGGCGGGTTATAGTATACTTAGGAATTCCCACGGGAACGGGAATTAGCGGGAAAATCCTTTTGTATGAAAAATCTAAACCGCTTCAATTAGACGCTTGAAATTTGGCTTGCAGGTACCTTAGTAAACTTAAAGCTTAGTTACAACAGGATATTGCAAAATTCCCACGGGAACGGGAGTTAGCGGGAAAAAACATTTGTATGAAAAAATCTAAATCGCGTAAGACAGATGAAGGGGGTAAAACGGGATCCACGCGTACGAAGTCGCGGGCGGCCGCTAGTTTTTCTATAAATTTTTGGCTTTACACACACACAATTGTTTTTCTCCGTCATTCCTATCCTATTTTAGCTTTTTTTTTACTAATAAACTCTTAAAATACATAACATGTTTATTTTAACCTTTGGGAATGCAATTATAAACAGAAACCCAACTGAAATTAAACATTTTACTCGAAATAAAATCGTATTCTTAACAAAATTACAAAATAATCAACTATTAACCAAGTATCTAAGTAGGTCTATAAAAACAATTCGATTGAAATTAACGCTCCTCTGTCCACGGGTTTGCTAGCCACTCAGATTCTTTCATCACTGGCACCCGGAGTGCAGACGAAGACGGTTCTGGAATTGTCAAGCCACTTGCATCAACTTCGTCTTCGTCGAGCCAAACAAATGAAAAATGACGACCAGACTATAATACAAACGAAGGATTCCCCGTAAAACGTAAAAGAAAAGGGTTGCCAATTTGGGAGTTTTAATTCCCTAAATTTTTGTTTAAAAAAAGAAACAATGTTACGTAATGTCTTGTAAGAAAGTCCCCCTCCCGCCCCTGTAACGCATCGTAACGTTTTACGAGACCAAATTGCGTTACGTAATACTTGAATGCTCCGCCACTCAAAATGTCTGTGGACAGCATTTGTTGCCTTACGCGGCATAATTATACAATATAACACTAATGTTCCAGTATAATAATTTATTAGTTAACTATTTCACATTCACAGTTTCTTTTCGTAAGTTTAGTTTTTTCACACTTCAATCAATCCACGCTGAAGCGCCGAGGCGAGCACAATGATGATTGGCATGAGTAAACAAACAAATAATAAAATAAGCGGCAAATGTAAAAAGTATATTTGTTTCATTACGCCTCATAGAAGTGAAAGAGACACGTGCGATGATCAAACGAGACGCGCCGCCCGCGCGGCGATCGGTTGTAACTTGTATGGCCGTAGAGCGCATAGTACATTTCGCGCGGTGGAAAGGCAAATGAAGGTACCTACCTACCTTATAATTCGGTTAGGGTTAACCGCATGTAAAACTGTAACATATTTTTTCTGTTAACATATTTAATTTTGTGATCAATGTTAACATTAACCGATTGATAAGAAAACCGAAATTATACGGTATATTTCGGTTAGGGTTAACCCATTTTCTATAGGGTTAATAACAGATATATTTATGTTATTAACCCAACCCAAACGTTCACTGGTAACCACAGTCATGGCACTCATGTCTTAATAATATTATAGCAAGTAAAGCCTAAAACCAATGTTTTCCATGAATAATTTTAAATAAGAATGCAATTTACGAGTTCATATTAAGTGTTTATTATTTAATAAAAAAAAAAAACACTTCTAATATTGTGTGGCTGGCATACATTTAGTATGGAGGCTGAAAACATTGAATTTTCGGATAGATCCAGTTAATTCTGTAACCTATTACTTATACCGTTGGAAAGAGCTCGTGAAGCACTTTCAGAATCAGTGACCAGTTTTTCGATATCTTGTATAGTTTAGAAATAATCGCGTGAGATCACTTATCGTTTCCACCCTGTATAACCCTTTATTAATCAATTTGACACAGTCGATTCGTCATGAACAAAAGCATGTATAAATTCGTCACACTTGTATTAGTTTGTTGCAAATTATTTTGGAGTTTTGTTTTTGACGAATTTACTTTCAATGTATGGAAGTTACAAAAGTGTGTCGCCTTTGTGGTAATTCGACAATAACCCTTTTATAAGTCTGACTTAAATATAGAACTAACAAAATGTTAATGATAATAATGCTCTCAAGGAGCCTTTAAATGCATCACGATTTTTGCTCTACCAACGCGTTTCAAAAAGCTAAACTTTCGCATTCCTTTACATCATTGGTTTCCAAACTTATTTGAGACGCACCCTCTTTTGACCATACAAAAAATTTGACCGACCGATAATATTTACCCAGATGTAAGCTACGTGCGTCATAGTAATACCACATGTTTGGACACCCATAGCGCCATCTACGCAGCTCATCACGAGAACTGGCGGCCATAAACCATCTCCCTGCTACAAATTTCTTCGCTCAACGTCTTAACGCTGGAGACCAACAACCAATCAGGAACGTTCCTCGTCCGCAATCAAATTAGCGCACCAATCCGCGGGTGCTAAGATTATATAATTTAAACAAACGAAATTTTACTATAATTATTGTGTCACTTTTCATTTCTATCCACGGGATTACACACCAATTTTGAAAATCGAGGAGTTTCTTTTCAAAAATCCTGCAGTGCCAAGGCTATTCTGGTACACCACAGAATACATAATAATAGTAGCAATACTCTTGCAGTCAGAGGGCATAAGAGACGTTTCGTATGCCTTATTTTTAACTTGAATAATAATAGAAGAATGTGTTTTTTAAGCCACAATATCTTTTGTAAATCATCATCATCATCATTTAAGTCCTAGGACGTCCACTGCTGAAAATGGGCCTCCCCCAATGTTTTCCATGTTGATCGATTGGTACCGGCCTGCGACCAATGCCTTGCTGTGCTAATTTTATGATGTCGTCGGTCCACCTTGAGGATGGGCTTCCCTCGACGTTTTACGGTACGCGGCCTCCACTCCAGAACTTTGCTGCCCCATCGGCCGTGAGTTCTGCGTACTATGTGCCCTGCCCATTGCTACTTTAGCTTGCTAATCCGTCGGACTATGTCAGCGACTTTAGTGCGTTTTCTTTTGTAAACATTGGAGAAAATTATGTCCTTTGATCGGAATATTTGCGGTCGTAGGCTTTCTATAGCACTGTACAATTTTGTAACAAATTATAACGTTATTGCAGTTGGTTTTGGCTAAGAATTTTAAACTACGACAAGATTTTATTATTTAAATTGTACAGCTTAAAGCTTCAACCAAACCGACGCATGCAGATCGCCATCGCCGGCGCGATCATAGGCGAATGACAGGTCGCGTGACCCGTGACAGGTCTCATTAACCTAGTGTACATTTTACAGTATTTTAAAAATAACACAGTCAAACCAAACACTTAAATAAGAATATTACAACAAAACCTTAAAATTCCATTTATTGATATTCTTCGCGATGGTCGGGGCAAACAGCAGCTAGTTTAGTATTCAGGAAGTTCTGCTACGATGTTCGTAGTTACAAAGATGTACAAAACAAGATGTGTACAATTTTGTAATTGATACCGTTATCTAATATTTACTTAATAAATAATTTCGTGAGAACTTTTCCGCTCTAACGGCCATCGTTTCTACGAGCTATGTGCTCCGCTCACTGGCACTTGATTTTAGCAATTCTGTGATATGTCGGTCACTTTGGTTCTCCTGCAGATCTCCTCATTTCTGATACGGGCTGGAAGACGTAGCGTGGGCAGGCCTCCTACTAGGTGGACCGACGATCTGGTAAAGGTCGCGGAAAGAACCTGGATGCGGGGCGCGGGCAGCGCAGGACCAGTCGTTATGGAAAGCCTTAGGTAAGCCTTTGTCCAGCTGTGGACGTCATTTAGCAGAAACGAACGAACCCTTCACCATTGTGAGTCAACTTCTCTAAAAACTTTTTGACAAGAAATTACAACGCTTTGAAAGCCCTTTTCAGAGGGTTCATAGGGTCTGCTAGTTATGCAATCATCATCAGGTCATTTAGCCTTCGCCAATTTATGAAGACAAATGGAGGATTTGGCCCTACACTTCCCATGCGGGCTTTATTTATTATTGAACTTGATATGAACATACTACGGGGTCTAGGAAAAAACATAAAATAGTTTTTGTCTGGTTTTTGGAATAGTGATACACGCGCGGTAATGACTTCCTATGACATACCGAAATTATTCACGCGGCCGAAGCCCGGTAATTGCATATTTCCCTCTTGGTCGTCTCTTAAGTTATCTATGGATAACTTAGCTAAACTAGCTGGGACTAAATGAATTTAAAGTAGTACAGATGACGGCATGTCAAGCTAAAGCTACTGTCTCTTATACAACGTGCTCTGTTTGATTTCCTGGAACTCTAGGGTTTTAATAAGACCACTTCAAATAATAGAATGGCATTACATTTTTTGTTAAATTCAACAAATTTTTTTAACTTATTTTTTTATACGAGATTATTTAAAAACTTAATTTTTCACTGAAATAATTCATAATTTACATACACTTATCTATAAAAAGTCTGCACAAAAAGACTAGGTGACAATTTTGAAAAAAAAAAAAACTAGATTGATGATACTATAATCTAAATCAACTAGGTATCTTCTAAATCTAGAATCCACAATATCTTCAAAAATATGCTTTTAGAAACACATATTCCTAAAACTCTTTAACTATAATAGATTTAATTTATAGAATAGGTGGGTATTTCTTCGGAGGCAAAATTTTCGATGTCTTTGGGTATAGTTCTGTAACCAACTAACAAAATGGCATGCAATATTTTTTTTCGTATACCTTAGCTATAGCCCTATCTGGCGCAAATTACATTTTTTACATAATTGCTATCTTTATACAAAATAAAAATATTTGAAGTGTGATTCTCTGATTCATATGGTGTGTCCGTTAGCCATTTTCCGGAACAAAATGGTTGATGTAGCATTTTCCTTTTGATATATCAATATAAATTAAAATTATTTCGAAAGCTAATGAGTTGTCCCTCTACAAAAAAAATGTGTCATAATTTTAATTAAGTTAGTTTGTTCGCAAAAAAATAAATAAGCAGTGTCCGGCATAAAATACTGATTCATATGGCGTGAGCTGTTCTTGACCATAACTGGTCAGGTTTTAATCATGAGACTCTGGTTTCTGGCGTGGAGGCAAGCCCATCTTGCAACGGATGATCTAGAAGGCAGACGTGGAGCTGGTTGGCTTAGAACCCGGTGTGACGAAGGCAAATACTTGATTCATCTGTGCTTGGTTCAGGTGGCTTGCTGATTACAATGCCTACTTTATAAAATTACATTATTGCATTAAAAATCTAATCTGTCTTTCTTGTGATGCTTTTGGGTTATAGATTCATGTAGAAAAATGACAACACTGTAGTCTGTATGTATGACGAGTTTTGCTCGATTTTAGGCAAAAAACTGATTTATCTGTGCGTGATTCATATGGTCAGGGCCCTATATGAATCATAAAATAAATTACTTTTTGGTCTTTCAAGCACCAAAAAAGGGTTTTTTAACTAAGAATGACATCCCAGACTGCATATCACTTAAGACCAGGTGCGATTGCGGTCTTATTATGAAAAAAAAAAACATTATCATTTGTGTTTAAACAGTAAATAAGTAGTATATCCGTTAAGCTAGCAACCATAACACAAGCATATTTGTTGCTTAATTTGTAGCTAAATGGCGCTGTATAAAATTGCCCAACGATTTATTTATTTTTATTGTCATTTCAGCTACACTTATGGCGTCCATAGCACATAATAATATATGTGTATTATAATATAATGTGGCATAGTCCGATGTTTTAGCAAGCTGAAGTGATAATGGGCAGGACACATAGTATACAGAAATGATGGCCGATGGGATACCACGTTTCTGGAGTGGAAGCTACGTGCCGAAAAGCTCAGTGTAGAACGTCCTCTCACAGGAAGGCGCAGGATGCAGGCCGCTACCAACCGGTCATTATGGAAATCATTGGGAGAGGCTTATGTTCAGTTGAAATGATTATGATGATGACAAAATATTATGGATGTATACTAAAGTTTCAAAAAAAATGTTTTTTCACGAATTATTGTGGAATCGTTGCATTTTTTCATAACAACAGATCATTGTTTTTGTTATAATATGATTATTTTCTTAATTTAGAGCCAATTGTACATGAATATTATAAAATTTATTTCTATTTTTGATTAATATGTAACAAATTCTGATTCATATGGGCACAAAATATTTGAACGTCGATATCTTGAAAACTACTTTACAAAAACGAGTCCCTTATCCAAATATATGTTATTGGGTGTACCTATTTTCATATGAGTCTATGTTACAAACCTAAAATTGAATTTGAAATTTGTCCATATGAATCAGCCGAAGAATGCGATTTCGAAGAAGTGCCCAGGTATACCCTTAAAATTTCCGGAAAACAAAAGGAGCACGTTGTATACTTGAAATGGGTGCGATATTGTGACAATAACGTGCATTTGGTACATCCAGGATATTTATGTCCCTTCTAGTTATTTAGTTCCGTATGCGACCGCGATACGGCGCCTGTGGCGCATAAGTTCATCGGCTGCATTTTAATGCGTTGTAAATAAGCAGCGCCATTTTGCACTTTATATTTTTCAAATTACCCTCCACGATTGATGCAGCTTCTGAACAAATGCAAATTGAGATTTTATTACTGCAGTAATAGTGATGAATGTAGTTTGGATCAGGAAGTGAGTAATTTACTTTTCCATTACGCGAGGAATCACACTCATTTAGAGGCAAAGCACGATGCGATGCGGCGGTGCACAGCAAAGATTTTGCCGCACCGCTTGTGTGCCCGCTACAGATATTTCTATAGAAGATGACTGACGCAGCGACATCGCTCTGGCGTCGCATTTAAGCAGTCATAGATTTTTTGATTATTTTGAAGTTACTAGTGGGAATTAAATCCACACTGCTTTCACCATAATGATTGATACCTACAATCGTAATAAGCCAGCCTACCTGCGGCTGTCTTTCCCGAACACTATAATCCGGGCCTGTTCAAGGCGAGAATGAATAGGACAGGGCACTTACAGGGCAGGTTACTTATAAAACAAAGTCGCTTTACTGTCTGTCCCTATGTATGCTTAGATCTTTAAAACTACGCAACGGATTTTGATGCGGTCTTTTTATTTAAAAGATAGAGTGATTCAAGAGAAAGGTATACTTAAAAACCTTTCTCTTGAATCACTCTATCTTTTATCCACAACGAGGAAGCTCTTGGCCTGTATCTCACCTGATGGTAAGTGACGATCAGGCCGAAGGTGGAAGCGAGCTTCACCCGGAGTCCTCAACCACAGAGGAACTGGCTATCTTACCTCGTAACTGCCGGAACACAACAATGCTGTTAACATTGTTGTTATGGCGACAGACTTAGGTAGTATGGTGGTAGCTAGCCAGGCGGACTTGGAACAAGCCCTACCACCAACCAAACCGAACAGAAAATTCTGCCCCCACTGGGAATGGAACCCGGGGCCTCGGTTAAAGTATAATGCATTTGTAGCTGTGCGAAGCAGGGGCGGGTCGCTAGTAAGATTATAATAGGTGTACTTACAGTCATAATACCTGCTTTGTTCTGCATAAAAAATATCACAAAGTTTGCGGTTCCATTTTAGACTAAAACACAAGATATTTCAAAACACCGCTGATATCCTGAGGCGTTGAAACTTCCCCCGATTTTATTCCCTAGAATTTCTGTTTCAGAAAACGTATAATAAATAAATGAAAAAGTTTGCGAGTGAACTTAAAATACAAGGGCCGAGTTATGACAGCTCCCTCCTGTTTCGCGGTAAGGTCGGCGCGTTCACTCCCATTTGCATATTTTGACAGCTGCTTGGGATTGGGTCGGTTGTTTGTTACGTTTAGGTATTCAGGTTTGATACGAAAGGTGATGTTTCGGTAATGAATACTGAGGTTGTTTTGGATATTGAAAGGTTGGAGCCAATTTGGATGTGTGCGGACAATTTAATAATAGGGTATCCCTAACTCCTCTAACTACGGATGAAATCAAAGTTTTATGCAAATAAACGATTATTATATCCTAATTACACTTACTGATCACGTTGTCTCATAATGATTTATGGTTACAAACAAGATACAGGTATTTCAATCAAACTTAGATGGTCTAATAAGGTTACCTATTTACTCTAAAATCTAAGACTATCAAAAACAACTTAATAATGATACAATTTTGTTGCAGGGAATGGGTCATTGCAGCAAGAAGAAAGCATGTGCCGTTCTCATGGGTAGCTTAGACACTAGTAGCAGAGGATAGAAGCTACTGGACTATGTGGTAAGTAATAAAACATTATTCTACGTTTTAGTTGATATGTCTACTATGTCACGGATAGCGAACCGCATTAATTATTAAATTATTATTATTTAGTAAATCAAGATTACAAAATAAGTATGACAGATGTCACAATTCACATGCAAACTCGACATAGGGCCTGAATAGGGCATTTCAGTAGACACAATCCAAACACGCATACTGATTTTTTTAAACATAAAATCTATCTTTACCTTAAAGGCCGGCAACGCACCTGTAACGCCCCTGGGTCTGCGGGTGTCTATGGGCGACGGTAATCACTTACCATCAGGTGATCCGTTTGCTCGTTTGCCTCCTATCACATAAAAAAAAAAAAAAAAACATAAAAACAGTCTCCAAAACGACGTCATTCACACAAATGCAGCAAGCCTCATGTGGTCGACTCACCAACGCCCACGCTTCCATCTTTTTCATTCGTTATTGGATTTGCTTTGTTTTTTAGCATACTGAGACATTTCGGAAAATGGACGATGGGTCTGCGATATATTTTTTCATCCTCAAAGAAATCTAAGCTGATTCTGCCCCAGATTTACAACGGTGGTGCAAATTGGAGCCGTTTTAGGGCTCTAATCCTGAAACGAAGGCTGAAACTCGATCGTAGCTCGAACATACAAGCTTGGGATGGCCTAAATTTTCAATTCAACCCAAACGCCTAGTCTAAGCGTTATCTACGAGTGAGTTGCAATACAGTTTTAGGCTTTGGGTGATAAAACGAGACACTTTGAGGCAAAATATCGACTGATGCTTGAAATACTTGCACTATATTTTGTCAATCCTTTCCAAGTCTGATGTCATTTCATAATTTATTTTTATTGATGACATAGGTAAGCCAATTTTGTTTATTGCTAGGTATACGACCTTACTTACTCGTATTATGTTTTATGCACACGACATAATATAAAATAGAACATAATTATTTTTCTCAGAACAGAAGCTAATGAAATCAAAATAGCTGGTAAATCTTTGTCAATAAAATAAAATAAATAGTAAGGCGTTAAAAATGATAATCATAAAACACGCTATTGCTATTAAAACAAATCAATACAAAACGTAAACAAAATTTGCATAACTTTCTCTCGGTTTTAGTTACAAAACTACAGCTCTTCTCAAAATGTAGTTTATATCCCGCAACAAACTTAAAATCGGGATGAAACAGAAACTTGAAAGTTTCTGAAAACGTGAGCATCTCAACAGTCAAGGAGAATTTCAGATCTCGTGGAACTAAGATAAAAAAGCTCTTCGCTGTGTAAGTTTCAAAACAGGAACTTCCTGTACTCAAAGTATAGGGTGTGCATAAATTACATTTATTTTTAGATGCTTCTGGGAATTTTTATAGAGAAAGAAGCAAGTTGCACTTGTCAAGTGCTTTCCTTTCTGTGTAATACTTACTTGCGTGTATTTTAGAAGCTTTTCGGAAATTTTATAGAGGTAAATGCAGCTATGTTTATGATTTCGTTTCTCTGTGATATTCAAATATAGATTTCGTTTGTGGTTCAATGTTTTTAGTTTGTGAATATTATGGTATTGTGAATAGATACTTACTATTGTCTATCATAAATACACAAAGGCAACAACGCCAATATGCGTCTGACATAGCCATAGGGCTATGATATTTTAGAACACATATTAAGATACGTTCATGATTAGTATTAACTTTTCCCATTACTGTATCATGGTCACCCTCCGCATCCACGACCTGTCCAGAACTAACTTTTCCCGAAACAGTCCTTAGTAAGTCCACAAATTCCGCCCTTCAAAGTACTTATGGTCGCACATTCCCGGAATTTTCGGAATCATGGCCGCCCTATTAGAGACAGAGACAATTTTCGTTTACGGCTTTTTCCTTTGTTTATGGCACGTTTAATTGCGTGCAATAAATTGGTTTAGCTCAAGTTGAAGTTTTGTTGAAAATAAAATTACCGCGAAACGTTTTGAGTGCAGTCATTAATTTGTGAAGTCGAACATAGAACCTCTACCTTTTTTAAGTCGGTTTAAAATTAATATTTCTTATTTTTTAACATTAATAGGCACTACAGGTATAGTAGATGTAAAGGGCAGACGGTATGGGTTGCCAAAAGTTAAATTACTTCAAATCATTATTTTTTTCCCGGAATGAGCTTTTCATTGCTCGTAGTCGTAGTTTATTTTACAACTAAAATGTCATTTTCAATTTAATAAAATAAAACCAATATCCATTTCATTAATTCGGTGAAAACATTTTTAAACAATAATGTGATGTGATAATAATTTTCTATCTCGACTATACCCAAAGCTTCAGCTTCATATTTTGCGTAACAACCAGACGAAAAGTTACGTTTGCTTCCGAATCATATTATGATAAGCGACTTAAAAACCGTATCAAAAAACAACTCAAGTATGAATTCCACAATACTAGATCCAAACCTGTGATTGGTAGAATATGAATCGAATCTAATTCATTTTATAATAAGAACCAAAGTTTGCCACACCACAATGGCCGCCCGGGGCCACGCCAAAAACATAACCCATTTCTCAGAACTCCGTTTAGAGCCACACAGAGCAGATGTCACAAACATTTTCAATTCCAAAGATAAATCACTTCTCACCTCCAACTTAAAACCTGAATTTTCATGTCACCCACCATATTTTGGGATTCGCGGCGTGTGCTCAATTTCGGTGATTTAAATTTCGTGCACGCGGTAACCTTGCGAAATTTGACGCCGCACACTCGGTGCTTTTGGCAACTGGTGGCAATTTTGCGGATTCGTACTGGGGTGTTTTGGGGTAGAATACAAGACGTCGATTTAACGGTTTAAAGGTTTTACAAGAAAGAAAAGATGATACGGTTCGCACTCTAGTAATCCGTAGAAAAGTACTACATTTGTACCACTTTTCCTGTCATAATAAGGTGACGTGGTCAATCAATAAATTGGTTTCATATCCATTTCAGGAGATTTCAAGCCGCGATATTGTATAACAATACGAATCTTACTTACACTACATATTTATTTTATTTACATACCTTATTATTAGATGCAACTTTAATGTTTTTGTAAAAAATAATGTTGTTCTTTTCAACTGAACCCTGTCATCTGCCTGTGAGCTACCAACTTTTTTTACACTTTATATCGGGAACTGCTTTGCGCATACTGGCCGATGCAATGGGGACAACCAGGGGATTATCTGGGATATGTTTACCCTGCCAGTGTCACCTCATTTAGTATCAAGTGTGCGCATACAAGAGGAGTGTACAAGCGTGCAGGGTAGGTAACAGGTTGCCTGAACGTGACCCAGCTAGTGCAACGATTTGTCATTTTGACTCCGGGTGACAACCTGAGTTACGCCTCTGAAGCTTGTCAGGCCCGGCCCGAATATTTAACGTGTTTGCCTTTGAATATGGTAGACGGCCTCGTTGTAGAAGTTTTGGGAAATCAGTTTGAAAATTTGATAGTAGTAGGTAGTTTTAAGGTAAAAGTTAAAGTCAAAATTATTTTATTTGCATAGACTATTAAATAGTGCTTACAAAAAAGACTAAAAAGAAACTGTAAGTTTTGCTCTTAAAGAGCATTTACATACTGTCTTATAATCTTTTTGCCCTACTAGCGCTTCGAGACCAACATTTGGCAAGTGCTGAGAAGAAGCGTAACAAATTCAGTCACCACTGCTGGTTTCTGTGCTCTTTTATAACTTCTTACAGAAAATAAATGTGTTTAACTCAGTGAACTAAGATCACTTTCTCCTTTTTTAACCACAACAGGGAATTGCACTTCACTTTTATCGGTAGAAATAAGACTAGAGTTCACAATCGCTAATCTCTTCACTGATCTATTTTTTTTTATTAATTTAACAGTTACTGATTATTTATTCATTATTATTATTATCAACAGCCCCTTTAGTGAAGATTTTGCCATAATATTACTGTCTGAGGCAATTTATTAAGACTAAATAGGTATAATAAGACTGAGGCTCACGCCCGTATTCACAAACATTACTATGAGGTCTCACAGTGCGCGTGAACGCGTGATATACGAACCAATCACAGAGCTCTATTCAACGCTGTGCGTTCGATTTGCTGCTTTACTTAAGCAAGCATCGTTTGTGAATACGGGCATCAGTGCCGTTACGGTGTAAACAGACCCCAGTTAGATTATGGTCTTCATAGGAAATTCCAGGGGACTAATCCCCGGAGACAGGGGATTTATAGATCGCCTTAATTGGGTTCGATAAACATAGTCTGGTCTACTATTGCATACTGAGTCCTAAGTAAGGTTAGCCTAACTGTAGGTGTGAAACACGGATTAGTTTGCTTTTCAACCGACTTCAAAAAAGGAGGAGGTTCTCAATTCGACCCGTATGTTTTTTTTTTTTTTTTTTTTTCTATGTTTGTTACGCGATAACTCCGCCATTTATGAACCGATTTGAACAAATCTTTTTTCAGCGTATAGGTAATACCTCAAGGGTGGTCCCATTTAAATTTAATAATAAAAAAGCAACCCCCAAGGGTGGAAAATTGGGGATGAACTTTTTTATACGCAATATCTCCGCCGATTATAAACCAATTAGAACGATTACTTTTTTGTTGAATAGGTATTATCAAAAGGGTGGTTTCATGCGAATTTGAAGAAAATATTTCACCCCCAAGGGTGGAAAATTGGGGATGAACTTTTTTATAATATACATTAAGAATATGGTCTCAATGTACTGCCTACCTTCAGTGGTAACATCAAGGTAATAATTAGTTAACTAAAAAGCAAGAAATAAGTAAAATTTTATAAAAAAAAATAAAACCGACTCCAAAAAACCTATACTAAAAAAAAGTAGAAAAATAATTACTAATTACCTACTTATTTATTAGGACGAATTATTAACAAGCCGTGTGGTGACGGCAGAGTAGAATACATTTGTCACCAACCCCTACTCTTCCCGCGGGTGTCGTAAGAGGCGACTTAGGGACTACACATCAAACAGAGAATGAGCAGCAGCGCTCTCTGAAAAACATCAATCTTTTAAACTGCGATCTCCAACCCGCCTGCCTAGCGTGGAGATTATGGCAAAACCCTCCACTATAGTGGAGGAGGCTCATAGTCCAGCAGTGGACTGTAAAGGGCTGTTGATGATTAATATTTATGTAGGTATACCATGATTGATACTTTTGGAGTCGGTGCAGGCAAACTTTACATGTTTCATAATCTTGGCACCGACTCCAGAAGTATCAATCATGGTATACCTACATAAATATTAATAATTCGTCCTAATAAATAAGTAGGTAATTAGTAATTATTTTTCTACTTTTTTTTAGTATAGGTTTTTTGGAGTCGGTTTTATTTTTTTTTATAAAATTTTACTTATTTAGACTTAAATAAATAAATAAATAAATCATTTATTGCTCAGAAACATGGTATTACAAAATGATCGATAAAAATTGTCAAGTCCAACGTGTTTTGTCTTAGGTATTATAAAGAGGTAAGATTTTTGTATGTTTGTAACGAATAAACTCAAAAACTACTGGACCGATTTGAAAATTTTTTTCTCAATTAGAATCTTTATTTTTTCGACGAATAGAGACGTAATTATTAATTTAATTTTTTTTTTAAATATTTACCAAATCTACTCATGTGAAAAAGCAGCCGCTAGTGCTCTATATTCGATCCTCGTAAAATTGTGAATTCCCTCAGATTATAGTCTGACGTAGTTAAATTACAATATAACCTAACCCACTGTTAGTTTACAAACTCACGCGCTATTATAAACTGACGGAGTTGACAATTTTACTTGACATAATATCACAAATGTAAAGCGCTATTGGTAGATTTTCTCCTTGGCAGTAATTATATTCTCAGCAGTATCCTCTGCCAGTGACCTTAACCAAATAATTTATAAAATTCTGTATCAAAATCGGGAACCAATTGACATAAATTTTATTAGTTTTACGCTTTAACTTCTGGCAAATAAATTTGTAATCTATTCAACATCGCAATTTTTAAATTCATTCGCTCTAATTGGCAAACAAATCGGAATATCTGGAAAACTGAGCCAACTACGCAAATGTAGCGTACAAAATATTTCTACTGTGAATAACTACGAAGTGAATAAAATTTATACGTTTCAGCTGCAACATTCATACACGTCGGCAAGCTGTAATATGTAGTGCCTTGGTTTTTTATGATTTTGTAGTTGAAATTTGATGTTTCAGAATTCCCTTCCCTTCTCTATCTGGGGTAAAATAAGTAAAAATTAATTTTATAAAAGCGAAAGGTAACTGACTCACTCATCACGAAATCTCAGAAACTACAAGTGCTAGGAGTCTCAAATTTTGCATGGGGGTTCCTTTTAGAACGTAGGTGCTCACTAAGACGGGACTGCAAAATTCAACTCCTAAGGGGATAAAACGGGGTCCACGAGTACGAAATCGCGGGCGGCCGCTAATCTATACTAATATTATAAAGCTGAAGAGTTTGTTTGTTTGTTTACTTGAACGCGCTAATCTCCGGAAGTACTGGTCCGATTTGAAAAATTCTTTCAGTGTTAGATAGCCCATTTATCAAGGAAGGCTATAAGCTATACAACATCAGGCTGCGATCAATAGGAGCAGAGCAACAATGAAAAATGTTGTGAAAACGGGTTTTCACGCGTACGAATTCGCGGGAACAGCTAGTTAATTTTATAAAAGCGAAAGGTCACTGACTCACTCATCACGAAATCTCAGAAACTGCAAGTGCTAGGAGTGCTTTTAGAACGTAGGTGCTCACTAAGACGGGACTGCCAAATTCAACCCCTAAGGGGATAAATCGGGGTCCACGCGTACGAAGTAGAAGGGTTGACGCTAGTAATGAAATAAAAAGATAGGTGCCTGAAAATTGAAATGGAGTAGATATATCCCAGGTTTTGTAATCTTAGCACTGCCTACCTCGTTACTTGACAAATGCAGTGAATAACCCAATGGTTGCATAACTTATACTCAATTTATATAATGTACACACCGCTGTAGCTTACCAAACGTGAATGGGAGTTGATTGCGAACGTTTAGCGTTGTGGAGTCTAGCTTGAAGCGATGGAAATGCAATATTGTAACTTAGGATAGTTACTGTGGGTAATGTGCTATAAACATGTATCTTAATATGCATAATATCATATTATTTACTAGCATTCCGCCCGCGGCTTCGCCCGCGTGAAATTTTGTTGTCACAGAATAACCTTACCGCACGCGTCCCTGTTTCAAAAACCGGGATAAAAACTATCATATCCCTTCCCGGGACTCAAACTAATGCCAAATTTCATCAAAATCTGTTTAGTGGTTTAGGCGTGAAAGCGACAGACAGACAGATAGAGTTACTATCGCATTTATAATATTAGTAGGGAAATTAAATAGGGATTTCTTTATGTTGTTGCATGGACGCACATGGTTGTTAAAATGAAGTTAAATCTAACATGAATCCTGTAAGAGCACTGCATCATAAAATATACACAAAACGATCACTAAAATGTTACCTGATAAAAATAATAAAGAAACCTATTGATTTTGAAAAATATCAATTCAAATCTAAATACCTACCCAATCGGATCCATAAAATTCATATTTTCGCTGACTTCGATTCCCGGTTGAATCAATTATTTTCAAATAGGTACCTGCTAACAATGCGTAGATACATAGGTACTTTTAGATAGGCATAAAGGCCCAAGCCTATAATTATACGTTTCAGTGCTCCTGCACTGTCTGACTTCCACAGTTCTAAGATACCCTTCAATTAGAGAGTCTCTCTACATAATGCCATTGAATGACTGACTGACTCACTCACTCATTACGAAATCTCAGAAACTTCAAGTGCTTGGAGTCTCAAATCTTGCCTAGAACGTAGGTGCTCACTAAGACGGGATTTTGCAAAATTCAACCCCTACGGGGTAAAACAGGATCCACGCGTAGGCAGTCGCGGGCGGTCGCTATAATTATTAATAATTTTCAACTTACTATCAAAACATTCAACCTACTCAAAACATAACAAACCTTTTTCTAACCTTAAATATTTCCCTTAAATATTCATAAACTATTATAAATTACAAATTAATACAAGTTGCCGGTAACGCCTCCAGCATAAAGTTTTAAAACTTCACGTCGAGTAATTAAAACTCATGCGTTTGAATATTCATGCGACGACTCGTTACCGCGGGAATAAAGCCTTGGACACATTAGGGCACAATATGTTCCACGTACGTGCAACATTCAATCGAAGCGTTTGAATAACCAATCAGATTACATTATTTGCACATCTTCTCTCCGCTCCTTTTCGGTGGAAATGGATCGGGGCGGAGAAGAGCAGAGAAGTGTGGTGCCTCCATATGACTTGACCACATGACTTCCACACCGCACGGTTGGTAGCGGCCTGCACCCAGCGCCTTCCTGCTACCTTTATCAAGTTGTCGGTCCACCTTGTGGGTGGACGTCCCACGCTGCGTTTTCCGGTACGCGGCCTCCATTCCAGAACCTTGTTGCCCCATCGGCCGTCAGTTCTGCGTACTATGTGCCCTGCCCATTGCCACTTCAGCTTGCTAATCCGTCGGGCTATGTCAGTGACTTTAGTTCGTGTACGGATCTCCTCATTTCTGATTCGATCTCGTAAAGAAACACCTAGCATAGCCCTCTCCATAGCACGCTGTGCAACTTTGAGCATCTGTATAAGGCCTATAGTGAGAGGCCACGTTTCCGTGGTGTTTCATAGATAGAATATTAGACTGACAGCTACGCATAGCTCACACATCTCCTTTCTTCTCCGCACCGCTCCGCTCTTCTCATTGAGATGAAAATGTAAGTTTAAGTTCGTGATGCCACTGAAGTTTATCATTGGTTCAGTTTGCCTTTCGCGCTTTTGAAACTCAAAAAGTAAAGCTCGTTGCACCACCTAACTTTGACCGTAACTATAACGATAACCGGTGTATTTTGTATGGAGTTTGACAGATTTTTGACGTTTGTCAAAGTTAAAGTAAGATGGTGCAACCCAGCCTTAGATACCATTGAAAATCTCTTTCAGCAACAATATTTATTTATTTATTTATTTATACTTCAGCACATAAAGTAACAAATGCACTGTGGCGGACTTAATGCCGGATGGCATTCTCTGCCAGTCAACCACGGGTCATGCAGAAAGAGTAAGGCGGTGCAAAAAATTAACATTTTTGATAATAAACCTACTTACATAAGATTACATAAAATAAATAACATAATACAAATAAATATAATAGACATACACATAAATACATAAACATAATAATATTATAGATGTACACATCACTCATGTCTGAGATAGCGAGAAAATTGAGAAAAAAAGGTCATTCCTTGAAATGTTTGCGCAGTGCCTTTTTGAAAGTAAATTTGGAAGAAGGTTTGCGTAATTTGGCCGGAAGGCCGTTCCAGAGCCGTACAGCGGAGACTAAGAAAGAGTTGGACATGAAGCCAGTGCTGTGATGAGGGGTGGCAAGCTGAAGAGACTGACTAGAGCGAAGATTTCTATTGTGAGTGGAGTGGAGGTACTGAAATTTATCTTTTAAATAAGATGGAGAGTCAGGATTGAAAAGAATTGAATGAAGCATACAGAGTGAACGAAGATATCTACGCTGTCTGATGGGAAGCCAACCAAGCTGCGAGCGAAAAGGTGAGATGTGATCAAACTTGCGGAGACCGAAGATAAATCTGATGCAGTTGTTCAAGAGGCGGTCCAGCTTGTTTAAAAGTTCCTGTGAGATGTCCGTACAGCATACATCACCATAGTCGAGGATAGGCAGGATCAGAGACTGAGCAAGTAAGGTCTCAGTGCTGGAAGGGAGGAAATTTTTAAAGCGGTAGAGTGCCCGCATTGAGCCGATCACCTTCCTACTGACTTCCCTGACATGCTGGGACCAACTCAGAGTGCTGTCAATGAAGAGTCCGAGATTTTTTACGTATGGAGAGAAGTTAACGACAACTCCGTCAAAGACAACACTAGGGACCGATCCCAGATCCAGTTTAGCCAGTTGCCTGGAGCTCCCCAGCACTATCGCCTGACACTTGCCAGGATTGACCTTCACACCGAACTTCCCGGACCAATCGGCGATATTGTGTAGATCAGCATTTAGCCGCGAAACCGCATCAGATATCTCAGAAGGGTCAGCCTGCACGTAGAGTTGGAGGTCGTCAGCGTAGAGATGAAAGGATGAAGAAAGGTGAGAAGTAAGAATGTTGATGAAGACGGAGAAAAGGATAGGTGAGAGTATGCCCCCTTGAGGTACGCCGGTAGCAAGGTCCTTCCACTCCGAGTATGCTCGACCGAATCGCACCGCCTGTCTCCGACCGCGTAGATAGGATGAGAACCATTCCGCGGCCGGTGATGAGACTCCGAGGTGGAGTAGAATGGCAAGAAGGATGTCATGGTCGACCGTGTTGAAGGCGTTAGAGAAATCGATCAATACAAGAACGGTAACGCGTGACTCCTCCATGCCGGCTCTGACGTCATCAACAATTTTCAAGAGTGCAGTGGTAGTGCTGTGTCCCGGGCGGAAGCCAGACTGGAATTGGCTGAGGAGATGGTTTTCTAGAACAAATTTAGAGAATTGCTTGTGAGCAGCAGCTTCGAGGACTTTAGAGAGAAAGGGTAAAATGGAGATAGGACGAAATTGGTTTAATGCGGTAGGGTTGGAGAGTTTGGGTAAAGGGATGACATGGGCGAGTCGCCAAGTGGAAGGGAAACACCCGCGATCAAATGAGGAGTTGATGATATGGGTGATAACAGGAAGTAAGTCGTCCAGGATAATGAGTATCATCGCTCTACTAACCTCATCCGGGCCAACAGCTGTTGATTTTATAGAGAGGATGAACTTTTTGGTCTCATCGACGGTGACAGGGGAGAATGAAAAGGAGCTTGGAGAAGAAATAGGAAGAGAGTTTAAGTAAGAGATCGTAGAGAGTTTGGTAGTGTCATCCAAGAGAGTGGCCGAAGAGAAGTGTAAGTTGAGTTCGTTGGGAGTGAAGGATGAGGAAGGGGCATTACTACAAGAAGCCTTACCAAGACCCAGTGATTTTAAGAATTTCCAGACGTCGGAGCTAGAAGAAGATAGCACACTATCATGAAAGTGACGGCGCTTCGCAGCTCTGGTCAAGTTGTTACAGCGGTTCCTGGCGTGTTTGTACGCGTTCCACTTGTCAATAGAACGGTCACCCTTGAAGTTGCGGAATGCCCGGTCGCGCTTTGCCATAGCCGCACGAACCGTACTGGTAATCCAGGGGGCCGGCGGGCGTTTAACGCGAACGGATCGAAGCGGGGCATGCTCGTCAAAAAGCTGCAGTATAAGACTATTGAGCAAGCTGACCTGTGTGTCGACACAATCCGCGTGAGCGATCGCACCCCAATCGAGTGAAGATACGTCAGAGCGGAGTCTCTCGTGATTTATCCTGGCAAAGTTCCTAAGGAGTACTGTTTCAGGTTTATGTTTGGGCGTACGGAGCTTATAACAGAGGAAGATCAGGTCGTGGCGAGAAAAACCCGGTGCGAGCAACTGCCCATGCTTGGATGCGAGCTCCGGACAAGAGACAAGAATTAGGTCTAACCAGGTGTCATCAGTGTCGATGTTGTGATGAGTGGGATCCAGTGGTAGGTTAGACAGATTGACAGAATCCAGGATGGACAGAAGCCTGGCAGCCTGGGAAGACTGCTTGAGCAAATCAGTGTTGAAATCCCCCATGACTATGAGATGCGCGTATTCTGAACATATTGATTCCAACACGGATTCCAGCTTGGAGAAGTAGTTGACAGAAGGCGGACAGTATACGACTCCGAGAACAGCCTTAGTGCCCCTTACGAGCACCTCGAGAAACATATATTCGATGGAATTAGAATAATCCCCCGGTGTAGAATATATGATTTTGAAAGGTATATCGCTTCGAAGATAGATGGCGACACCGCCACCTCTTTTACCAAGCCTGTCGTTCCGGATCAGGACGAAGCCAGGGAGTGAGTACGATGTCGAGTTTAGGTTAGGGTTCAACCAGCTCTCGGAGACCAGCAAGGCGTGGATGATGTCGGTAGAGAAAGTGTTGAGAAGTTCGGTGTAATGTTGGGGTATGCTTTGCGCATTTATATGGCAGATATTAAGAAGATTAACGCAATTTTGAAGTTCGAGGAAGAGAGAGTTGTGAAGAGAAGACGAGGAGTTGGAAGAATGCAGAGAGTAAAAAGAAGAGGAGTGATCACTAGCAGAAACGAATGATTCGTCGTTATCTGACATATTTGTGTACTTACTATAATATAAAAATAATAAATATATAAAAAAAAATACAACTAAAATAAAAATACGCGAGTGGACTACTACATAAAGCTGTACCGATTACGGTTAATAGTAGTGCATTACCCGCCGGTTGACTGTTTACAAAACCAATAAAAAACAGAAGAAACACATAATAACGGTTTGAATAAAATAATAACGTTAAATGAAAATACCGTTACATCGTTACACAAAAAATAACTAAAAGCGAATATTTATTGACGCCTTTGCCTCCTATTTGACGTGACATCTAACAGCTGTCACTGAACTGTCAAAACACCGACAACAAAACATTACAATTTTAAATACAAACACCTTAAATTAGAAAATAAAAAGAGTAGTGACTTATTGAGGGTAAAAGATTGTGAGCTATGTTAAAGACAGTGAAGCTGATTAGTTACTTGTACCTGCAACTAAAATAGTAAATGGACGGCGACAAACAAAAGCAACGTAGATGTATGGCAATAGCACTATGAGGAGATCACTTTGATCTGCATGTACGCTGCGATTTGGACGCTCCTGGTTTCGGGATGGGGGCGTCAGCAGCGGCGACGCGCGCTGCCGGCTCGGCTGCGCGCTTCCGCACGGGCTCCTGGGGAACTGGGACGACTGGACTGTGGCGCTCCATGAGCTTGTCTAGCTCCTCGCTATTGGAGACTCGTTCGCGGACGCCATTCGGAAGTTTGATGAAAACGCTGCCGTCCATAGACCACACCCGCCTCATACCAAAGTGCCTTCGCGCATTCAGGAACAGAGTCTGCCTTGTCCGCGTCAAAAACTCAGAGATGACAAATGGGGTACCTTTCAGCATTGTCTTTCTTCTCCAGATGAGTGATCGGGTTTCTTGGCTCGCGAACCCCACAATAACTGGCCTGCTACGTCCTTCCTGGGATCTCCCGAGCCTGTGGCATGTAGTAATGGAGGCCGAAGTGATGTCGGGGAGTTCGAGGTTATCCCTCAGTACCGAAAGAGTGGATGACATCAGGTTTTCACTGTCAAGATCTGGTACACCAGTGATTAGGATGAACTTGCGCCGGTGCCTCGCCTCGATGCTGTCCACGGCCCTGCTGACCTCCTGGATTTGCCGTCTTAGCAGGTCTACAACTCCCATTGTGTGATCTCGGAACGTGTAGAACTCGCGAGCAAGTGTCTTCAGATTCTCTGATTGCGCCGGGGATGACACCTTTGTGGCGCGGAGATGTGCTTCGAATTCAGTCATCCTCTTCATGAGTGACTGCTCCAGTGCTTGTTGTGTTTCCACGATGCTACCAAGGTTGTCCATGATAGAGTGTTATTTGAGTTTTTAGTGAAGTGAACGTTAGAGATAGTCACCGGCAGGTATGTGCACGTATTTTACTAAACACACATTGAACAGCTTTCACTCCAGTATATGTTATCAGGTGACGTGTGATGAATAATTTTTGATGAAATAGATATTAAAAATATACTGTTAACTATTTTAAAATCGCTTATAACTGGGGAGCCGATGTGAATACGTTTACAAACTACCGCCGAAAAAAGTTACCTCATCTTCCTAGTGTTCGTTCGTTTCAGCCGAAATACGCCCACAGCTGGACAAAGGCCTCCCCCAAGGATTTCCACAAAGACCGGTCCTGCGCCGCTCGCATCCGGGCACCTCCCGCGACCTTCACCAGATCGTCGGTCCACCTAGTGGGAGGCCTGTCCACGCTACGTCCTCCGGCTCGTGGTCGCCACTGAAGAACTTTCCTGCCCCAGCGGCCATCAGTTCTTCGAGCTATATGCTTCCCAGTGTATCATATTATGCTTTATCTTCCTAGTTCTTTATAAATAAGTTAAGCTTTTGGCAAACAGCAGGCTTGAACGTAGCATAGCATCACGTTTATGCGAATTGACAACAGTAGATAGTTTTAACGTTTAAAACCACTATTTCTCCGTTTTTTTTTTACTGTATTTTACTACATAGAGCTATTAGTTCAACAAAATGTCATGTTTTTTTTTTACTGTATTTTACTACATAGAGCTATTAGTTCAACAAAATGTTTTGTTCCCCAGTCGATGAGGCACCTGATGTCATGCCCTGAGTGCCCAAGCAACTGCACTCAGGAGGATTTGATGAGTGCTACTGACAACGCCACTCTTGTGGCGGAGTTTTGGGCTGACACTGTGTAGGTTTGTTGTCGACACGAAAAGAAGAAGAAGTTCAACAAAATAACAAAGCTAGAGCTATTAGGTAAAAAAATAGAGCTATAGTACAACAGAACATCCGCAGTTGAACATAGGCCTCCCCCATGATTTCCAGATTGACCTGCATCTAGCGTCTTCCTGCAATCTTTATAAGGTCATCTGTCCACCTTGTGAACGGAAGACCCACTTACTATAGCATTAAAGAAACTTCTTATAAGTTCTTGAGATTTTAAAAAGAGACAAAATAAAAATTCGTCCAACTATAATAGATTTATATTTTGTTCGTACGTAGAATAAATGTATGTAACTGAGGAAAATTCAATATATCTACGTCAGTACGAGTACAGGTTTGAATATTCATGATGGGAGTGCGTGACCTAGTATGTTTCTGCTGTATGTTTGATATGTCGAGTATGCTAAATCCTGAGTTTCCCTACAGTTTTTATTTAGGTATCCTAACAGTGCGTCCAGTTTAAGCCTTAGGATGATGCCAGGGTTTCTCTGAAATCTGGTCCCACTTTCCAATAGCTATGTGTGTTACATCGCTGGGTAGGTAACTTTTAAGCTAAAAAAAGTTACAATGGCGTCCCGTTACAAAAGAGTTCCATTATTTTAGTCCGTTCAGAGTAATTCTTTGTTAAGCATGATAGTCAATACTGATAATTAGTTCAAAATTTCTTACTCCAATGTTCTACAGTCACTGGTATTTGACGAAGATTACAGATGTTCTGAGTCCGATATCAAGAAGGTATACATAATTTTGTGCTAATCTTTCATTTTGAAACGAATTCTTTATGAATTTTCTTTGATTTAGTTTTTAGTGTGCGTACCAGTTTATATTTTTTGATGTATCTTTCGATCTTCAGTTGTTACTTGTCCACTCGATAGAAGAAGAAAATCATGATTTTATTTTATGAATGTTTTTCAAATGATTTTGTCTTATTTGAGCTTTTTAATCCTCCCAACACAAGGTACTGTTTTGTTTGTCCCAAGGCCAAACATTCTAAACCAAATTTACAGCCCCATGCACATACGCCGATGTCTTCAAAAAACCGTTACTTATTATTCATAGTAAACAACCCAGAACCTTCCAAATTCAATTAAAGTGGAACATCCGGGGAGGACCATCAAAATGGCGGAAAGTACAGAAATGTTGCCGAATTTATTTGGTACACGTCCCATTTTGGGAGATAAGATTAATTGAAAAGTTAGCAAGAGTTGCCGGGTTAGGTATACGCACAGACTAAGTGGGGATAGACACCGCTTGTGCGAGTGATGACATAATAATAATTATTATGTCATGCCATAGTAAACATTTTTAGCATCAGTCATAGGTGCGATTTTGCTATAAAAAATCTGTGTCGAGTATAGGAAGTACAACCCGATCGAGGTAACTGCTCGTTTGTTTCAGCCGAATGACGTCCACTGCTGGACAAAGGCCTCCCCTAAAGATTTCCACAAAGACCGGTCCGGCGCCGCCCGCATCCAGGCACCTCCCGCGACCTTCACCAGAACGTCGGTCCACCTAGTGGGAGGCCTGCCCACACTACGTCTTCTCACACATTGACACATTGTAACTCATATTATTTTCCCAGATGATGGTTGGACTCAAAATTGATTGTATGACATTTTCTGTGAAACTTTATTCGACTTCGAAATTATCATTTGAGGCGTCTATTCTTCTTACTAGTCTACAAGCAACGCTTCCATATTTCTTAAAATTTCGTGTAACGGAACACTTTGCGGTAGATACAGTCCTCTCAACTTAAGCTGAGAATTGCATTTGTGTGAGTGCACACCGATAGTGTAGAGTGGCAATCGGCTTGAGGCGCGGCGCGTCCCGCGCATGGTTTAAACCGGTTTATACTAGTTTATAGCAAGCGGCCTGAGGCGCGGCGCGTCCGCCACGCGTCACTTCCCTGCCGCGCACATACTTCACTTCGCCCCCGGTACTGGTAGCAGATAGACGTGTAATTTTATGTGATTGTGTTCGAAATATTAGTGAATTGGCTCCTATTGTAAGTGAATTTCCTGTACGAAAACCATTAAGCAGCCTTAAGTGAAAAAAAAATTATGCAAATTGAATAATTATTAACACAGGCTCTGACTCTGATGAGTCATCAGACAAGAGTGAAGATGAAGATGCAATGAGCGGAGTAGAATAGTTATAAGATTCAGTCATTATGAGGTCGAGAATTAGACAGTTGGTCACATTGTGTTTTATGGACTTCATTTTAATAAAACATTAATTTTATTTGTATGTGTTTTACTAACTGTACTTTTGGCGATCACTCACACAAATGCAATTCTCAGCTTAAGTTGATAGGACTGTACAAATCTACCCGCCGTTTGAAAAATAACTCTTTTGTAGACGCTAAAGAAATAAATATGGAGGCAGAAGATTTGGTGCCATTTAGGTTTAATTTTTGAAAGTACGATTTATTGTCGGTTTTGCTTCAAGCCTTTTTTTCTTTTATTATTAAAGACATTTTATGAGCTGTAACTTCCTAAGGCTCGGTTTCCACCAAGGCGGAGCGGTCTTAAAAAGTCTTTTTCTAGGACCGTATAAAAGTTACTTCTTTGCTTTACCCCTGTGTGTAATCTCATTCGATCATTCGTCCCTTTTTACTAAAGGACGTCCACTGCTGGACAAAGGCCTCCCCCAAGGATTTTCACAATGACTGCGCTGCACGCATCCAGGTGCTTCTCGCGACCATCAGATTTTCGCTTCTGTAAAAGCGCTTTTTAAAAGCATATTTGCAGAAAAATACTGTTATAACTTCGATAAGTTTAGCCACTTATGGGTTTTATAGAATGCTGTTTGTTATAGAATGCTGTTTGTATTCCTAAAAATAAAATAAAACAAAATAAAATAAAAATAATCTGCGTCACAATGTTGTGCCTACTAAGAGCTTTTTACTCTAATAGTTTTGTTGTAACATTGATACATCAGTGAGTTTCTCTCTTTATTTAATTAGATCCATCTGATTAATGACATCTCTAGCGATGACGTCATATGTATTATTGACTGCTATCTATCAAGTTTAGGAGCGTGCACTTTATTACTTCCGGTAATCCCGAACAATATCGCAACTCATATTAGTTATATTGGCATTCTGCGGATACCCGGAACTTCTGCGAGCTTTCCCGGAACTTTTCCGGAACTTCGCAACTCGTAAACATGAAGATTCGTTGCCGTTTTGTTTTTTATCCGGTGGTTTATGTAGTGCTGTGTTGTTTTTTGCTGTGCGTTATGCGATAGTGACTGTTTGGAATTTGTTTTAAGTTAAAAAAGCGCCACACACACAAACATACGGGATTGAATTTGGCTATTTCAATCTGAAAACAGGAAGTGTTCAAATAAATCTGTCATGTTTTTATGTTTTACTGGTTTTGTTCTTTTGATTATTTATTATAAATAAAGAAAACATTAAAACTTTTAAAATAAGAGGTAATATTCTGACAAAATAAAAACAATAATAATTTTAAGTAACAGGTGCGGTGATACTTATAAAATACTTACGCCCGTATTCACAAACATTACTATGAGGTCTCACATTACGTGTGGACGCACAGGGTAACACATGAACCAATCACAGAGCTCTATTCAACTGTGCGTTCTATTTGCTGCTTCACTTAAGAGCGTTTACGCGAAGCGCGGCGTTTCAAGGGGCATCATTGGAAATGATTCGTGCGCGGCGTTTTTTAATAGTTTCCAAATGTTTATAGCAAAACAATAACAATGAATTATATATCTTTTCAAAGTAAATATTTTAAAGAAGATGTTATTTTATTATATTAAGCTATTTTTATGTTGAATTAAAGAAGAATAATGGTGTAAAAATCACTTTGATTTTTGGGTATTTCACGTTTTTTTAATTTGTGATTTCTTATTGTAAAATGCTTAAATCTAAAAATTTTCTCAGATAACTATTTGCCCAAGGATCTATGCTATAGGATATAAATGTTTGTTAAATCGTTTTCACAGTATTTTTATAAAAATTTCAGCTTGTAAACTGACGCTAAAGTGGAAATTTACAAAACCTGTGTGGACTTATCTTGATAGAATTCTTAAATACTAAACTAATCGCAATATTTTCTCAATTAACTATTTAGACGACGAAATTGCCTAACTATTTATGCCTATAACATATTTGTAATATTACTGGTTAATGATTGTAACGAGTTGAAAAAGTACTGTTTTTGCGCCCATCGGCGTAAACGCTCTTAAGCAAGTATCGTTTGTGAATACGGGCGTTAAAATACCCAGAAAGCCATTCGTATTACCTTTGTACAACAAAAAAAATCATGTCTCTGGCCCTATTACAACGTTTGCATCATATAAACCTATCTGAAAAGTACATATTGTTTTATTATTAAACTCAAGTCGTTGCAAGTGTCTTACACAATTCAATTTATGTAATTTATTAAAACATTTTTGTAGATGACTATACATAAACACGTCAGATTTCAAAAAGGTGCGAGTTGATGACATAAAAAACAGAAGGTGCCAACTCGCATCTTTAGAGGTGCGAGTTGACGAATAACTCGAGCGTTGAGCGTTATAGACACACACGTACATTTATAAAAAGTGAGAATCGATCTTTATTTAAAAACTGTAAGAATTTGCCACTGTTAAAACTTTTGTAGGTACTGAAATCTAAAAAAAGATATTTTATTTAACATACTAGTGTTAAAGATTTACCTATGTACTTAAATTATCATAACCATTGTAAAAAGAGCGGGGCTTCCTGCCACAGGTAGGTATACAGCTTCAGATTAATGTAAGTACCTGCTTTTAAAAGTAAACAAAACGATTTTATTTATTTATTTATTGACCGATAGGAATAGGCAAAGATCGAGAAATCGGAGGTGGTTTGACGGAGGCAGCCGCAACAACTTCGTCCGCCTCATTAGCGACTTTAACTACAATCGACGTCCCTCGCGCTGATCCGGAGTTACTCTGTGGATTTTGAAATACACTCGGCATCAAATAAATCGCACCTCCCGCGACAAGCACTTATCAAACGTATGCATCCCCACTTTCCACCAACATTGGTACCATTTGAAAGCCTAGTTCTAAACTTCATTTCATTAAAGGAAAGGTTTTTACCCCAAAAATGTGTCTTTACAAGGATCCAGAGTCACTTCTTCAAAAAATAGGTAGTTACGCTATAGCCATTTTTTATGACTATAAAACTGTTAAGTTGGGATTAATCGCTATCTATCTGTTAAAGAGGATACGTGAGATCTTTATTTGGTTTTATAACCATAAAAATTGGTCTAATTGATCCCAGAGGTGAGCCCAAAGTGAGATCTATTTTCAAGTCACATTTATGGTATATGTTAATCATTTATTTAGAAATGAAATGTATTTTTCTTTAAGGATATTTATTTGGCTTTCAAATAACATCAATATTGTTGGGGTACCATGATTGTGTCAGAAGAAAATCTTTAAAGTTCGCGTCGCGGAAGGTGCGGTTTATTTGATGTTGAGTGTATTTCACCAGCGTCTGCTGCTGAGGATTGCTGAGATCTGATATTGACGTTGGATTTTAACGAAACTTGGGGCGATGCTGCAACGCATGCCAGGAGGAAGACGCACACCTGAAAACAATGTCATCATCATCATCATCATCATCATCATCATCATCATCATCATCATCATCATCATCATCATCATCATCATCATCATCATCATCATCATCATCATCATCATCATCATCATCATCTCAGCCATAGGACGTCCACTGCTGAACATAGGCCTCATGAAATGCTTTCCATGTTGCCCGGTTGGTAGCGGCCTGCGCCTTCCAGCTACCTTTAACCTCTCCTGGTTACCAAAACAACGTCAGTACATTATAAAAAACTTGAAAAAATCGAACTGCCTAAGGCGGGTTTGAACCCACGACCTTTCCGGGCGACTGCTCTTCCATCTGAGCTACTTAGACACTGGATGAACCCGTCGAAATTTTCAAGTGTAATACGCTTTTACGGCCAGCGTTTCGAAGAGCAGTCGTTCGGCAAACAAAAGGTAGTGCGTTATATTCCCGCCTAAGGCAGTTACATTTTTTCAAGTTATTTATAATTTAGCAATGCAACTCTTAACGCCAAGAAATTTTAATGTCAGTGCAGGGAAACTTAGCAAAAAAGTATTCCAAGAATTCAGAATAGGGTTTCTACTACGAAAATAGTCTACTGCTAAACAAAGGCCTCCCTCAAAAAATTAAACAATGATCGGTCCTGAAGGCTGAGTGAGAGAGTGCCCTTTTATAATACGGGCTTGATAATATGAGATCATATTATAAAATAGGTTGTTATAAAAATACATAACAGATTGTTGGCATGATAAAATAGAATGTGTCTCACCAAAAATATTTTCATTGTGAAGCCAGTGGTTCTTCCAAGGTGCAGTGTGAAGATTTAGCATGTTTTTTCCTTTAAATACGTACTCTTGTGCCTCATAATTAACCGTATTAATATTAAAAAACAATTAATTGCAACTGTCCTAATAAACATCACTGTAAAAATTAAATAACTTACTACAGAAGGATAATAGGGTGACTATGACGCATAAATTAAACAGTTGATATTCTAGACTGCATCTCATCTAACATCAGGTGCGATTGCGGTCAAATACTTACGAGTATCGGCATACGACGACTGGCCATAGGCATAGGCATTGTGGGACATATCGTAAGAGGCGACCATGGGAAAAATATGCAAATGTCAGGCCTCCCCAACCCGTCTGGCCAGCGTGGGGAGTGTAGGCTAAATCCTCAATTTTCCTCTGATAAATTAAAGATTCTCTTGCAGTGGATACTAAATGACCTCCACTGGTTGGGTTATTGGCGGTCAAGCTGTAGATCCTGGCTACACAGGAGTTGCAGTGGTGGGAAAGAGAGGTGGGAATAGTCCCGTTGATGATAGCACTTACTTCTTTGCCTTTTAGTTGATGCGAATTGAACATACAACCCGTTGAGTTATCAACGCACCTGGCTGGAATGAGACTAACCCTCGCACTCATCCGCACATTTTCTCGCATTCACCCCGTCCCGTACCAGAGCGTCGATGTGACGTCACGGATGACAGGCGCAGTTAGCTCGATCGGCTTGTATAAATGTTGTAAATTGTGGCCTCTAATTGAGTCTATCCTATACATGTATCTTTATTAACCGTTTTGTTATTGTAAGTTTTTTTCGAAATACAAACCTCCTTTTGTTGAAGTCGGTTAATCAACTTTTTTGCAAGTGTGTCATTAAACTTATGTAAATAATAAATGGTAGTAGCACGTTGCAACTTCTCCAAAACAACACTATTCGTCGCATAAAACTTTATCCCAGATAAAGTTAAAATTGAAGTGACATTTTAACTGCATTTCAACAGTCTCCGTACACAGTTAAGCCAGTATTTTACAGTTTACACTTTACATAAAGTTGCGAAGAGTTTTCAATCTAAGTTGCTAAAATGGAGACCCATTTTAACCGAAAATTCACAGTAAAACAATACAGTTATCTTCAGTAGACTCAGCGCATAATATCAGTGTATTTGGGTCGCCCTGGTATGCAAAACTGACGGCCGATGGGGCAGCAAGGTTCTGGAATGGAGGCCGCGTACCGGAAAACGCAGCGTAGGACATCCACCCACAAGGTGGACCGACGACTTGATAAAAGTAGCAGGAAGGCGCTGGATACAGGCCGCTACCAACCGTGCGATGTGGGGAGGCCTATGTTCAGCAGTGGCGTCCTATGGCTGAAAATGATGATGATGATGATGGGTTGCCCTGAAAGGGGCCTACTTCAGTTTCAGCTACAGTTTCAGCCTAATGAAGTCCACTGCTGGATAAAGGCCTCCCCCAAGGGTTTACATTACAACCAGTCCTGCGCTGCCCACATACAGATACATCGTCGGTCCACCTAGTTTTAGTTGTGGCAACGCCTTATAAGAATCATATGATAGTTCCTACCAAATAAAACAAGAGACGGCACTAGCTCGTAGAGCTGATGGTCGTTGGGGAAGAAAAGTTCTCGAGTGGTGACCACGGGCCGGTAGACGTAGTGTAGAGCTAATTATGTGCGCCGCCCACTCCCAATTGAATATCAGTCACTTTGGTTTTCCTAACGATTTCGTCATTTCTAAATCATCGATAAGATTTTATCACGGACCGCATTCTTGCTGTATGTTATTAGAAGTGGCCCTTCTTTATCTACCCTCTTTATAACCTATAGTAGTTTGGGAAATTCGTATTTTCTTTTCCACTGGATTGGAGCACGCTCGGCTCCCAAATAATTAAAACTTCGATATTTCCAATAATATTCGGGTAGTTGCCACCTATTGTTTCACTTCTGTATAGCTGTATCCTTTTTAGGTAGGTATACCTAGATAGGATTCAGCCGATTTAGGTATAGGATTTCGAATTATGTGAAATGCTTTGTTTTTAGTTTGGTGGAACATTTTGTTGAAATGTATCTATGCCTATTAACTGTGTGTTTGTAGCCTTTTATGATGAACCAGTTTTAAGCTGAGTTGCTCGATCTTACTTTAACCTTGACAAACGTCAAGAATCTGTCAAACTCCATACAAAAAGCACCGGTTATTGTTATTGTTACGGTTAAAATAAGGTGGTGCAACTCAACCTTAGTAATTATTGTGGTAAGCGATACTTAGATTAGGTACATTTAATAAAGGACCATATTAAGCTATATTTGGTGAAAAATGAAGTACAAATCTATAATGTATTTTGTGGATCACAAAAGTGTTGAAACAAATATGTAGGTGACGTTTTCTAGTGTGACTAGTATGTAGTTTACTACCAGTTATAATGAGAAAAACATTCTTTGAAAAACTAAAGCAGATGCGGGTAAAACACGAGCTGACACTAGTGTAGTTTAAATACATAGTATACTGTTTTTTCCAATCTCGATCTGCTTCGTAAGGTATAAACATAAATTCATTTTTCCTCGAAATGTCAACGTCACATTCTAAGATTAAAAGTGTAAAATATGCAATGTCTAGCCATAGTAAAAACAAAAGAGCAACATCGGATTGATTACAGATTGTATTAAAGAACTCTAATGGACGTACGGACTATCATCATTGTTTGAAAAGACTGTTTAACCAAAAATCAAATCAAAACATATCCAATTTTTGACTAATATTAGATTTAGGGCCAAATTAGAGTTGTTATGAAAAAAAATTCGAAGTGTTAGTTAATAGAAACACCTAAGTAGGTGTATCAATAAAAAATAAAACGTTTATGATTATAAACGAATATAGACTGAATCCAGTCTCGAGTAATTTTTCAACAATTCAATGACAATACGATATTCAAGACTCAGGAAGACAGGCGTTCATAAATCATAAAATTATAATGTCACTATTTTGTTGCAATTTCTTCACAAGTTTTGTACTTGCGCGCAAAAAGCAAATCTAGTATGTAAAATCATCAAACTTCTAACGCTCGTAACTCAGTTCAGACTGAGTTTAGTGGTATACATACATGTCATAGTAAGTTTGGTTTATTTCACTATTTTGTAATCAAAAAACAAGGTTTGGTCGATGGCCGCGCGAAAAAAAAAGACGCCAATTTCCGGCATTGTCTTTTCAAGAACACAGAATTCAAATCAGGAACCTGGCGGGTTTTAAATTTCCCTACTGATCTATTCTCCCTGTGACCTAGCTCACAAACTTTCCCAACTCGCCGACAGGAGCTAATATCTTATTTAGAACATAAATCATTCGTAATTTTGAAATAATATCTTGGTTGCTGCGAAATAAATTTGTAGAGGAGGCATTAGGCGTTGAAATTTGTTACTTTTTGTAATTTATTACTATTTCCTATAATATTTTACGGGCTGTCTGCGAAAATTGGAGCTAAGAGCCGTCTTATTAGATCAAAAATGGATTTGGTTTAATTTCTTAGTGTCTGATTGTAATATTTTGTTTTGTAAATTAACATCAGAGGGAAAAGGAACGAATTAACAATCCATACTATGTGATTCTACTCTATTGAACCCACACGGCCCACTTTTGGAATTTCGAGGATGTCGTGATGAAGGAACAAATGTGCGAACATTTCAGGCCTACCTACTCCGTCTGGCCGTGTGGGAAATTAAGGCTAAATCCTCCATTTGCCTCTGGTAAATTGGAGAGGGTCGTGTTCCTGTAATGGTTAGATCCGATGATGATGAGTACTTAAATACAATTTAGATACCTATAAGAAAAATGAAAAGGGACATACATTACAAAAATAATGAAAACAGCAAACTGCGATCAAATTCGGTGTTTAATTTTTACATCTGTAGGAGATTGGGATAGGAACGGGATGGGATACCTTCGATTGAGCAGACTCCACAGGACGGTCCAAGCTTGGTTCTTCTTTCACTTTCACAAACACTTGAATTTTTATTGAGATGAGTTTAGCGCGCGATTTGGGTTTATTTGAATTGGTTTATTTTGGATACTTATTTAGTATTAACGCCCAGATAGGTAGGCGAAGCGGCGCGTTGCGATGCGAGAGCGAGACTGAAGGTGGGAGGGAGAGGATAGGAAAAAGGACTGTCAGAATGAGTGATAGAATAGTGTGACATGAGTTTGAAATGTATGAGGTTTTAATGCTGGCGCGTACAACTCCCCCGGCCTAGAGGTCTTCCTCTAGATTGAGTAGCGTTTGTAAAAAAAAGTTAAAAACGTAAAAAAACATGCGTTAGAGAGAACTAAACGAGTTAAATTTGAGTTAAATAAGCGTTAAAGTTGAGTTAAATTATAAATAAAGAATAAAATTAAGTTAAGAGCATTATTTGAGTTACTGTAAAGGAAGAGGACAAACTCTAACTACAGGCCGAACATAAATACCGGTTGCAGTGCGAATTTTTAAGGTGCGAATGATTTTGTCCTTTCCGGGATATACTTCCACAACCACACCCAATGGCCAACAAAGAGGATGCGCATTGTCATCTTTTATAACAACAACAGAGCCCACATCTATCGGTTTGGTCACCGTATTCCACTTTTCACGGCGTTGTAGAGAAGTTAAATACTCCTGACTCCAGCGACGCCAAAAGCTTTGCACTAATTTATTGACTAACTGATAACGCGTTAACCGATTGTCAGAAATATCAGAGACATCCTCTACTGGTAAGAATTTCAGTGGAGTTATATTGAGAAAGTGATTGGGAGTGAGAGCGGATATATCAGATGGGTCAGAGCTAAGAACACACAATGGTCTACTATTCAATAAGCCTTCTATTTGTACAAGTACAGTGTTGAACTCTTCGTATGTTAACACTTGAAGACCAATAACTTTATAAAGATGCGTTTTTACATAACGAACATTTATCTCTGTGATGCCGTTAAAGTGCGGACCATATGGTGGACTATGAAGAAACTTAATGCGTTGTTCAGCCAAATGTGAACTTAAATAATTTTTGTGAGAGTCAGATTCTAAAAGAGCGTAAATTTCGTCAAGCTTGCGTTTAGCGCCAATGAAGTTAGTACCTCCGTCGCTATATATCATGGAAACGGGGCCTCTTCTACAAATGAATCGACGAAAAGCGGCGAGAAATAGATCAGAGCTTAAGTCTGAAACTAACTCTATGTGTAGAGCCTTAGTTGTAAGACAGCAAAATAAACAAATATAAGCCTTCTGGCTTTTAACACCTCTGCGGCGAATGTGAGTAATAAAGAAGGGACCTGCATAATCGACCGATGTATAAACAAAGGCTTTAGCTTCTGAAACGCGAAATGATGGCAAGTCGCCCATAAGAGGGTTTGTAGATTTAGGGTTTAAACGAAAACAGATATTGCATTGATGCACTCTTTGACGTACTAAGTTACGTGCGGAAAGTATCCAAAATTTCTGTCTAAGCAGACTGAGTAGAAGTGAAGGACCAGTATGTAAATTACATACATGAAAGTAATCAACTAAAAGTTGAGTGAAGCGATGTTTTGGCGATAGAATGATTGGATGCTTTTGTCCATAGTTGAGTTGAGAGTGAGTGAGTCGACCTCCGACACGAAGTATATTATCAGAGTCAATGAAAGGGTTAAGTTTGAGAAGCGATTTGTTAAAGGGTTTATTATTTTTAATTGCGTGCATATCTTGAGTAAAAAATAGTGCCTGTATATGGCGTACTAAATAGAGTTCAGCGAGTTCTAAATCAGAGGATGTAACCACTCCGTTTGAACGTAGTATTTTAGCGAAGCGTAACACGTACACAGTAGCGCGTAATAATTTTGGGTACGTGGAAATGCGATCAATTAATCGATCGAAAGGGTGAGAGTTCGATTGAGAGTTTGTCTCTGAAACAAGAGCGATAGTTTTCTCTTCCAGTCGAACACTGTTAGATGAAACTTGAAATGGCTCGATAGGCCATTGCGAGATTGGCTGAGCTGTCCATTGAGGAGAGTGAAACCAATTTAATTGATTTAATAATGCTTTAGGAGTTACAGGTCGCGATATTACATCTGCAGGATTTTCATTTCCATTAACATGATGCCAAATTTTTGCGTTGAGTTTCGAATTAATTTCAGTAATTCTATTCGCAACAAATGTGTGAAATTTGTACGCGGGAGAATGTATCCACGTGAGAGTGACAGTCGAGTCTGAAAATGCGTAAATTGAGTTAACAGGATAACGATTCTCTATACTATCGCGAACCGATAATAAAAGATTTGTCAAGAGCAGCGCTGCGCACAGTTCAAGCCGCGCAAGAGATATTTTCTTTAAAGGCGCGACGCGCGATTTGGATGCGATAAGAAAGACTTCACCGGGTGAATCTGCATCAGAGCTCACGCGCACATAAACTACAGCTCCGTAGCATACGTCGCTGGCGTCCGCGAAGCCCATGATAGTGACGTGACAACCCGCGGTGATTCCTATATGACGAGATATTTTTAATTGCGATAAATAGTTAATCTCACTATCAAACCGATTCCATTTATTTTTTATTGAGTCTGGAACTGGCTGATCCCATTCAAGTTCGCGCTGCCAGCATTCTTGAATTAAGAGTTTGAGAAACGCTGTCACAGGGCCTAGCAAACCCAAAGGGTCGAATAATCTAGCGGTTGCGGAAAGAATCGTGCGTTTTGTGCATTGGTCAGAGTTAGTAGAGTTAATTTTGTAAAGAAAAACGTCATCATTAGGAAGCCACTGCATGCCTATGATTTTTGTCGTAATTTCTGAGTCAGTGTCAAAATCGACGAGCTGTGGATTTTTATGCGAATCGGGAATCTTATTTATAAGCTCAGGGTTGTTCGAGATCCACTTAACCATTTTAAACCCCCCGGCCATGAACATCTTAACCATTTGATGGTAAGATTGTTCAGCTTTTTCTAACCCGTCCATCGGTGAGACATAATCGTCCATATACATACAGGATTGAGCTTCAGACGCGGCGATAGGATAATTCGCGCGCTCGTCCTCAGCGAGTTGGCGAACGACACGCATAGCGAGGTAAGGCGAGCTAGAAACGCCAAAAGAAACCCTATTGTATTGATAAGTATCAATCGGTGATTCAGGATCAAATCGAAATAATATGCGTTGAAACGGGTGGTGATTTTGATCAAGCTTTACACAGAAATACATCTTTTCAATATCAGCAGATAAAGCGACTGAGAAAATGCGTAAGTTAATTAAAAGATCAAAAATATTACTTTGTAAGTTTGGGCCAGTGTAAAGAACATCATTTAACGACTTTCCAGAGGTTGTTTTACAACTTGCATCTAAAACGACTCGAATTTTTGAAGTGAGTTTATCTGGTCGGTATACTGCATGATGAGGTATATAATAATTTGGAGTATTTTCCTCTGAATTCGATGCGTTTTCAACTTTTGACAGAAAACCGCGATCGATACAGTCTTGAATATTTTCATTATAGTTAGTGCGTAAGCCCGGAGTTGAGTCTAACTTTTTTTCTAAGTTATAGAAGCGACGCCTAGCAGTAAAATAAGAATCGCCGAGTTCTGATGGGTCGAGTTTAAATGGCAAAGAAACTGTATAAGTCCCAGAGTCGTCGCGAGAATGAGTTGATTGGAAAATGTTTTCACATATTTCCTCGTCAGGGCTGATGTGTCTCTTAGTAGGTACACTTTCAAGCTCCCAAAAGCGTTGCGTGAGTGATTCTAATGAGTGCGAGTCTACATTGCAAAAGAATGCTTTATTATCATTGCGTGAATGAGTTGAGTAGCACTGAGCGCGTCCCATAGCGAGATATCCGAGCGTGGTTTCGATGGCGATGACAGAGGATTGCGGTGAAGTTATTTTATTACTACCTAAAAGAAGCGGGAATATCTCATTGCCTAACAAACAATCGATTTCAGCAGGGATATCGAAGCTGTCATCAGCCATAGGAAGACCTTGTAAATGCGATAACTGGGTTATGTCAACCCTTACATTAGGTAAATAATCGGTTATTGTATCAATGACGCGTGCGTTAATTGTGTATTTACACCTGGGATCAAAGCGTGAGGCAATTGTGAAAGATACATATCCTAGCGACACACTTTCAGACTGACCTATGCCCTTAATAGTGGTAGGTAGCGGATTGACTTTTAAGTTCAGTCGCGCACAACATTTATTTGTGATAAAGTTGCTCATCGAACCTGTGTCTAGAAACACGCGTAATTTTTGACACGTCTTATTATTGTCATAAGTATACACTGACGCGGTGGGTAATAAGACCGTGGTACTAGATTCATCAGCGATCGACGGCGTGACTGCAGAGAGAGATACATTGTTGGTTGGCATCGATTGCAACGGCGGCGTGACCGGACCGGGCGCGGACATGGACGCGTCGGTCGGCGAAAGCGTAGCGCTGCAAGTCAGCTGCTGTGACGTCATAGGTCTATTCACGTTAAAATTATCTATATGAATAAGAGTGTGATGTTTCCGTTGGCAAACTGAGCAACGATTTTGAGATCTGCAATCTTTAATGTTATGAAAGCCTAAACAATTGAGGCAAAAGTTACATTTAGTAACTAAAGAGTGGCGAGTTGGCGCATTTTTCGAGAGAAAATAACTGCATTTGAACAGGGCATGTTCAGGTTCCGTCTTACAAAGTTGACAATTCTTGCGTACAGCGGATGGAGTGTATGAGCCTTGCGAATTCGGTTGAGATTGGAAGTAATGTTGATTGAGTTTTACTCCAGAAGCTGTATTAGAAACAAACGACTGTGTCGGTTTCGAGTTTTTAGACTGCGATGCGAAATTCGTTTTATTATTAACGTACGGCTTATTCTGCGTAAAACATAAGCGTAAAGCATGGATTTTATTCTGTTCTTTTATAAAAGTCTTGAGATCATTAAACGTAGGCATTTTTACGTGCTTAATGGATTGTTCAAATAAATTTAGAGTGTCTTTGTCTAATTTACTGAGAGCAATATGAGTCAAAATGAAATCGGAAAGGTCATCAATCTGTAAACGTCGTAAGGCAGCTTCAGCTGAGCAATACTGTTCCAAAAATTCATCTAAAGATTGCGATTTGAAGTTTATTAACTGTTCCAAATACATAGAGGCTTGTACTCTTATGTCTTGGTATTTTTCTAATAGGTTGTTCCAAATTATGTAATAGTTCTCACCAGTAGGTGGAATACCCGAGCAAATTGTAAGTGCTTTTCCGGAAAGTTTTCCTATAAGGTATTGAGCCTTTTCACCTGGAGACAAACCAGTGTTCTCATGAATAAGCGTTTTAAAATTTTGGTAGAAAACGGGCCACTTGGAAGGGGCTCCGTCGAAAGAGACTAGTTCTAAAGGCGGTAATTTTTTTATGAAATCCTGTTTGCGACGCTCTGTGTTGGCTTTGAGTTGTGCGATGGAGCTTTGCACCGAAAGGATGTTACAGTACAAATCGTCAAACGAGTTGAGTGCGGCAAATGTAGGTTTGAGTTCCTCATCATTTTTCATATAACACAAATTAAGTTCGTCAATAGTATCAAGAAAATCCGATCTTGTTTTTTCAATCGAATGCATGCGAGACATGAAAATTTGTTCAATCTGAGGGTCGGAGACCTTTAGGCTGAGGTCGTATAGTTCCTGAACCCTCTGAAAAAGCGCTTCTTTTTTAGCTTCAAGCAAATTAATTTTGCGTTTTACTCCCTCCATTGTATTGTAGGTGAGCAAACACACGCACGAGAGCTAGCGTTAAAAATGAGTTGAGTTGTGCGTATTTATTTATAATCCAGTAGGAAAATAAAATGCGTAGCGTATGTAAGCGAATTTGAAATTGAATTGAAATAAAATTTTAAAAGATTGAATTTAAAAAATACACGTGTTTACAAACAACGAGTTGACGTTTGAGCGAATAGTAATTTCTAGAATGTGTCAAATATCAAACGAATCGAACTTTCCAGAAAGAATGTGTCAAACGAGCGAATTTTCTAGAATTTTCTAGAGAGTTGTCAAAATGACGGATGCGTGAAAATGTGTAGTTGTGATTTTCTGTAAGTGTAAAGGATAGGAAATGAACCATGCGGCTCGGTAGGACCAGAAAGGAGTTGTAGGAGATTGGGATAGGAACGGGATGGGATACCTTCGATTGAGCAGACTCCACAGGACGGTCCAAGCTTGGTTCTTCTTTCACTTTCACAAACACTTGAATTTTTATTGAGATGAGTTTAGCGCGCGATTTGGGTTTATTTGAATTGGTTTATTTTGGATACTTATTTAGTATTAACGCCCAGATAGGTAGGCGAAGCGGCGCGTTGCGATGCGAGAGCGAGACTGAAGGTGGGAGGGAGAGGATAGGAAAAAGGACTGTCAGAATGAGTGATAGAATAGTGTGACATGAGTTTGAAATGTATGAGGTTTTAATGCTGGCGCGTACAACATCAAATTACAATTTCAATCCAACAGTGTTAAATTTTGCTTCTAAACAGGTGTGCTTTGTAAATACTAATTAATAATTAATTAGCCTGGAATATAGATAGGGGGGGGAATAGATGGGGGAGCAATCAGAGGTGGTCTGCTGGATCCAACCGCAGAAACCTGTCCTGTTCCACCCGAGACCTGAGCTACGACGTTAGCAGTTTGTCCCGTTGCCGCTCCCGCTGCTGCTGTACTGCCTTGAGCTGCATTCTGGGCTACTGCTCCAGCGGCTGACGATTGTCCTGGTGATCCGGAAGCGTTAGCTACAGCTGATACGGGAGATGTCGACGCGCCGGCGGAGGATTGGGGTGAGGCGGCAACGCAAGCCAGCCCCGCGAGGAGGCACACCTGGAAAAAATTGCAAAAGAATCTGAGAAAGGCAATTTGAATTCAGGAATATTCTTTTTCTTTATCTTATTCGTTTCGCTCTTGGCAGAGCAGTCGTGGTCACGTTGAGGCATTGTTGATGTCCCGCCATCTCTCTCTGTTGGCACACTGCCTGGTGCAGTCACATACGCGGTGCAGTCAGGAGTATAGTTAAATCATCTAAAAAGACGTCGATGGTTGGAGAGAGGCATCCCCCAAAGATTTCAACAAAGACCGGTCCTGCGTTGCCCGCATTCAGGTGCTTCACGCGACCTTCACCGGATGGTTGGTTGGTACACGGAGTATGAAGCTTGTCTGCCGGTACTCGAGAAATTCCTTCCTCAATGGCTATCAAGTTCTACGAGTTAAAGGTTGCCTGCAACTTCACTTGAGTTTGCAGGCTAGATTAAGATTCTTCTGTTGATCTCCTCACTTCTCGACACTCAGGGAATCTCAGAGCATAGCGCGCTCTGTCACCCTTTGGATGACCTAGTGTGGAGACTAGAGACTAACTGATGATGATGATGTTTCCCATTTAGGCATGCTGTTTGAGCGTAATATTACCTATTTTTGAGCTGAGGGCCTACTATGAAATCGCAATTTGAAAGGACATCATCCACGTTTCATATATTTTTGGTCCAAAATCAAAAGTGCCGGCCAACAAAAAAAAAGTGCTGTATTCTGACAGAATACGTCCGCCTTAGCATTTGTTACTATGACACCAAAGCTGTAGCACCACTGTGCGTCGTAGTATTTGAGATCAGTCAGTCGTTTCATATATTTTTAGAACCCAAATAGGTACTACGATGCACAGTGGTGCTACACAGCTTTGGTGCCATAGTAATAAATGCTAAGGCAGACGTATTCTATCAGAATACAGCACTTTTATTTTTTGGCCGGCACTTTTGATTTTGGACCAAAATGGATGATGTCCTTTAAAGGTTTGTCGCTCCACTCAAATTAAAGAAAGTGTGTCTCACCAGAAAGATTTTCATCGTGAAGCCAGTGGTGGTGTTAGGTGCAGTTTGGGGAATTGGCATGTTTTTTTCCTTTTATATACTCTTGCACAATATAAATCATAATAAATAACCAATAAAACGCAACTGTCCTAACAAACCTCTGTACAAACTCGTGATTATACGGGGTGGCTGCGAAATTTAATACTTTTTTTTTTTATCTATCTTTATTATAATATCTTATGGTGTTAATCATGATTGGCCATTGGTGTCAAAGAATATCGTAAGAGTATGACTTACTTGACTTATGCCCGTTTTCACCATCAATTCCTAATTTTTGTGATTTATATGGTAACACATAACAGGAATTTTGTTAGGGGTATAGGGGTCACTCAAACATTAGGCATTTATAGTGAAAACGGGCATTAAGGTCCTATATTCCCTAGATTATTAGGCAGAGGGCGTCCACAAAGAGTCCTCCATCGCATTCGGTCTTGATCTTCGCGTTTGATCTCGCTCCAAATCTTACCGATTTTCTTCGCCTCGTTTGCTCTGCTACAGTGCGCCACCAAGTTTGCTTATGGCGCCACGCTTGCGTTTTCCTTGGGGGTTCCAATCGAGAGCCTGCTTGGGTATGTGATCGGGATCCCTTCGGAGAGTGTGGCCGATCCAGTTCCACTTGCGGCGCTTGATCTGCTAATCGATCGGAATTTAAGAATCGTAAGAGCATAATATTGGCTTAATGCTAATCGTATTATGTAAACGGTGTAAATTGTTGATATAGGTGATTTCACCCTATATTATGTGAGTCACCATTATTTGCCTTTTTGTTATTGAAAGAGTTTTCTTTTGTGTATCATTCTTTTTAACAATCGTATGTCTATGCACTTGAAATTTTGCATTCACCTTTAATAATAATGTAAAATTTAAGTATGGCTGCCACTCCAAGATAGCAGATTTTTTTTTCAACCTCCAATTTAATAAGTATCAAATGAAAAGGCTAAGAGAGAACAAAACGATAAAATTAATTTAAAATTAAATCTATCAAAAAATTACCATAAATTATGCTACAAGCCTGAGAGGGCATTGTAAGATGAAATTCGCGTTAAGAATATTATTTATTTCAAGACAAATATTACGTATATTTATTGCCTCAACGACAATTATTGGTAATGTTTAAACAACAAAACAATGTGAACAAAAGAATGCAATAAATTTTACGTCAACGATACATACAATGTGGTACTAGCAATAAACATTATTGACTATTGACATTGACCTTCTGCGTATACATATAAATTCACTAAAAAACAAAATATTTTAATTCTTTTTTACTCGTTTTTTTATACCAAGCACACCTTGTCATTTGTAACTTGTAATTTGTAAAAACTACTATTTATTTCATCATCATCATCATTTCAGCCACACGACGTCCACAGCTGAACATAGGCCTCCCCCAATGACTTCCACATCGCACGGTTGGTAGCGGCCTGCATCCAGCGCCTTCTTGCTACCTTCATCAGGTCGTCTCGGTCCACATTTAGTATCAGTGCGGAATATCATCAACAGCCCTTTACAGTCCACTGCTGGACTATGAGCCTCCTCCACTATAGTGGAGGGTTTTGCCATAATCTCCACGCTAGGCAGGCGGGTTGGAGATCGCAGTTTAAAAGATTGATGTTTTTCAGAGAGCGCTGCTGCCCATTCTCTGTTTGATGTGTAGTCCCTAAGTCGCCTCTTACGACACCCGCGGGAAGAGTAGGGGTTGGTGTGTGGAATATAAAGAACTTTGATTTTCGAATTTGAACTATGTCCACTAAACGAGAACAACTAATTAACTAGCTTTTTGTTAATCCATAATTTAACCTTTGTGCGTCTAACAGCTGTTAATTGAAATTAATAGCACATAATTAATGTGCTTGCTAATAATAATTAGCAACACTGGTTAGCCTTTAATTAGTGTTAATTTAGCAAATTATTAAATAGGTTGAATAGTTTTATTATCGTACAAATGAAAAGCGACCTTTAATACTTAAATTGAATTCATTTGAAGTTGTTTTTAACCCCGACGAAAAAACAACGGGGTGTTATAAGTTTGACGTGTCTTTGTATCTGTCTGTCTGTGTATCTGTGTGTCTGTCTGTGGCATCGTAGCTTCCGAACGGGTGAACCGATTTTGATTTTGTATGAAAGGTGAATTAATCGGGAGCGTTGTTTGATGAAAATCGGTTCAAGATGGCCGCCTCCACAAAATGGCGGAACATAATATTCTTTAACAACTCCCTACCATGGGTATCAAATGAAAGGTCTTGAATAGAAGATTAAGGATTTATTACTTTAAAAAAGCATGAAATAAAAGAAATGAAATAAAAAATTGGAATAACCCCAGACACAAAAAAAAACGTCTAAAAACTAACAAATAATATTTTAAAACAATAATGTCGCGTCGGGGAACCGCAAAAATGCAAGTCAGACCCTTTATTCAGATTTTTTAGTTTATACTTTATTTTTTGTCTAGGGAGTTACATGCTTTTGCCCGCGACTTTACCCGCGTTTCATCCAAATCCGTTCAGTAGTTTTTGCATGCAAGAATAACACACATACATACAAACTTTAGACGTTGACATAATTAATAATAATGTCCTGTTAATTGTTTTTCATAATGTAACATAACGCCATCTATTGAGCAAAACTGGTCACCATCATTTGAATATTATGAAAACCTCCATTCCTTCTCACATCTTGGTGTACAAGATATTTCAACTCGTCAAAAACTTGGCGAAAACTCGACAATTTTGACTGATGGACGCTGCTCGAATACAGAATTCCACTCGCAAAAACTAGAAGGTGTGTCTTCAATATTTATGAATTACTCTGCAGAAACTTTTGACTTTGTAGTTATTTTGGTTGTGGAATTTTTGTTCATTTGTCGAGTAATGTTTGGGGAAGCAGAGGTGGATATTGCGTAAAATTGGTGATCCCTACTAGTCCTACAAATTAATAATATCCTACTTCCTACCTACTAATATTATAAGTCGGAGCGGTGGCCATGGCTGGAATGGATCTCGGATGGAATGGATCATTATGTACCTATTAGAATGAAACAACCATAATTATTTGAAGTTGGTTTTTAATACTCTGCTGTCCTTAATTTGTATTTAGGTGAAAGAGATTATTTTTTCTTTCTATTTAATAAACCTACCAAGCCATGAAGAATTTTGTTGTTCAAACAATGAAAATTCATTTTGTATTATAATTATCTTTGTCATTTTTAGGGTTCCCCAAGTAACTTCTGAAATGGATTCATTATAAAAATAAGAGACATTTTTCTCGGAAATAATTAGAGCGGATATACATATTGCTCGTACTTCGATTGGTGACTAAAAGTGATAAAAGGAGTTTTTAAACAATGAATCAAATGTAATCATTTTTTAAATAAATCATGTCCTAAAAGTGATTTCAAAGTTCTCCTTTTTCATCATCTTTTTCAGTACAGTATACAGCAGAAATCATTCGCATATCTAGCTCAATCATCTAATTAATGGGATGAAAATGCACGGAACCCTCATCAGGCGAGCACAACCCACACTTGTCAGGTTTTTTCATTAGACGCTTATTACCCTGAAACCTAATATCACGTTGTCAGAAAGGGACACCGCGTGAAAAGTGAGCGGGACGAAAGTAATTACTTCCACTTTTTCAGGCGAGTAAGATAAATAGATGAAGTTTTGGGTATGCTGACGCGGTAGTATCGTTTTACACGGAAAATAAATAAGTATTCATTTTAAATACTCGGACTAATATTGGAAAAACTTACGCCCATATTCACAAACATTACTATGAGGTCTCACAGTGCGCGTGGACGCACAGGTTGACACACGAACCAATCAGCTCTCTTCTATTTCTATTCAAAACTCTACTTATTAAACGCTGTGCGTTCGATTTGCTGCTTCACTATAGCAAGCATCATCATCAAAAAATAGAGTATCCTTTACAAGTCAGACACTAAAACACTGTTTTTTGTTCACAAATTAATATATTGTCTTTTTTTGAAAAACGCTTCTCACGTACGAAGTCACGAGCACAGCTAGGTTAATTAATACATTGACAAGGCATGAAATAACATCTTATACGTAATCTAATCCCACACCTTACAAAATTGTCCCGTAACATTTGTGGGTACCTTTAGTCGCTTTTAAACCTGACACCATGATTACCATCGAAGAATATTAAGTCAAAATTGGTCTAATTATACCACGAAAGCAAACCTACCTATCATCTTCACCTTATACAGGGTGGAATTTTGTAATGCCACCTGGAGGGAAAGTACCCTACTGTAGATAGAAAATTTTACTGAATGAAAACATTCCTTTATTTTTTAAAAGGAAGAGAACTGCATTTAAAAATTTTCGAAAATTTTTCGAAAATTCTCTACCATACCATACAATTTCCTGTACATAATTAAAATTATTTAAGATTTCATGGTTTTCCTATCATTTGATTTATCAAGTTTGTTAGAGAGATTTCATCCTTATACTTAATCCTATCGATTGATGCAATAAAAATACAGGATGTAATTTTTTACAGATTTTAGTTGGTTCGAATCCCGGGTGTGGCAAGCAAATTTTTGGAAATCTTTGAATGCAGTTCTATTTCTTTTCAAAAATAAAGGAACGTTTTCTTTGAGAAAAAATTCTATCTACAATATTAAGAGTACTTTCCCTCCAGGTGGCATTACAAAATTCCACCCTGTACATTATCTTACCCTTTTTCTATCAAACCAAATCATAATGAAATTCGACGTACGCAAACAAAAGCCAAATTATTTAACAGCATCTAATTGTGTCGTTCCAATTAATTTTAACAAGGAAATCGCTGTAATAGGATAGCAAGTGTTCGTCTCGAAAATTATATATCGTTACCTGGAAGGACTGAATCAAGGCTCATGATGGAGGTGACGTGGTAATCTGTCTCCAGGGCGTGACGTCATTGAAGACACGGATACGTAAGTGATGGAATGCGCAATATACTTTGGAAATAAGTTTCTTCTTCATCATCATCATCTCAGCCATAGGACATCCGCTGCTAAACATAGGCCTCCCCTCAATTCTTTCCATGTTGCCCGGTTGGTAGCAGCCTGCGTCCAGCGCCTTCCTGCTACCTTTCTTCTTATAGTTTCTTCTAACAATAATCTTAACGGTACAACGTCGTGAAGTGTGATTTGAAGACTTTGTCAGTATTTCTTTAGTTCCTCCCAAAAGCACCAGGGTTATTTCAGTGGAAGCTATGTAATGCAATTGAGTAAAGTGGGTTCATCCACAACCCACCGAGTTAGCAGATGAGGCTACCTCAGTTTTTACCCGACTGCGCCAGAAGGAGGGTTATAAAAAAATGAAAAAAAAAAAAAAAAAATGTTTTTTGAATCAGACTTCAATCTATTGAATGCTGGTTAAATTATTATGCTGCCTTAGTAACTTCAACAAACAATTAGTACAAAACTTAAATACTTTTAAGCTCAAATTGACAGCCAACCCACCGACATGAGTCGTCGACTTTTGACATTTTGTTAAAAAAATAATATACATTTTTAACTCATAAAAATATATTAAAGTTATCTAGGTACATGATTCTTTTGAAATTAAGTCACCGACATCATGCCGTGGGGTTGTCAGCGTTGGCTTGGTGTAGAGTCCTTAAGATTAAACAATTAAAAGGGTGCAGTATTTAGAAATTATTGGCTATTAAACTAACCAATTCCCCGTCTCTTCCATGCATTCCTACATCGCCAAATGCTGTAGCAAACGGGTCACGTGCGCACCCAATGGTACCTCGTTGAACGAGCTTAGGGCGTTGCTTGCCACTAATCGGTAATTATTGTCGAGCGGCGATTTTTTTTTAATCAACCACCATCTTTGTTTCAATCGGATGTCAGTAATGTCAATTACTTTGACCCTATTTGAGATTTGTGACAAAGTGAGACACTGATGCCCGTTTTCACCGTCAATGCTTAATTTTTAGGTGACCCCTATGAAAACAAAATTCCTGTTATGTGTTATAGGGGTCACTTAAAATTAGGGATTGATGATGAAAACGGGCTTGAGACTACATACTTTTCATCGGCCGATACTTTAGTAGGTATTCCAATTTGTATGTGGTATCGGCCGTACCAAATCGGTGTAACCCATAAAGTTATTATTGGTCTACCTAGCGGAATGACATGAGTCTACGAGTATTTGTCAGTAACACTGTGTTGTGTGATAAAAAGAGATAGGTATACGTGATGTCGTCGCCGTCCCATCAAACAGAACAGATTTTTGCAACTATCTGACAGTTCAGAGGCACTTAGTGGCACGCTGAAAATTTTAACTCTGAGGTATTTTCGGATTTTACGTAAGTGAAATCAGGGACGTTAATGAGAAATATTGCTTCAGACACATGGTGACTGGTTCAGTGATTTATTTATTATCCTCGGTTGTTGCTTTATTCCAAAGGAATATTAACTTTATAGTGTAACCAAACTATCGGCCGACAAAAAGTCTGCAGTATGCACATGCATTTAAAAGATACAAAAGGTAATATATTATTATGTCGTGACGTGGCACAGATGTTTTTTATCAATTGAATGGACAATAATTATTTACTCATACTCTCATTCATTTACAAACTTTAATATCAAATTGCAGAAATATATTCAAAACAGTTGTTGTGAAATATATTTTATGAAATGGCTAGAAAATTTTAATAACTACGAACAATTTGATCACTTTTTGAATGTCGTTGTATCTTAAAAGGTGACAAATCCTCCTTTTGCCTCTGGTAAATTAAAGAAAAGTACAATACAATACAATACAAATCTATTTATTCAAAAGTAAGTACATGCATATAAAAACAAGCAACAAATTTTTAAGTACAGACATTAATGTATCTTACAAAATATTATGATTCTAAAAACATTGAGCTTTGCTTCCTAATTTAGGGCAGAGCCCTGTATTTTAGGATAAGCAAGCGCTCTTCCCATAGCATAAAGTGTGACCCTGAAGTGGGAACTACATGGCTCGATCATGATTACGATTTAACCAAGGGAAGTCGAACCTTAACTTCGAAAGCCTCTTATTCTTCTGATTAATTTCGGTGCGGGTCCAATGGCAGTTTAACTTTCCTCCGGGACAAACTTGACCTTCACTGGTTGGGTTTTTATTGGCGATCAAGCTGTAGATCCTGGCTACACAGGAGTTGCAGCGGTGGGAACGAGAGGTGGGAATAGTCCCGTACCATTTACCAAAAATTGACAATAACGCTGAGTTGCACTATCTTACTTTAAATTTAACAAACGTCAAAAATCGGTCAAACTCCATACAAAAAACACCGGTTATCGTTATAGTCACGGTTAAAATTACTGGTGCAACTTAACCTAAGTCTTCTTCAAAGATTTTTGATATCTCTAAAAATCATCAAAAACCAACACACCTTATTTTAAAAATCCATGTCAACAAATTGTCGTACCCATCAAGTGTTGCCATATCTTCCCAATGCAATTACGATCACCCTGTATTTCTCAATCAGGGCACATGAACCCTGATACCTCATAAATATTAACCACGCCACGTTTTACATTGTAATTGACACATCTTTTATGCATGCAAAAGAATAACATGTTCTTTTAAAAGAGAATATCGTGCGGGAATTTTTGAGGTTCATAATATTTAGGTGACCCCTTTGATTTGAGGGTTGCAGCAAGGGCAAATATTTTGTTTCAGTTCAATGAATGGCATTAAATAGAACGTTTTGGTTTTGGTAACAATATTATACAGGGTGGAATTTTCATAGTTTTCCTTTCATTTGATTTATAAAGTTTGTTTGAGAGATTCACCCTAATGATCGATGCAATAAAAATACAGTAATGTAATTTTTAACATTTTTAGTTGGTTCCATTCCCGGTGTAATGTGGGGACCAAGGAGATGGAATGAAAAGATGTTAATTCGTCGACGATCGGTTTAATACTACTATTAAAATGACTTACAGCTAACTTATAAGTATATGCCTTGCATTAAGTTGGTACTAAAGGAGAGGTGTGTCATACACTACACCACCCCCGTAATTTTGAGAAAAAAAATGTATTATCATTTTTTTTTTAATTAGTTAAACCAAATAGAATAAAAATTTAGAAAATTATTAGTAGGTATGTTATTGATTCCAATTGTTTGTTTTAAGTATACATTTTTATTTTGAATTTAATACAATTAAATAGAACAAGTCGGAGTAATGTACTGTTCAAAATACATATTTCACTTTACATTTTGTTACAAGTTTTTTTTTTTTAAATAAAACTAGATCTAAATAAGTACATATTATTATGTCTATTAGAAAAAACATAAATCTGTAGATCGTATTGAAATATGGCCTGATTCAAAAAAACGACTGGTAAAGAGTAAAATTTTTAAATCAACTAGGTACTTGTAAAATACAATGTAAAATAATGACTATCCAAATATCTATGAATATTCCAATTATTCCAAATGATAACAAAAAATACCATTAATACATACAAATGCAGAAAATAAAAATATGACATTACACAATTTTATTATTTGACCGAAATTATGAAATACTTTATATTAATTTACCATTTAATAATAATCAATCATAAATAAATTCTATATTCATTTTCAAAATTACATTTTCATTGATATTTAATTCAGATCAAAACATGTTTTTTTTTTTTATTTATCTAGAAAAATTTTTACACAATCACTCTATTGTAACACTATTTTATAAAGATCATGTTCTTGAACAGATAATAACTTATTTCATTTTACAATTTCATTCCAATAAAATTAAGTATAGACACATCTAAATAAATACATTCGTAGTTATGTAAGCAATAGTTGCCATTAATTTACACACAGAATTACAATCAATATTATTGTGTAAAGTTCATTCATATATTTATATTTTGAAGAGATATCCTTTTATCATAAACCATTTATAGAGTTAGATACAGTTAAATAACACACAAACCAATTTTTAATGTTTCCGCTATTTAGTATACCTACACATACATTTGGGCAAACTACCACGTAAATATTCATCAAATGTTATTAATGTACTTAATAAATGAAGGCATAATACACTTACGCACTTATTGTATTTATAAAACTAAAGATTTAAACAAGATACATTTTGTTGACGGTAGACGGGTCAATTCATTCATTAAGTTTAAAATAATCAAATTTCTAATTAGTTTTTTATTTTTCAATCTCATAATAGTTAAAATGAATGATTAAATATACTGATTTTCGTTCTATGCACAATAAGTAAATTTACATTCCACAATAGAATAGTGATTCAGTGGGTATCCTCTATTAGGTTCATAACATAAAGCAAAACATGCAAGTGCAGCAAGTATCTACTGTCTTAATTAAAAAGGTCACTTCCAGAAATTATTTAAAAGGTTTTTTCCAACACAAACACCAAAATTAATTCTCATAAAATTCATATTATGACCTAATTAACATTACGTTACGTTTTGTCCAAATCATTCATCATTTCTCTTCTTCAACTTCAACTCTCATAGCGTATTCGTAATTTTTATGAATTACCTACGACGCGTCATAATCATATTTTATTATTTGTAAGTAAGTACGTACTTTTAAGTATTTATTTACATCATCATTTTTTCATTTGTCACAATTGATTGGGCCGGCCGGTCCCTTTTATTTATTTCATTTTATTTATACAAAACTTGGTACAGTTTATTTTATATTTATTTTATAGTCGACTTTTATTAATTAATATATTATGACATTTTAGTCATTAACACTTGCTATGCATAGCCTTTTTTTAATGGGGTCACGTTTTAAGATCACATTTATTTAAAAGATCTCCAACTATTTTCACGGAGAGAAGCTCGTCTACACCATGATCAAATGAAGGATCTGACACCCTATTACTGTACCTTGTACCATTATTATATTTTATTTATATACTTATTTTATATTGTCATAAAACGGGTCCACTTTTAAGATCCTATTGATCTCCAACGGTTTTTTTTTACAGAGAAATCTCGTCTACACTGATTAAACTGAAGGATTTGACACCGTTTGTGCCTCTAGTTATAAGGTAGGGCAACCTTATCCTTTCTTCCTATCTCTACATAAACAAAACTCTGAAACATTCAATCTCAACATAATATTCTCGTATTTCAACCATGTCCACTATCATAACCAACACCAACTATCGAACCATTCAAAACGAATCCTTTAGCATAATTGTTTTGTTGACATTTGGGTGATCAGTCCAAAAGTGTAATAAAACATTATGGCTAAAGTACCTATTCCCTGTTTCTAGATTATCTACCACATCTTACATATTCATCACCATCTAATTGTCAATCATTATTTTCAGACTCATTTGACTACTTCTACCTGCTATTTACCTATCACCGTTCTATCACTATTTGGAATGTAGCTAATGCAACTTATATTGATGCAAAGCTATTTTAATACATTCCTACAGCTATTCCTGTAATAACTCTCTCAACATTATTCCTAAGTTTCCTCATCGCATATAAGTAAAAGTCAATTCCGTGAATTATTAGACACATCATTCTATTTAACTACCTATCTATGTCTCATTTTTTTTTTATTATCTAATGCTTTTTAATGTAGCTTGAAAATGAAAATTAAACATTTTTAGATAACCCACTGTTGAGAAAAATAACAATTAAACGGATTGCTGCATCCTATTATTCTACGAGTAGTAACAAGAATTTCAAATAAAATAGTTATATGATATCGAATAACAAGGATTAGATTGAGCTAATTTGCAAAATGCTTCCTGGTATAAACATTGTTTGTGTTAGTGTTCGTTTCTCTATAAAGAAGGGCTTCATATTTCGCAAAATGCTGATGCTACAACACGTGTCGACAAATATGGTTCGATGCAAAATGATGCAATCACCTATCTAGCAAAAGTAAGACGATGTTTTAAATTATTATGCAATTCAACTATTGTAATTTACATTAATTCCACAAATCAATGTATTTTAAAATCTATAGATGTAATAATAAAACTATCAACATTTTAACGCAATAAAATTGTTATAAGAAATCATATGATTTAACTTTAAACTTTATTAAGAATTTAAATGTATACGGACATACTGATTACGATGTTTTACTTAATATTATTATTATGAAAAAAAAAATGATTGGATATTACAATCTTGAATAATTGAAAGCCTAAAAAGAGTTGTTACTTAAAAAATTGCAAATCCGATTGTACCTAATTACTTACGCCAATACATTTTTTACATTTAAATTTGAGAAAACCAAATTAAAAGTTTTATGTAACATCATGTATTTTGTATGCAAACTGTGCAAATAATACCTAATGTGTTAAAGAAATAAATGAGAAATTAACCTAAATCTTTGAGAAAAAAAAACTAATTGTCTCAGGCGGGATTTGAACCCACGAAATGTTCACAAATTTAATAATTATTTTGTAAGTGTGTACTACATGTAACGTGTACTAAGGATAGATTAAAATGAATTAAATAATTTCAATATTATGAACAATTCATATTTCATCAAGTTAATAAATGCATCATACTTTAATAAATAGCCAATGTACTTTACCTCTATTTCAATGTAACTTTTGGAATCATTTAGAATTATGAAAACCAACTAACTATAACTGATTTTTTGTGAATAAAGCATAATTAAAATGAATAAATAAAATAACTTTATCTACTAGTTGGTAACTGTTTTAAACAATTTTACGAATTGTCGTATGTAATTGCTATTAATGGGGTAAAATCATGAAAAATGTTTATTAACAAAATAACTTTGATTGTAAAGACGTAAATGAGACGTAAAATCTTATTTTCGCAATACAATAATTTGTAAATTACTTTGCCAAATAAATTATTTTTAAAGAAGTAAGAAATCTAGAGCTTTGTTTAAAATATCATAATGGGTATTCGTACAGGCATCTAAAAATAACATTTCATCCAATCAGCAATTTTAACCTATCGTTATTCCTGACGTGTAGAGCTACTTCAAGATGCAATAATCACAGTATGCAAAGTTATTTATAGGATTAATGGAGTAATGGAATGAATAATTAATCATATCACTTACCTTTAAAATAAAATTTGAGTAATTTCACTGTCGTGGAGCAGCAATCTATGTTGATAAAATTAGTTAATTCCAGTGAAGCAAAAAAAATGACGTTGTTTGTATTTACCAAAATTTAAGTACTAATTATAGCATAATAATGAAAATAGAATTGATCCGTCCATTCTTATTTACCGTAATATAATAATCTAGCGTACATACTAGGTAACTTAGCGTGGCCACGTAAAAGTTAAATTAATAAAATTCCATTAAGGGAAAAAGAAAAAAAAAGTATACAATGGGGTTGCCGTGTCTTCTCCATTTTTTCGAAACTGCGTCTTCTCCTTATCCATTGACACGCATGACACTCCCGGCGGGAACCACAATCGTCACGGCTCCAACAACACCCAGCGCCCAGCAACAAACATCATCGACATCGGACTCCTACCATCGCCCGGCACCCAGCATAACTCGCCATTATTCCATAATTTGATCTTCATTTTGAATATCCTTGAGCACCATCATCGCCCGGCTGCCATCAAAATGTCTCCTCCAACGCACTTGATTAACTTTATTGTAGTATTTATCGCAGCATTTCAATTAATTGTCCGAATTTAGTTTTTCACTTGTACACGAAATTCACATTTTATTATTTATTATGTGCACAGCACTGCCCTAAGGCAGCACTGGCAGGGTCGCCATGTAATGTGGGGACCAAGGAGATGGAATGAAAAGATGTTAATTCGTCGACGATCGGTTTAATACTACTATTAAAATGACTTACAGCTAACTTATAAGTATATGCCTTGCATTAAGTTGGTACTAAAGGAGAGGTGTGTCATACACTACACCGGGAGTAGCAAGCAAATTTTTGGAAATCTTTGAATGCAAGTTCTATTTCTTATCAAAAATAAAGGAATGTTTTCTTTGAGTAAAATTTTCTATCTACAGTATTATGAGTACTTTCCCTCCAGGTGGCATTACAAAATACCACCCTGTATGTCCTACACTGAACCGTCCCAGCTATGATATTGTCAGAAGGACGCTATCAACACTGGATTATTAGTTCCGATTATTGCCATCTTGGACAACTATATAAGTTTGACACTTACAGGAAGGCGCTACTATCAATACTTGGTTATATAGTTTTTGATATTGCCACTTGACGTTTCAAAATCGTTGGACTAAATAGTCAATTTCAGCTATCTTTATTTCAATCAATATAAAATATTGCTATAAGTATGTAACAATAATTTTATTATATTCTATATATTTTTTTTAATTAAACTCCGATGACTCATCGACCCATTAGGAATCTTAACCTTCGATAGAAAATCATAAATTTTCTGAAAATAGTTGATCTTGATCCCTTTCCGAGTTGATAAATGGCAATGCCAGATTTTGTATGGAAGGTGGCGTCTTTTTTTTCGCGCGGCCATCGACCAAACCTTATTTTTTGATTACAAAATAGTGTAATAAACCAAACTTACTATGACATGTCAAAATCAAAATAAAAAAATGTATAGGACCTCTAAACTCAGTTTGAACTGAGTTACGAGCATTAGAAGTTTGATGATTTTACAAAGGTAGATTTGCTTTCTGCGCGCAAGTTTTGTAAGAAATTGCAACAAAATAGTGACATTGTATGTGTAAACAAACAATACCATCCATTATAGGCTCCAGCCATCAATGTGGAGCAGAATCAGCGCAATAAAAAAGACGTCACTAGGTATTTTGTTGCAATTTCTTACAAAACTTGCGCGCAAAAAGCAAATCTAATAGGTAAAATCATCAAACTTCTAATGCTCGTAACTCAGTTCAGACTGAGTTTAGAGGTATACATGTCATATTAAGTTTGGTTTATTACACTATTTTGTATCAAAAAAACATGGTTTGGTCGATGGCCGCGCGAAAAAAAAAAGACGCCAATTTCCGGCATTGTCTTTTGCTATGAGCTTTATTGGTATACTCATCTCATCACGAGCATATTCTATCGCATCGGACTGAAGTAATAGTACTAGTAAGTATTCTGTGTTTACTTGAAACTACAGGTCTTTACCCAGATCTGTGTTTATTGGAGTAGTTCGCCACCTCCAAGGTTTTTATTGTAGTTTTATAGCCACAAACTTCGCTGTTTCAGTTAGTGGGATCCGTGATGTCTTTGGTACTAAATCCTGGGAATTAGAACTCACCCTATATTGAAGTAAGTGTGAAGTTACTGAACAGAAATAAGGTCATGTCACAAACATTACTATGAGGTCTCACAGTGCGCGTGGACGCACACGGTCCTACCAACCAATCACAGAGCTCTATTCAACGCTGTGCGTTCGATTTGCTGCTTCACGATCAAGAATTGTTTGTGAATACATGCGTAATTATCATGAAGATTTTTGGTAAGAGAATTAGATTATTTCGACTGTTACAAACGACACAAAAGTGAACAATTGCTTGGTGATGTAATTTTTAGTATCTACGTTGCAGGTATAAATTAACCAGAGTGTTATCTTTCAAACAATAAAACGAAAACGAAGGATATAAAAAGTATGATTAGAGATAGGTAAACGCAGAAGGCTATTATCATTCATCATCATTTCAGTTGACTCCAATGATTTCCATAATGACCGGTTAGTAGCGGCCTGAATCCAGCGCCATCTTTTATGAGGTCCTTAGTACACCTTGCGGAAGGATATTTAAGTAGGTTAAAATGAAATAAGAAGCAATGAGGGCTATCGATTTTATAATTAACAGTTGGCACCCCTGGCGATTGACAGGACCTTACTCTACAGTGGCGCCATCTTGATGAGTGCAAATGCGATAGTCCTCCTACCACTTAACCGCTCACAAGTTTGCGCCACTGTCTTCGCTACTAGCAAGTGACAGGACCTTACTCTACAGTGGCGCTAACTGGTGAGCGCTAAAACGATAGCCCTCATTACAAGTATCTCAGCTTATGCTGAATCAGTCAGTATCTTTGCCTCATCATCATCAGGTCATTTAGCTCCACTGCAGGGGGACAATATTTTTTTTAAACCAGAGGCAAATGGAGAATTTGGTCTACGTTTGCTAGAAGTTCACAATATGTTTGTCCCTTACACCCGTATTCACAAACGATGCTTGCTTAAGTGAAGCAGCAAATCGAACGCACAGCGTTGAATAGAGCTCTGTGATTGGTTCGTGTGTCACCCTGTGCGTCCACGCGCACTGTGAGACCTCATAGTAAATAATGTTTGTGAATACGGGTGTTAGTCGCCTCTTACGACATAAAATATTATTTTGCTTACTTATACAGAACTGTAGCTGCCAGTAGAAACTCATTGAAAACCTGACACAGTAATGAGAAAGTCATAGACTATTTCTCATGTGACAAACAGAATATGTCACAGTAAAATGATACAATTACCTGCAAACAAGCGGCGTCCCCATTAGCATACTACGTCAAAGTTAGCTATGTTTCGACACGAACTCCGTTAATTTCTCTCTGTTGCACAGCGCGATGCAGTTAGAGTTTAGATGCGTTTAACACCGTTATCTTGTTGAAGGAAAATTCATTTATTTTAATTTTTATGACACATAAGGGGAACTTGTAGCTATAACTATAAGGAGGCGAGATAGGCAGTTCCTCTGTAATTGAGTATAAACGGTATACCGGGTGAAGATTACTAATCCATTATCAGCCTGATCATCACTTTTCATCATCATCATTTCAGCCACAGGACGTTCACTGCTGAACATGGCCTCCCCAATGATTTCCATAATGACCAGTTGGTAGCGGCCTGCATCCAGCGCCTTCCAGCCTAAGCGAATTCTTAATGACTTTGACATTACTTTCATCATCATCATCAACAGCCCTTTACAGTCCACTGCTGGACTATGAGCCTCCTCCACTATAGTGGAGGGTTTTGCCATAATCTCCACGCTTGGCAGGCGGGTTGGAGAGCGCAGTTTAAAAGATTGATGTTTTTCAGAGAGCGCTGCTGCCCATTCTCTGTTTGATGTGTAGTCCCTAAGTCGCCTCTTACGACACCCGCGGGAAGAGTAGGGGTTGGTGACAAATGTATTCTACTCTGCCGTCACCACATTACTTTACATTCTCTTAAAGAAAGCATTCTCTGTCCGTTAACATTTGGGCTAAGTAGAAAAGATTCGTATGAGAGTGTTCTAAAATGAAAACACATGCAAAAGTAGGTAACTATAAACTAAAATTTTGCTAAACAGTTACATACCAAGTAAAAAACGTACGTATTCATGAAAAAGGCTTTTGTTTAGGAATGAACGTATTTTTGTGATAGACGATCTGGTGAAGGTCGCGGGAAGAGCCTGGATGCGGGCAGCGCAGGACCGTTCATTGTGGAAAACCTTGGGGGAGGCCTTTGTCCAGCAGTGGACGTCATTTGGCTGAAAACGAACGAACGAACGAACGTATTTTTGTGATAAAAGAAGAAACTTTATTGTTAAAGCCAAAAATAGCTCGCAATACGCTCATGGAATCCTATACGATTTAATAATAACATTCAAGATCCCAGAAATACAGTTCTAAGAAGCGAATCATACATTTTCCTTCCATGACCTATGATTCTTTTCTCATTCCATCTTATAATAATAATATAAGTTCCATCGCAAAATTATTCCCAGCATTCTGCAAACATAAATCTTGCATACTTCACACTATACAAAATATCCAGTTTCCTGAGAAAATCCGAAAACCAAGCGAACACCGAGGAGAACCGGGGCACGTCATTTGTCAATCGGTGAGACCCATATATCTCGCACCATTCGCACCATAATAGAAGTTTATGAAGAAGACTCTCTTTCTCGCTGCTAAAAAAAAGAGAAAAAAAAGCAAGGACAAAGACATTAATGATTAAGATGGCTTTCTTTCTAGAATAGAATAGAATATTGTTTATTTGGCACAATACACAATACAAGATAAAACATACATAAAAGAACAAAAAAAAAACCTCATCCCAATTGAAATAAAACAGATAAAATTTGAGTGCCCTGTGCCAAAAAAGTCCCTTGCTCAGCATTAGTCGTGACATTATAGGTGCCACGACACTGATTATCAGCAATACCTTTGGGGCACTTTGGTCGCCGTAAACATTAAAAACAAACACACATATTACCTACTACAGAAATACAAACAATACAATCTTAAAACAATTGTAAAATTCTCTGAGCTGAAAGAAAGAAAGAGAAGAAAAAAACCAAGGACAAAGAGATATTTTTCGTCATCATTTCAGTCACAAGACGTCCATTGTGAAAATTCGCTGGGTGCGAAGTACTAGGTGGGGGTAACATAATCGATCGCAGCGCTCATGGTGGTCAAAAGTAGAAATAATGTTAGCTCTGTCATCAGATGTATCTGTCAATGGCAAAGCGATTCTACATAATACATTTTAATATCATTAATTAATCGCATGAAAAGGGTCCTACTGGGAACTTAAATAAAAGAGTGGACTGTTTTTCGATAGGGCTGGTTTAATAGCCGTTTACAATTTGGAAATAACTAGACTATACAACGTGGTAGTACAAAAATGAGTCACAGTAGGTAGTTGTTGTGCACAGATGTTTGCCTTATGATGAGAGCGTGAATTATTGAACTCTGCCCTTGTTTTGTTCTTAATTCTTCTACATCTTGGACTTGTCCAGCCAATACCAAAAACTTTCCTTTAAATACGGTTTGTGGTTGGAATTTGATATTGTAAAACTCACAAACCCGGTCTTCAAAACAATACTCATTTCGATCTGAAAACGATATTTAATTTATTACTAGTGATACAGGAACATTTAAATATATTTACTGTTATATAATGAAACCGTTAAAGTAGCTTTTTCTTTTTGTTTTACTGTAAAACTACAACTATAAATAAAGTAAACAAACCCTGACACAATCAAAATTAAACACACTTTTTGGACTTACCTCATTTGATTTGAATGACCAAAATTATTTCAAAACCTTTTTTCCACCCAAATCGTGGTATCACAACAATTTATTAGTTGAAAATATTTGTTATTTTTTCATTTCGATATTTTTTTACAAATATACGACCTAAATGTCAATGTGACAGAGCCCGCAAAGTTGTGGACGCTAGTTGGCGCTGTAATCGTGCACAGAGCCAATAGGCTTCCCCAATGATTTGTAGATTGGTTTGCGCAAATCATATAACGCGTGTGTCAGCGTCAAATTGTTTTGTCAGTTTGTGACACCCAAAGGGGCCAAAAAGTTCATAACACAACCTTATTTCTAATGTAACTATTTAACGCTGTTCCCCAGTCGATGAAGCACATGATGTCGTACCCTGAGTGCCCGAGCAACTGCACGCAGGAGGATTTAATGAATGCTGCTGACAACGCCACTCTTGTAGTGGAGTTTTGGGCTGACACTGTGTAGGTTTGTTGTCGACACGATAAGAAGAAGAGATGCTGACTGTACTGTGACATTTGTTTATGTATTTATTTTCACGTACCAGCAAGCGCAGCGTAGGACGTCCTACAAGGTGAACAGTTGACCTCATAAAGGAAGGTAGAAGACGCTGGAGGCGGCTACCAATATTCGGAATACGGAAATTATTGGGGGAAGAATTCAGCAATAGTATTGTTGTGATATTTTGTTTATTTAAATCTACTCGGATTTATACTAGGATTCCAACACAAATAATATCACCGTCCGATTCAGGTTCTGGGGTAAAGGCCACGTGCCGACAAATGCAGCGTAGAACGTCCACCGCCATGGTGGATAGACGACCTCATAACGGCAGCAGGAAGGCGCTAGATGCAGGCCGCTATCAACTGGCCAATCTGGAAATCATTATGGGAGGCCTATGTTCAGCAGTGGACGTCATGTGGCAGCAATGATGAAGATGTATATCAGAGTCCAGCCTTACACATTCTATTATCACCCTTGTCTTTAAGAGGCCTACTAGGTCTACCTCTATTGTGTTTTCACCTTGCATAATTTTTATTCTATGTTGCCACCGAATTGCGAATTCTTAACGACCAGATCGCTTGCTAATGTCTAAAAAATTACCTGTTTATTTCCAAGAGAAAATGTATTTTGAAATGCGAATACAAATTTTATGACTTCAAGCAATTTTTGATTAAATAGTGATGTTATTTTCAGACTTCAGTAAACAATATTTGGCAATCTTGAATACAGGTCAGTAACATACTAGGTCTTTTATGACCTCCTATGGTATTAAATTGTTTTTCTAAGAAGTTCCTAATTTAGATTTCAGACAGGTTCTTTGATCTAGGTTAATAGAGCTAAATTAGTGGACATTGACATTCTAAAAGCTAGGAATAAATCTAAGGAAGGAAACCTACTTTTTTATCCAGCTACAGGCAGCTATTTTTTGTGGTCGTCAGTCCATTGAACTGGAAATAGCCCAGTTTGACATTAGTCTCGGAAAAAAATACTACTCGAATCGATTTCGTGATCACTTCGTTACGTTCCTAAATCTTGATGCTGAGATATCAAAGTCATGTTAATCGGAAACGTAACTTAGGTAAGTATTCCTGCATTCCAAAAACTAATACAGTTTTTCAGCACTAGACACGTTTAACGATTTGAAAGTATCTACATTTTATTAGTCCAGATAAATAAAGACATTTTTGATTTTATGAACCTGAATCTTTTCTCTTCTATTAAAATGATCTAACACGTTCATTCAGTTCACATGTTCATACAGCTCATTAACAATAACGCCCGTATTCACAAACATTACTATGAGGACTCACAGTGCGCGTGGACGCACAGGGTGACACACGATCCAATCACAGAGCTCTATTCAAGTGCGTTCGATTTGCTGCTTCGATTAAGCAAGCATCGTTTGTTAATACGGGTGCTATAGTACGTAATTCACATCTTGCTGAAATCCGACCTAATTGTTCAATTAAGTAATGAAATCCTCCAATCAGCTAATTATGTGGCTGATCTGCTAAACACTGCTTGTTGACACAATCGAAGTTCGACTTCGACTTCGACTTCAGTAGTTTGCGAACTTGTGGCCTAGTCTTTGAACGCGTTACCAAGTTTTGCGTCAGTAATATTCAATATCCAGTATGTGGTTTAATGATATTGATAACTGAATGAATGTATTAGTGATGTATATGTGGGTATACCAAAGTGGGTATACCAATAAAAACTATCCAACGGATATAAATGTAAAGGTGTCGCGACCGTTGACTTAGTAATAAACCAGCTTGAGTTCGTATCGGTTGTTTTACTTGCTGCCCGTAAACATATCACTGGCGACGATCTACCCACGACGCGTTTCTAAAATGGCGTACATCGGAAATATTTCTGTGTTTGATTATAAAAGTCAAGATTGGCAGATTTTCTACAGCCGATTGGTTCAATTTATAGAATTGAACGATATCAACGAAACGAAACAGAGAGCGGTTTTACTCACTCATTTGTCCGATGAATCGTACCGATTGACAAAAAACTTATTTCACCCGCAAAAGTTGGAAGAGACATCGTTTAAGGACTTGGTCAAGAAACTAAACGATCATTTTACTCCAAAGAGATCAACATTTGCGGACAGAGCGAAGTTTTACGAAGCCACCAGGTCAGAGATGGAAAGCGCTGAAGAATGGGGCGCGCGACTCAGGGGACTTGCTGTGCATTGTGAATTCGGTACAGAGTTGGACGTGGTACTGAGAGATAGATTCGTACTCGGTTTGAATGCGGGCCCCGAACGAGACAGGCTGTTTGAACAGGACTCCAGCACCCTGACGTTTGCCAAGGCTCTGGAGATTGCTCAGCAGGCAGCGTGTGCGCGGGCGGCGCGGGCCGCCAGCGGGGGCCTCCACGGCGTCGTGAAGCAGGAACCGGTGTATCGAGTCAGTGAAAATCACAGATCAACCAAGGCGACTCAGCAGGAGACGTCTCATGAAAAATCTGATCATGTGTATTGCTCAGTGTGTGGTTTAAAAAATCATGTGTCATCAAAGTGCCGTTTTAAAGGTTATCGGTGTAATAATTGTGGCCAAAAAGGGCATTTAAGGAAGGTTTGCCGTGCTGAAAAGAGTGAGAAGTTAAGGTTAAATAACATAGAAAGCGATTGTAAGGAATGTGAAGTCTTTAACCTTAGGTATGTAAATTATGCACCTAAAACTTGATGTACTCGTAAATAATTTAAAATTATGCATGGAACTTGATTCAGGATCTGGTACTAGTGTTATCTCTGAAAAATTATATTTGAAATATTTTCCGCAGGTTAAATTGCATAAAAGTGACCTAACAATGTGTTTGTACAACAGCCACAAAATCACGCCCCTTGGATACTTTATAGCTCAAGTGTCGTTTAAAAATAAAATCAATGATCTAAAATTTTATATTGTGAAAAATGGCGGACCACCGCTATTGGGCCGTGATTTCATGGCGTTGTTCAATATAGGTTTCACTACTTGTAATCATTATACATATAAAAATGAAGGCGGCGCTGAGAACGACGTACAGCAATTATTAAACCAGTTTCCAGGTCTTTGGAAAGATGAATTAGGGTGTTTTAATAAATTCAAGGTAGAATTACATGTAAAGGAAAAATCTGTTCCAAAATTTTTCAAACCGCGTTCTATACCTTTCGCCCTAAAAGACAAAGTAGATGAGGAACTAACTAGGCTTGTCAAATTAGGTGTATTAGTGCCTGTTCGTTTTTCAGAATATGCCACACCAATAGTACCGGTCCTAAAGGAAAACGGCAAGGTGAAAATAGCTGGTGATTATTCTTGTACTTTAAATAAAGATTTAAAAATTGATAAATACCCCTTACCACGTATTGAAGAAGTTTTTGCCAAAATTGGGGGTGGACAACATTACTCAAAAATCGATTTAAGTAATGCTTACAATCAATTTTTATTAAGCGATTCGTCTCAAGAGCTAACAACTATTAATACACCGAAAGGCCTTTTTAAATATACTCGGTTAGTGTACGGTCTCGCTAATGCACCAGCTATTTTTCAGCGCGCAATGGAAACCTTGCTGTCCAGCATAGATGGAGTTTCGTGTTGGTTAGACGATGTCTGTTGTACCGGGCCAGATAGGAAAACCCACATGTCACGTCTAAAAGAAGTATTAGCACGACTGCATGAAGCCGGGTTAAGACTGCAAAAAGAAAAGTGCGCGTTTTTTCAAGACAGTGTCACATACTTGGGTTACGTTATAGATAAAAGCGGCCTTAAAACATGCCCGAGTAAAGTCGAAGCCATAATAAAATCTCCAGCGCCCACTAATGTTTTAGGCATAAAACGATTTCTCGGCGTGGTAAACTATTATCGCAACTTTATTCCGAATGCGTCATCAGTGTTAGAACCGTTGCATGAGTTACTCCGTAGCGGTGTGGCGTGGGAGTGGGGGCCGCGCCAGGCGGCGGCGTTCGAGCGCGTGAAGCGAGAGCTGGGCTCCGCGCGCGTGCTGGCGCACTTCGAGCCGCGCGCGCCGCTCACGCTGGCCGTGGACGCGGGCCCGGCCGGGCTCGGCGCCGTGCTGGCGCACCAGCTGCCGGACGGCACGGAGAGGCCCATCGCATTCGCGTCTAGGTCGTTGGGGGCTAGCGAAAAAAACTATAGCCAAATCCAAAAAGAAGCTACGGCCATAATATTTGGTGTGAAACATTTTCACCAGTATTTGTATGGTAGGCAGGATCCATTCATATTAAAAACGGACCACAGACCGTTGCTTTCAATTTTTGGTAATAAAAACGGAATATCTGTTACGTCTGCTTCTCGGTTGCAGCGTTACGCACTCATACTTTCTGCTTATAACTATACAGTGAAATATATATCTAGCGAAAACAATTTAATTGCTGATTATTTCTCTCGCGCACCGTTACCTATTCCAAATAATGTTGAACAGGAAGAGGAAGGCGTGAACGGTTATTGTTATTTGAAATTTTTAGATGCAAACGTAAAACCGGTTTCTTTGTAGATATTAGGGAAGCCATACATAACGACAAAATTGTTCAAACGGTATTTAGGTATATGAGGCACGGTTGGCCTAGGAAAATTACATGTAAAAATATATTGCCATATTTTCAATGTAAATCAGATTTAGAAGAGATCGATGGCTGTCTTTTTCGAGGGCACAGAGTTGTAATACCTACAGTATTTCGAAAACGTATGTTAGAGGAACTGCATTCGGCTCATTTCGGAGTCGTTAAAACTAAAAGCACAGCGCGAAGTAGAATGTGGTGGCCCGGCATCGACGGCGACATCGAGCAGTGGGTGGGCGCGTGCGCGCGCTGCGCCGCCGTGCGCTGCGACCCGCCGCGCGCGCCGCCCGCGGCCTGGCCGCGCGCCGCCGGGCCCTGGCGCCGGTTACACATCGATTACATGTCCGTAGGGCGAAACGTATACCTAATCGTAATAGACGCATTTAGTAAATGGCTAGAATGTATCCACATGAATAATTGTGGCACGTCTTCCAGCGCGCTAATTCGTAATTTGAAATATTTGTTTTCCCGTTACGGAATACCACATTTAATAGTATCAGATAACGATCCCAAAATATGTTCAACTGAATTTCAGGCATTTTGTAGTAATAATGGCATAAAATATTTGACATCTCCTATCTATCACCCTTGTAGCAATGGCCAAGCGGAAAATTCCGTAAAAACTTGCAAAAAAATGTTAAAATGCATTTTAGATAATAATAATTTAACTCAATTAGCGGTACAAGAAAAATTATGGGGGTTTCTTTTTGATTATCGCAATACTGTGCATTGCTCAACCGGTTTCACGCCTGCAAAGCTTATGATGGGCAGGGACTTAAAATCAAGATTAGACCTAATTTTTTCTGAAAATAATTATGAAAGATCAGAGTTACAAAACAATGATTTGCCAAATAATAGATGTTTTAATATTGGTGACACCGTCTGGGCAAAGTGGTATGTTGCACGTAAATCAAAATGGTCCCCAGGAACTATTACTAAAGTGTTGGGTAACAGAATGTTTGAGATTAAGTTTAAGCAATATAATGTCACACATAAACGTCATCTTGACCAAATAATGAAATTTAAGGGAAATAATATTGTAGAACCGGACAATAACTATGAGGAACAAAATGATTATCATTTTGACCAACAGTCATCGCCTTCAACTCACGACGAGATGACGTCGTCGGGGCCGGCGGCGGACGAGCCTCCCACGGTCGCGAGCCCGGGCGGCCCGGCCGCCGCCTCCGCGCCCGGCGGCGCCCCGGTCGCGCCTGCTGCGCCCGCACAAACGTTTGCTACCGTCGTGGGGGAAAGTGGTGAATGTGAGGATGATGATGAATTTGTCGAAGCACAAGATATTGATACGGTCAATGATGCTGATTGTAATGAGTTAGAGCGGCCTATCCCTTCTGCTAGTTCAAATAGTAGTAACTCCGTACCGCAGACGCATAATGCTCCAAACAGTGATGAAAATATAGAAGTTGATAGGCCTCTCGAACAGCGGTCGAGAAGACCACGAAAAATTGTAGATTATAAGAAGTACTTTTAGATTAATATTGTGTAAATTAGATACAGTACTAATTGTTATTTTATTTGTCACCAGGGTCTCTAATTAATGTTGGAGGGATGATGTATATGTGGGTATACCAAAGTGGGTATACCAATAAAAACTATCCAACGGATATAAATGTAAAGGTGTCGCGACCGTTGACTTAGTAATAAACCAGCTTGAGTTCGTATCGGTTGTTTTACTTGCTGCCCGTAAACATATCAATTAGTCAGATAGTTTAAGTAAGGGAAATGTTTTATTTAAGAAACATAAGCTCATCAGTTAAAAAAAAATCTTTCAGCATTAGAATGCTACATTATTATTAAATGTTGCTGATTAATTTAAGAATAATACAAATATATTTGATGCTACATTATATTATGCTGGTCATCACAAAAATCGGCCCACCTACGTTTTACAGGAAATCAGGTTTCTACTGACACAATCATGGTGCCCCAACAATATTGGTGTTATTTGAAAGCCCAATAAATATCCTTCAAGAAAACACATTTAATTTCTTAATAAACGATTAACATATACAATAAATGTGACTTGAAAAAAGATCTCACTTTGGGCTCACCTCTGGGATCAATTAGACCAATTTTTATGGTTACAAAACCAAATAATAATCTCACGTATCCTCTTTGACAGATGGATAGCGATTAATCCCAACTTAACAGTTTTATAGCCATAAAAGTTGGCTCAAGCGTAACTACCTATTTTTTGAAGAAGTGACTCTGGCTTCTTCTACAGACACATTTTTAGGGTAAAAACCTTTCTTTTAATGAAATGAAGTTTAGAACTAGGCTTTTAAATGGTGCTAATATTGGTGGGAAGTAGGGATGCATACATTTGAAAGTGCTTTTCGCAGGAGGGTCGATTTTTGTGATGACCAGTGTATTTGATGAGCATAGGCGGTACGAAGTTCGGGTAAGCAAGTAGTCCTATGTATAATAAAATCTATAGTTCTATAAACTAATATTGTAAATCTGAAGAATTTATTTGTTTGAACGCGCTAATTTCAAAAACTACTGATCCGATTTGAAAAAATATTTTTATGTTCGTTAACCCATTTATCGAAGAAGGCTTTACGCTATATTATAACATCACTGTACATCCAATAGGGGCGGAACAGTAAGGAAAAATGTTGCACAAACGGGAAATATTATTCAAACTATTATCACCCGTACCTACGAAGTCGCGACCACAGCTAGTACTAAATATCTAAATATAATAACTCAAAGGTGACTGACTGACTGACATAGTGATCTATCAACGCACAGCCCAAACCACTGGAAGGATCGGGCTGAAATTTGGCATGCAGGTAGATGTTATGACGTAGGCATCCGCTAAGAAAGGACTTTACGAAACTCCACCCATAAGGGGGGTAAAACGGGATCCACGCGTACGAAGTCGCGGGAGGCCGCTAGTAATAATATAAAGTTGCTCTTATTTAAACCTATAGTCACTTTCTATTGTCCTATATCCCGCCAATGCACCTCAACGATAAATCCTTGAAAGCGAAATTCAAAATGGCTCCTACAAGTATATTGACGTCGCCGCTGACAAATCACCTATTCTCGGGCTAACTTCGAAGCCTAGGCACAAGCCAAAGAAAAGAACCAGCTCCTTTCGTAAAATACTCAATACTCAACATTTTATTGCGTCCAATAAGTATTTAAAATTAAAAAATAGAACAACAAATACTTTGCAAGGAGTAGGATATTATTAAAACATTTTAAGCATAAGTTAGAAATGGGCTCTACTACACGATAATACATAGAATTTTTTTTATTTTTTTGTGCCTTTTCCCCTTCTTGTTTTTCCCATTCAATTTGGAGTTGGACTTTCTCGTTCTATGGCGCCAAGACAGTCTGTGTTTTTAAAATCTGATCTCGTTTCAGTTCACCTGCATTTCTTCTTCTGAATCTATGAAACTTTTTTTCTCAATATAAACATAAAACACTAATAACCCTAGAAATCATGTGTAATGTAATAATACCACATACCTAACACTGTGGTATGCTACCTACCATAATATCATTTATGATGCACCAAAAAAAGATCCTGCTGCTTGCTGCCTGGTACGCACTGTGAGTACTTTTATTAAAAAAAACTATAAAGAAATTATTATGCGTTGGCTGTTCCAACTGATCTATTGTCAATGAGGTGAGGGGGTTATTTTGCACCCCACCTGAGAAATATTGGAGTTGGGCTAATTTGGATAGGGTCCATTAGAAGCGGGAAAGTTAAATCAGGGCTGGAGGGAAAGTTCGGCTCTTTTGGTTTAGAAAATAATGCATGCTTTTTTTTAGGATTTCGAGCCAAAGGACACGACCATAGAGATATAGATAGATGCCAACTAATGCGCTGAGTTCGAAACTCAGTGTCGCATTAGAAATTCACTCACACAAAGTAATCAAAAAAGTAATCAAAATATGCGCTCATTATCCACTGCGGTATCAGTACTCAACGTTCGAATAATCTTTAGTACTACGCAAGCAATGTAAACTGTTTACATTATGACGTAGCTGCTGTCATCATTGCATTCACGAGAAATGTGTTCTGTTTTTGGGACCGGGCGTTGTGGAAATCCTTCGGAGAGGCCTTTGTCCAGCAGTGGACGTCATTTGGCTGAAACGAACGAACGAACGAACGAACTGGCCCCGCCCCCTTGTCACATCTCTTTAGTTTCCGTGATCTGTGGACACGACACGTTGCGGCGAAGGTGTCGTTGCGTCGTTTTCGTTCGTTTGTTCGTTTCAGCCGAAAGACGTCCACTGCTGGACAAAGGCCTCTCCGAAGGATTTCCACAACGCCCGGTCCTGCGCCGCTCGCATCCAGGCACCTCCCGCGACCTTCACCAGATCGTCAGTCCACCTAGTGGGAGGCCTGCCTACACTACGTCTTCCGGCTCGTGTTCGCCATTCGAAAACTTTTCATAGCTCACAGCAGAATAGCTAAAATCAAGTGGCAGTAGGCGGGGTACATAGCTCGCAGAGCTGATGACCACTGGGGCAGAAAAGTTCTCGAGTGCGTCGATTTACATAGAAATATCTGAGGCACAACGCACGACACGTCCCATCGTGTGTTTGCCTCTTACAGGTTATTTGGGCATTTTTATAACCTTATTATCTACTAGCGGCCGCCCGCGACTTCGTACGCGTGGATCCTGTTTTACCCCCTTCATCTATCTTACGCGGTTTAGATTTTTTTATACAAATGTTTTTTTCCGCTAACTCCCGTTCCCGTGGGAATTTTGCAATATCCTGTTGTAACTAAGTTTCAAGTTTACTAAGGTACCTGCATGCCAAATTTCTAGCGTCTAACTTAAGCGGTTTAGATTTTTCATACAAATGTTTTTTCCCGCTAACTCCCGTTCCCGTGGGAATTTTGCAATATCCTGTTGTAACTAAGCTTTAAGTTTACTAAGGTACCTGCATGCCGAATTTCAAGCGTCTAACTTAAGCGGTTCAGATTTTTCAAACAAAACGATTTTCCCGCTAATTCCCATTTCCGTGGGAATTCCTAAGTATCCTATAACCTGCCCAGGAGTATGAAGAATAATTGTACCAAGTTTCGTTAAAATCCGTCGAGTAGTTTTTGTTTCTATAAGGAACATACAGACAGACAGACAGACAGACAGACAGACAGACAAAAATTTTACTGATTGCATTTTTGGCATCAGTATCGATCACTAATCACCCCCTGATAGTTATTTTGAAAATATATTTAATGTACAGAATTGACCTCTCTACAGATTTATTATAAGTATAGATTTTATTTTGGGGGAAAACAAACGCTTGTAAATTAACTTCATTTATATTTTACATAATAGAAAACTACTAAGTTTTTAATACCTCTAACATATCAATCCTATTTAGCTACAAAGTAAAAGTAAATGAATAGGCTTAAATCATTTTCCTTCAATAAATTAAAATTACCTAATTAATACCCCAATTATTCAACTGCAGTTAAATCGGAGTTAATTTAAAACTGGACCGTCCGGTATCAGGTCCGGATAATCCGGATTATCTCCGGATCTGATTATTGGGATATCGAAACCATGGGGGATTAGAGTTCCCATACTACCCTCTGAGTCTCGATACTTAATATTTTATGGATATAAAGGTATTTTTTCTTAAATTATGCCTTAGTAACTAGTTACAGAGTAACTACAAATGAGTAGGTCATCTTCATAGAAACGCACCGGGCGCGGTTTGTATGTGAGCGCGCCAATACGTATGCGGCGCGCACTACTCTGCTAGTTAGTCCCAAACTAATCAAAGCATCTACTTTGAGTTTCAGACATTGTATTTAAATATAATCTTGGAAAATCTTTGAAGAGGCTGACAATAGTGACTAAGTTTCTTGCGCTGCTTCTTCTCAGCACTGGCCCATATTACTGTCCCGAAGCAGTGGTAGGGTTAAGACGTTTAAAAAGCTCTACTTGCAACAAACAATGATTTGAATGATATTGATTCCATAATACATAATAGAAAACACCCACACCAATATAAACAAGAGCGAGTATGTTCATTCTTGCATCTGCGGAAATCGAACCCACGATCTCTACCATAGTAGTTCGGTAAGCAAACCACTAAGGCCAGGGACCTCCAAACAATGACACGCTGAAATTGTAACATGTACCTAGTTAAAAACACAAAAGACTTAACTTTTTGCAAAATATACCCTATTCCAACTAATATAAGACTAGCAAACTTGCGAAGACAACAAACTAACCAGGGTAGTAAAAATTTAACTAGCTGCCCCATCCTATTCTTTAGCAATAAAACCCCGAAAAAAGTGCTTGTCAAGGGATGAATAGAATAAAAGCATAATCTTTATAGTATAGCATAGAATACAGGGTGAATTTGCAAACAGTATCCTTTTTAGAAGCGACTCAGAATCAGTAACTTAATCGATTAATGTAAAGAATTTCTTTTTATATTTCATTATTCTATCCGCTGCGCGAGGTTCCAAAATTGGCACACGTGGAATAATTTACTTCGTTCATAGAAAAATAAGTACACACAAGTAACTGCAAAGCTTAATAGACTGAATGGTGCGCGAAAATAAGCTATAAACTTCAAAATTTAAATTATGGGCACCTGCGAATTAAATTTTCAATATTTTTTTGCGAAAAATACCACGATTAAAAATAACTAACATAGAGTGGTATTGTTAGATTGTTCTATAGAGCTTATTCAAAAAATTTGGGTACTATTTACAAAATCACCCTGTATAGTATGTCGTAAAAGCCGACCCTAAGGAATTTGCTTACATAATATTAGTTTAGGAAATAGTAAGCTGGTACGACCAAAGAAAACTATTTACAGTTTACTTTGGCCTGAAAACGCATATTGAATATTCTTTATTCTACAGAATAGAATACGTTTTATCGTTGTTGTTTGGTTTTGTAATAGGTACTTAATGTTTTTTTGTACTTTACTGGTGTCGTCTTTTCTTCTCTTAATTTTTTTGAGTCCTCCACGCTAGTCAGATTTTGGAAGGGATTATATTAATATAGTATTTACAATATTATCTAAAACCATGCTTTTTATTCATCTTCTTTGCAAATTCAATCAGCTATTGCAGGCAGTGTATATCATATTTTTTATGCTAACAATAATGAACGAACTTTATCAGTGTGTACTTTTTTTAACCTTTTAAAGTAAACTTGATTTTTTTTTTCAATTTAACCCTATTTTGTCTATTTCACTTATGCCACTTAGATTATGTCTTCTTTTGTGACGTCTTATTGTAACAAAATCATCTTTTTTACTTCTTTCTTTCTCAAATAAGTATCCTTTCCGAAACACTAATAAATAAGACCCGGGCCACAATACTCATGTATTGCCAAACTTTTATCCTAAAGATTCCTTCTGTTTCGTTCGTAAAACGAAAACCGACCCATCGTAATAAAAACGCAATAAAACAAATAAGCCCCCAAGTTCATACTTCGATTTGGCCATAAAAATTCAACTTTGTCACGAATCAAAGGGAACTACTGAGAAATGGCCGAAAGGGAACGGTCAAGAGTGTGTCGAGCGATCAAGAATGAGTTCCGTATTTTTGTGTAATTAATATGCGATTGAAATAAATTAAATAGTTATTATTGTTTTAAGCTTTCGTGGTCACTAATTTAGACCGATATGTCTGCCCATAACATCTCACCCGTAAGTTTCCTCAGTTACTGACCATGGGGCGCTTGCAATTACAGTGCCGAAATATCGGAAACTCAAAATTATTAAGTTACATGGTAGCAATCCCGTCAGTAATAATAATCATATAAATTAAATGTTTTATTCAAAAATAGCACCTTCCTTACATTAAAGGCATTGTGATCTAGTGATAAGTAAGATACACTTTCGCAACAAAGTAATTCTTAGTTTAATTTTAAAATGGAATACGTATGGATATGTACATATCACTTTAAATAATATTTGTTCCCACTTTGGTCAAATGTAGGATTGAACCAGCCTGATTTAAAAAAAACTTAATATGCTTCGTTGAGGCATTCTATATTTCTTGCCATTTTTAGATACTCGGTAGGTACTTTTTAAGATCTTAGATTTTTTTCCAAAACATCAAAGTTTAGGGTTTTACATTCTAAGGCCTACCTACAGATAAAATCAATCCATTCGTCTACGAACCCCGAATTTCATGTAACACAAATAAACCCATCCAGAAAATGGCTGACACGGCGAAAGTTTATGGGATTCCGTTCGACTACGGGACCCTAACCCAGCCACTTAATATTCGGGGTAAAAACAAAGACAGCGGATAAAGGGTTAAGTCTATGAGCGCTGCCACTAGTCGAGTGGTTCCGTCTGGTTCCGCGACAGAAACGATCCGATCCGACTGATTTTGGTACGTTTTCGTTTATTTTATTAAATAACATCCTCGTGAAACCGTGAATTTTTAGAAATATGTAGTATTCCATTTTCAGCCCCCACGCTCCAAGTTTGCCTTTTGTTACTGCAGTTTTTGAACGCAATAAAGATTTTAAATAAATAAAATCATTCTACTGGCTTACTAGGTTTGTTCTTTGCTTCTTACTTAGGGACACTATGTGTGTATAATAATGCTTTGACGTGTCGACAACAAACCTATACAGTGTCAGCCCAAAATTCCGCTACAAGAGTGGCGTTGTCAGTAGCATTCATTAAATCTTCCTGCGTGCAGTTGCTTGGGCCTGGCATGACATCATGTGATCAATCATTTATCATCAAGTATTCAACCTAAAAATCGTAAGTTATAAACGCAATAAAAATTCTTATATTTGTAGCGGATAAAGTCGAGTGAACAATCGTCAATCATTTTCCTCTGAAAAGGCAAAATATTTGGTTTATGGATAACTCAAGTTGGATGTAACGGGATAAGTATATTAAGATTTGTTATACGAATCCCTCGGGCTCAGAGTTTCTCCAGTGATAGGAGGGTGATGGATGGAATTATGTTTAGAATCGTTGTTGCTTAATATGTAAAGTGCTTAATAAATGCGAAAGTTGGGTTTGTCTTTTCAAGCTTAAAGCACTGAACCAATTTAGATGATTACAGAAATTATAGTTTGAGACTCAAGGAAAAACATAGGATAGTTTTTAATCTAGATTTTGAAAGAGAGACGCACGGGTCAGTCTTTCTGAGAAAGACGATTCACGCGGGCAAAATATTTTTTTTTTATGCTTAACAAGACAGGTATTTGACCACAATGGCACCTGGTGTTAAGTGGGATGCAATTCAGGATGGTACATCTGCCTTGTAAGTGCCTATTCACTCTTGCCTTGAAAAGGCCCGGATTATAGTCTTTGGGAAAGACAGCAGCAATTTAATATTTTAGCAGTTTTAGCAGTGTACAGCGAAACTCAAATACTGATTCTGTAGACTTTTTACGATGAACATTTATGTCCTTTTCAAAGAAATGAACATCGCGGCGACAGACAAGCCTTAACAGCCTATGTATGTGTGCGTGTGCGTGTGTGTACTCGTGCAATATAACGACAGATACATAATTTGGCAGAAATCTTCTGCAAGCCCATTTTCAAAGGTCGTCAGTGATTTCAGAATGGAATCGTTCGTAAACAATGCTGCATAATTACATGTACTCACCGCAATTGTCTCCGTTTTATTGCGGTCGAATGGTAGCGTAGTGATGTCCAGTAGCCAACATCGATAATTTTTAAATATCGATACTGTAAAAAGGATTGGATTCAATCTATTTATGTAATTTACAGAGACAGTTAAACTTAGTGTGATCGGGCTTAACATATGGAAATCTACAGACTTCCTACTTTAAATAAAATAAAATGGATAATATAGTAAAACAAAATTGATTGGATACCTATAGAACGCTAATTCAACGCAATAGTCATTTATTAGCCTACATTGCTATGTAGGTTACTAAACTTAACTAAGTCTATCTAATACTTACTCGTCGTGCCTATTATAACTCATATACTGTACTCAATTTAAAGTATTTTTTTAATCCAGTTCAACGAAAGGATGAGTTTCTTAACTCGATCACTTGTGGTGTTTTATAAGTTTTAAAAATTAACCTAAGTATTTACTAATTTAGATTCGATATTCTTGAAAGTAATGAGAATTGTCGATAAATAAATAAAAATTATACTATCGATATCGATAGACCATTGGCCATCTCTACTGAAGAGTTCTGAAATCGTTATGTCTTTGTTATGATGTAATTGGCTTGAAAATTCTTTGAACAATACTTGGACAACGGTTGTAATTGTTTACAGTGAACATTTCAATGAGTTACGATAATTTCATTGAGAGAGAAGTGAATGTTAAAGAGTTAATTGGGAATGATTAGCTTTTATTATAAAATCGTTATTTTGACATTTATTTTAAGTGCATATCCAAACGCTGGTTAGTTAGAAAACAGCAAATTGGGTGTGTATCCAAAATTGTCTCTCTCATTTTTAAGGCGAAAATGGTGACACGCATTTTTTGTAAGCTCCGTGTTAAATCGTAACTACAGAAGTATCTTCACACCAAGTTGGCTTTCATTTATTTCTCCAATGAGGTGTTTTCTCAACAGCTTTGAAAATTGTTTTCTTTTACGATACTAGACTTATCTTAGTACGAGTATCTCTCAAAATCGAGAACATCTTATTTTTAGTGTGTGAAACTTATGTTACGAAAACACATCTTGAATGCTCCACTTATTCAAGTCTATTCGACGTTCATTGTAGATTTCATAGCTTACCAGGATTGGACTGCTATATGATGATGATATCTGATTCGACACTGCCCTGCGTGATCGAATCAGAAATGAGGAGATCCGCAGGAGAACCAAAGTAACCGACATAGCTCGCAGAATTGCTAAAATCAAGTGGCAGTGGGCGGGGCACATAGCTCGTAGAGACGATGGCCGTTGGGGCAGGAAAGTTCTTGAGTGGCGACCACGGGTTGGAAGACGTAGCGTGGGCAGGCCTCCTACTAGGTGGACCGACGATCTGGTAAAAGTCGCGGGAAGAGCCTGGATGCGGGCAGCGCAGGACCGTTAATTGTGGAAAACCTTGGGGGAGGCCTTTGTCCAGCAGTGGACGTCATTTGGCTGAAACGAACGAAACGAATGTTGATGATAATAATGACACAACTGTAGGCTTTATGTCGTTATAAAATATTGTCATCTTTAATTTAAACCCCGATCGTGCTAACTGCGCCCTCACTGGAATGCGACTCTCCCACTTACCCGCATACCCGCGTTCGTTCTATCCGTAGCAGAGCTTCGATGTGACGTCACGACCACCAGGTGAGCAGCCAATTCGACCGGGTTGTAAAATCATTCATCAATCATTTAGTCTCCATGCAGGAGCACGACCCTCTCTAATTTACCAAAGACAAGAAGGATTTAAAAATTATAAATAACTTGAAAAAATCGAACTGCCTAAGGCGGGAATTGAACCCACGACCTTCCGCTTGCCGGGCGACTGCTCTCCCAACTAAGCTACTTAACGCTAAAAATTAAATAACTAAGAAGGATTTAGCCTACACTGCCCAGCTGGCTAGACGAGTTAGGCACATAATTTAGCTGGCTTGAATAAGTTCAGGTTGTAATTTAGCCTACTAATACTTAATCCTTCTTATTCCACAATAACAATATATCAAAAATTCTCCCCAAAAATCCAAAAGTTCCCAATTGCGAAACTCCCAAAGCCCCATTAAAAGGGTAAACAGACACAAATTAAATTAGGAATAGCCTTTTTCCCCGGATCCTATGCGGGCAAGTCCTTTAACTGCGGTGTAATCTCAAGTAATGGTCGAAGTTCACTCGTTAATGTCAAAGCGCGATTGTTATGTGGGGCCGAGTGCTTGTAGCTTGCTGAGAACAGATAGGTTTGTATTTAGAAGCCACGATAGCCAAACGGTGAAAGGGTCGGACTGGAGAACTCGTGATCCGAGGAACGTGTGTTTGAATCCTGCCGCTGCTTGACTATTGTGGTGAACCCACTCGTAACCAAGGATATTTAGCTTACAACGAAGGGCTAAGAGGATTATTAGTATAAGGTGTTTCGAACCCGTGTTCCTCGAATCTACCGCCGAAATAACCGCCCAAGCCAAGTGGGACATCCACCCACAAGGTGGACCGACGACCCAATAAAGGTAGCAGGAAAGCGCTGGATGCAGGCTGCTACCAACCGATTAAATTCAAATTCAAATTCTTTATTGCTCCAATGTTGGTATAAAAGTTCTTACATTAGACAAAGACCCATAACATGGACCCTGCTAGGGTATTATTAAGGAAATCATTGGGGTAGGCCTATGTTAAGCAGTGGACATCTTATGGCTGATGTGATGATGATGATGAACCACCCAAGACAAAGTTAATATCGCGATAGGTAGTTTTTTTCGTTTCAGCCGTCTACTGCTGGACAAAGGCCTCCCCAAGGATTTCCTCAACGATCGGTCCTGGATTGCCCGCATCCAGGTACCTACTTCCTACCAGGTACTACGACCTTCAACAGATCGTCAGTTCACCTAGTGGGAGGCCTGCTCACACTACGCCTTCTCCTATGCCACTCGAGAACTTCAAAAATGTTCAATGTGTATTTAAATATTGTGAAGGTAAAAGGGTATAACAGAGCAAGTATTTAAAATCACAAAATACTTTAATAACTTGAAAATCGCTGGAGTAAACGGCAGCCATTTACTAATCTCTCGTTTGGATGGTTTTTCTGTTCAATTTGAATTTTTAAGCTTATCTGATGGGAACGGGAGCGAGTGAATAATTTGATTTAAAAGTGAAATATCGATGTTATCTTTTTGAATACCTATGACCACACAGTTTTTATTGTTATTGATTCTTTTTTTTTTGTAAAAGAGAGGGTCGACCATCCACAGTGAAAATAATCTGAAGATGATACCTAATGACGATGCGAATGAAGACTTGATTATCCGATGATCGTGATAATTCCTCCTTTGTGACCTTTGATATTAGATAATCACTAAATTTTTCAAGAAAAGCGTTGCTTCTTTTGGTAAAAACCAAATTGACATCATGACAGCATAATAAATTATTATAATATTTTAAGGACTGTGGATTTTGTAAGTTAAATATTATTACAGCAGTCAAGACTTCCGCAAGATTAAACTCTTTCTTAAAAATACCTTCAAAGCTTTTATTTAACTTTTTAAACAGTAATAATAAAAGGTTATTTAAGGTAAGTAGGACTAGGAATAAGTTTATTTTTATGGCCATATAAAGGTACACATTTTCAGCTTATATTATTTAATCATTTAATCATTCATCAAGAAATTTAAGATTGAATCTCTATTAAATGGTCTAAATTAGCTAAAAAAAGTAAAAACATTGTGCTAAGACCTGATCTAAAATCAAAGGCTTGGGTGAGATTATGATCTTCTGAAAGCATTTAGAATTTCTTGTTTTGTCGTTACACTTTCAAATTCAAACTCATTTTAAATAGATTTTCCCGAAAGAAAAAAATATCACAAGGATGAGTGACAACCTTGTCAGTGTCAACCCTCTAAATAACAATGCGGGTAATCGCTCAAAATAATTTTATAACTTGACAAACAGCTTTAACCCAATTTTTATTCTTATTTCAAATTTCCCGTGACCCATTTTCAGAAGGCCAAACCCGGGGGTGAAAACAAGTTTGCGAGGCAGTTAAAAATTAAAGGTTGGTCAAAAAGATTCATCTTTTTGTTAGGACAGCGTTCCAATGGTTAAATTTTTAAAGGCACATTTTTGTAGGTCGCTCACACAGTGTAAAAACGAACAGGAGTTTTTCTGCTTTTATCGTGTGGAATATCTTTAGCTTAGTCGGAGGGGTTAAGAAGAAGTATGAAAAAAATATAAATTTTCATGTCTGAATTTTTTCAAAGCATAGTTTTCTTCTAACTTTCATTGTTTTTTTTTTCATTCCCATGCCAAGAGAGTCGAACAACAGAACAATAGAGACGTACTTTTACACAATTCAAATACATACTCGTATTTCTCTCTCAATAAAGCCTGTCAAGTTTTGGTTTGTACTGGTCATTATCATCATCATCAGGTCATTAGTTTCCACTGGAGGGGAACGAACCCCATTAATTTACCTGAGCCAAAAGAATGATAGAGAGGCTTAATGTTTATTTATGAATCTACGGGAAGAGTGAAAGGGGACCTTATTTACTCTACCACACTGCTACTTGTTCATTCGTTTCAGCCAAATGACCTGAACATATCCACTGCTGAACTGAACATAGGCCTTCCCCAATGCTTTCCATGTTGCCCGGTTGGTAGCGGTCTGCGTCCAGCGCCTTCCTGCTACCTTAGTACCTACTGGTCAATTAAACAGAAACGAAAACGAGCCTTCTGGAGTCTCCTATTTTATAATAAGGATGATGTTGATGTTTTGAATGCATTACCTACTTAATTGTGAAATAACGGCTGAATTTAACCAGCTTCCGCAAAACACGGGCTGTTTACAAGGAAAATATTTTGAACCCGTTCCGTAAACTGACTAAAATAATTGAAATATTTTTTTACTTGAAAAGGTAAATGCTTTAGGTTTTGCTCGACCTGAAAAAAATTAATTCTACGACGGATAATATAGAAGATTCATACCAACATTCTAAAAATTTCCTAAATTAATTTCAAAAGAAGATTATGCCCGTATTTAGATGATTAGTGATAATAATTATCCTCATAGTATTAACATAGATAATCTTCTTTTGTGAAGGCTGTGTTCAATCGACTGTAGTCTTAGAGAAATAACGAAATATTCTAATAGGTTCAGCTTAATAACAAAATAGACAAAGAAAGCTTACGATGAAATAGTAAAATGCTAAGATTGCTTTTTGCAACACAAAGATTCATCTACTCTATTTCTGAACTAGTTTTTGAGCACGACTTCTCCCGTTTTCATAAAGAGGCTTTCAGCGACTTGGCCCACTTTTAGCTTGGCCCACGGGTCAAGTCACAGGATTTAAATCCTACTAATGTTATAAAGGCGAAAGTTTGGATGTCATGATGTCTGGATGTTTGTTACTCTTTCACGCAAAAACTACTGAACGGATTTTGTTGAAACTTTACAGTATTATTGTTTATAACCCAGATTAACATAAATAGGCTATAATTAATTTATGACAATCTGTGACAAACTAAATTTTACGCGGGTGAAGCCGCGGGCAAAAGCTCTTTTAAATATTTTTTTCTTCCGGCAACTGAGCGCACTCTAAGATTCTAGAGTAGATTTTTGTTGATTTTGTGTCTAATTTATTAATATCCAAATTGTTGCCGGAAGAAAAAATATTTAAAAATTCAATCCAGCGAATTGGCCAAGGGACCAAGCTAAAAATGGGCCATGTTGCAGGAAGACTAAAAATACTGTAGAGTCGGCCAAAATCGGTAATTCCATCCTTGTTTGTACATAAACGTCCATAGTTTCGAGTGACATAATAGGTATTCATAACCTCTCGCACTATCTTTTGCAACTCTAAAATCACTAGTACATATTTTGCAATATGCATTTATATATTGCTCATTCCACTCCTACTCAAGGGCAGTTCAATATGAGAATAATATCGCAATTGCTCCACAATTTGTATCATCGTGCTTCATATTATACTGCGTTCGCAGTAATAAAAAGATATTGACATTCCTCACTGTGAAATTGAGATGGGTTTGTACATAGTGACATAGTATAGAGTGAGCAGTATGTCAATTTATTATAATAGATCCACAAAACTTCGTCACCGCGCGTCAACTCGGCACAAAGCCATCTGTTACACACACGGTAAAAAGGTATTTTTAAATTTTTAATATAGTAGAAAATGGAAAAAAAGTTGTAATTGACTGTAAATTTTCTTCAAATCTCTAAATTCTCTCTCTCTCTCTCTTTTTTTAGCCACAACAAAAGCAGCTCTTGGTCCTTATCTCAACACTAATAGAATGTGATGATAGGTCCAAAGGACATTCTACCTTCGACTGCCGTAATACAGACAGTATTTTCAAAGACGGTTCATGTAGCTCTACCACCAACCAAACCCTTTTTGATACTTTTAAGTTTCACAATGATAATACTGCTGAAACTTTACTGTGGTAAAGACGTGTAGACTAAGATTTTATTGATCTTTCTTATATCATAAATTATTTAATATAAATGATCAAACGGATATCATAAAATTTTGGATGACTGGATCAGGAAGAAAAGCAGAATTTTAAGCAGTTTGTGCGTATCGATGAGTTCATTCATTTAGATAAATTCCGTCGTTTCAATGACGAAGACGTACTAATATTTTAACGCGAAAGTAATTCTATCTGTCTTCTTTTCACACTTAAGCCTAACTTAACTGATTGATAATAATAATATTATGTGTTTTAGAGATTTGGAAACTAGAGAAAAACATAGGACAGTCTTCATGTTGTAGTTAACTAGGCGGCCGCCTTTTACCCCCTTAGAGCTGGAGTTTCGTAAAATCCTTTCTTAGTGAGCACCTACGTTCTACACATGCAAAATTTGAGACTCCTATCACTTGTAGTTTTTGAGATTTAGTGATGAGTAAGTCAATCAGTGACCTTTCGCTTTTATAAATAAAGAAGTTTTTCTGTGATACACCGATTTTCAAGCGGACAAAGACGCGGGCAAAATCTATTGATACAAATACAAAACACGCGGGTTTTTATTTCGTTCTATTGTTATGAATTCTGTCGATAAGTTGTCTCTTGTGAATACGTGATCACTTAAAGTTATTGTTACCTCCTTTTCTATTACCTAGCGTTAGGTTTCCAATTTTTTCGTAACAATAAATTCTCGTTACGCAATAAAACATTTACTATATCTTTGACATAAGAATAGTACTATCCCACTGCCATTGAGCTTTTTAACGCCCGTATTCACAAACGATGCTTACTCAAGTGAAGCAGCAAATCAAACGCACAGCGTTGAATAGAGCTCTGTGATTAGTTCATGTGTCACCCTGTGCGTCCACGCACACTGTGAGACCTCATAGTAATTTTTGTGAATACGGGCGTAAATGTCGATAACTTGGCAATTTTTGAAAGAAACTCCGTTCCTTGAACTTGACTTTTTCGCATCCTCATAATAATTTCAGTCATTGGAAGTCTACTGATGAACATAGGACTCCCATAAAATGATTACCAGATTTACCGGTTGGCACAAGGATGCGCCTCCCTGCAACCTTTAAGAGGTCGTCTGTTCACCTCGTGGCATCCCACGTCCCACGCACAACTGTTCCATTGATATGCCTTTTCCAACTAAAACTAACATGATATAAAAATCTCAGACTAAATGCTAAACCAAATAAAATAAAGTCCCACTTTTAAAAGCGTTCTTGTTACAATATTTGTGTTTACCAACCCTTTTACTGTTTATTTATTTAATGATACTTTTCTAATAAAATATACGCTCTGCTTTTAACGTAACATAATACTGTTAATACTAAATAATTCGTTCAGTTTTGTGTAACTGTTTATCTCCAGGGATAATATTTAAAAAGCAAATTGAAAACACACAGCTGAAGGTCGATTCACACGTGACGTTTTTTTAATATAGGGTGAGCTCATCTAACTTCGTGAAAAGGGCACTTGAGTAATAACGTTAGATTGAATGTGCTCATTATCCACTCGTTCGAATAATCTTTAGAACTACGCAAGCGATGTAAACTGTTTATACAATATATAATATAATTATGACGGCACTGCTGTCAACATTTCTGTCGCGAGCAATGTGTTCTGTTTTTGGGCATATTGATGCGACACTGGCCCCTTCCCCTTGTCGCATCTCCCTTTAGTTCCTGTGATCTTTGATTATTATGCAAAGGTGCTCTTAGTTCCAGGATAATCCTACACCATGGTGTCTTACCCCTCAGTTTTCCTATCAAGCTATAAAAATAAAAGTTAAGTGTAAAGATATCGGTGCTCGAAGACATCGGAAGGGGCGACACTCGCAGGGTAAATATTAGAACTTGGCGATAACGGGCTTATCTGGGGTTAGTGATGCTCTACGCTGATTTTATCGATATCGATTTCTTCTTCGTTCTACCACAGAATAATAATAAGTACTACGTACAGAAGTTTTTCTTCGCGAAGGTATTCAAAAAAATGTATGCTCAATGTCATCAACAATATGGTGTAATTTAGCTTGTCTTAAGAGTCGAGCACCGTTTTGTTGACATACGTCAGTGATCGGTACTGTCTTGATGCCATAGGGCTGACTGCTACAAGAAGCTACTGTGTCGCCATCTAGCGCACCACACTTGCATTCACTGCTCTTCGCGGCAACGCGCAGCTACATGCGGCCGCCAGTTATATAGTGTAAGAGCTAGCACCTAAATATTTTATAACACACATAACTGTGACAATTTATTTCACGTGGGCGAAGCCAAAAAGCTAGTAAGAAATAAAAATTCAATTCAGTAGGTATTTCAAACCAAATTTTATTACATAAACAAACATTATACTAATTTCATTATGGGCCCTTAGTATGTGAAAACTGCAATTGACGATATTTCGCACTGTTTTCAATATTATGTATTACAGAACGTATGTGTGATGGGATGATATTTTCAAAAACACGATTAGAAAAAATTTTTCTCGAAAAAAAACATTTACCTCTGGATTTTTTTATAAAAGTTTAATATGACCGTGTTTTACAATAAAATTCCTATAAAATCACAAAGGTATCATGTTTGCCTCTTTGATTTCCTGGCTGTTTTAGATTTCAAAAACCTAAATAATAATATATTAATTTATTAACTTTCTGATAAAAATGTGAATGGCTCTTACGATGTCCCCCCCTTAAATCAAAATGTCTTTATTTGGTCTATATGCCCGTCATTACTACGTAATAATTATAAAAAAAGTCGCTTTCCTGTCTGTCTGTCCCTATGTATGCTTAGATCTTTAAAACTATGCAACAGATTTTGATACGGTATTTAGGTTTCCGTAGCCAAATGGCAAAAACGGAACCCTTATAGATTCGTCATATAGTCTGTCTGAACATAGAACGTTTTTGTGCACTTTTTAAAATGAGTTAACCAAGTATATGGCTATGCTATTAGACTAGCACACGTCCGTCCGTTTTTTGTAGGATTAATATAATTAAGTAACATTTATTTTTTGCATTCGGCTCTTGGTCTAACCCAAACGTATTTTTTTTTTTTTTTTATTTGTGTTGAGCGGCTATTCTAGTTCAATAAAGTCCTAGTATCACTGCCGCTGTTTTCCTTACAGTTCGCCTCCGAGTCCTGCATCCATTAGGAAGTGCAGTATCTTTTGGGGGGCGATATGTTTTACATCT